>NC_044288.2:1345445-1668172 GCF_004027225.2 Strigops habroptila | reverse complement strand
GTAAAAGTGCCAAAAAGAGAGTCCTACTTATTACTCATTTATACATAATGCTCCAGCAGAAAGAAGCCACAACTAAGCCCCGAGTGTTTTCAGTCAGACATCACCGGGTCCTTTGCCAAGCCCATTGCAGCTGATGCTGCAGCATCAAGCTCAAACATCCACCCCTCACGTTCTGGCTGTGCTGAGGACCTCGGGCAGATTTAACATCAAACCTACACAAAGAGCTCATCAAAAAATGTCGAAGTAGCAAAAAAACATCAATTTACCTGGGCTGGTCTCGTGGATTCCCTCGAGGTTTCCAGCAGCTCCCCTTCCACTATCACAGGAAGGAGCAAGCTCCGGTCACCAGGACCTGGCTGCCTGGTCCTCTCCTGGGCTGTTTCTCCTTGGGATCTTGGGGGAGCAGGGGCACCCCCTTGCCCTGTGCCGGCCTCCGTTGTTCGCTCTTGTTGTTTCTCTTCTCCAAGCTCAAGGACTGCAGAAGCGGTTTCCTCAACTTCCCTGGGTTCCTCTCTGATAAGTAATTCCTGGGGCAGTTCGTCTGCTGCAGGGACTGTGCTGGACACATCGCTGGTGGCTTCCACTTTGGTGTCTTCCTGGGTCATCCTCTCCTCCAGGCTCGGTGCTGCTGAGGAATCCTGACCATTTCTGGTCCCACTTTCCATGACGTCTTGAGCTCCCCCTTGCTCTGGGGGGACAGGGGCCACCTGAGCCCCGCTGAGGTTTTCTTTATCTTCCTCAGAGATAATCCTGGTGGCGGTTTCATGTTTTGGTTCTGGTGTGCTTGAGACCAAGTCCTTCTCCTTCTTCCCTGGGATTTCTTCGGAAATCAGAGAAGGAAGGGACTGCTTTTCTGCAGAAGATCTCTCCGGCTGAGCGCTGTCTCCTGCACTACTGATCTGCTTTGCTTTCTTTTTCTTTCTCTTCTGTTTCTGGGTGGGTTTTAGCTCCATTTCACTTGTTTTCTCCTGATCAACTGGACCTTCTATACCCAGTCTCAGGGTTTCTCCTTCAGTGTGTTTGACAGTTCTTTCACCTGCAAGCTCATCTCCTTCAGGCTTTGTAGGGATGCCAGTCTCAGGGGGTTCTCCAGACTCTGCAGGACTCATCTCTCCCTTCCCCTGACCCACATTAACAGATGCCCTCAGGGCTGCTGGTGGTACCCGGTCCAGGCTGCCCTCTCGCTCTCCTTGCTCAGAAGCCTCCACTGCACCTTCTTCACCTGCTGCAGCTCCCTCTGCACTTACAAACTCTCTCCTCCTCCTCCTCCTCTCCTCACCATCCTCCACACTGTGAAGCACCTCCATGTCCTGCTCTTTCACAAAACCAAATCCCTCCACTTTCTCTGTGCCTTGATCTACTACTTCTCTCCTCAATTCCTTCCCCCAGGCAGTTCTCACTTGAGAGCTGCTTTTTGCAATCCCCTTTTCCATAGCCCTCACCACCACTGTCTCTTCAGGGAGAGATGCTGCACCTAAACCTGAGGGGTATTCTGGAGTCAGCTGGACCATTTCTTGGGGATGGTGCATTAAACCATCCTCTGAAGCTTCTTGAGGTTTTGATTCCCCCTCTGAGGGTGTCACTGGGGGTCTCTCAGTGGCAGCAGTTGCACCTGCAGCCATGTCGTAGCTCACAGCTTCAGATTCAGGTTTGTGCTCAGCACCATCAGACATCTTGGCAGCACTGGTAGCAAGGATGACATCTTCCGCTTTTGGAGATGCTTCTTCCTGGGGTTTATCTACTTCACAGACCTCAGAACCATATTTGTCTTCGGATATTTGAGCATCCTGAAGACTGGCAGCTAATTTTTGGCTAATCAGTTCTTTTTCAACAGCTTCCTTTAAAGTCAACCTTTTCCCACTGCTTGCATCAACGATTCCCCCAGCCCTCATCTGGTTGGCGGCGATGAGCTTGGCCATGCCCTCATCCAGCAGCCCATGCTCCACAGCAGCCCTCAGGGACAGCCTCTTGCTGACAGAGCCCTCCACAACCCCCCCACCGTCTGCCTGCGCCTGCAGCAGCCGCAGCACGGGCACAGGGTCCACCTTGCCCAGCCGCACCGCCGCGGCGCACGTCAGCTTCTGCCCCGTCACCTCGTCCCTGATGGCTCGGAAGGGATGGACCTCCAGGTACCTCTGGCCAGATTCAATGTCGATTTTACACTTCTTGATGAACTCTGAGTAGGGAACGACCATGCAGGTCTCGGGATCTACAATTCCTTCTTTCATCTCTGGAGATGACAGGACCTTCTCCACAACCGGCTGGGGCAGCAAGCCTTCCTGCACCGCCTGACACAGTGCCAGTCTATGGCCAGAAGCAGGGTCAAAAATGCTTCCACTCCCAGCTTGGATTTCTTGCACTTTCCTCTGGAAGTCTGGACTAACGAGCCCTAATGATACTGCCTGGGACAAGGACAGCTTCTCCGTTGTATCTGGATGAACATAGTCCTGCAGACACACACTTTCAGCTTTCCCAAGTTCCTCACACAGATCTTGATCAATCAAACCATGTTTCATAGCGTCATTTACCGAAAGCCTCATTCCAGACACGTGATGGATGATTCCTCCCTCAGCAATCTGCTTGGTCAAGAGCTGAAAAGCTTTTTCCTTTTTCAGAAGCCCTTTTTCAACAGACTGTGCAACAGTCAGAGGCTGCTTGGTTTTAGGATCCACAATCCCACTGGTCTCAGCCTGTAAGCTAATGAGCTTCTGCCTGGTCACCTCATCGGTACCTTTCCCTTTGGAAGCCTTCTCCAGCTTGACCAGCTCCTTCTGGCTTGTTGGCTCTATAAGGCCCAGATTTGAAGCCAAAGTGACTGATACTTTCTTGCCACGTTTCAAGTCAACAATCCCTCCAGTAACCACTTGTCCTTCCAAGATCCTCATTGCTGTTTCCTTGTCCAGAAGGCCAACGGCAGCGGCATCCTTGACAGAGTAGACGAAGTTATTGCCTGGGTCAAGAACGCCACTTATTGCTTTGTCAGATGCAAGCACCTTCTGGAGAAGCCTCTCATGCATCAGACCTTCTTCAATGACATCCTCGGTGGTTAATGATTCACAGGTCTGAGAGTCAAAGAAGCCACTGAACATCTTCATTTTCTCCATGAGTTTCACAGCCGTGTGGCTGGGCACCACCCCGCAGGCGACTGCTTCATTCAGAAGAAGGGTCTTGCCTGTCTGCTCATGGATTATGCCACCACTTTGGAGCTGTGTTAAGAGCGTTTCCAGAGTGTCCTCTGCTTCCTGTTCTGCAGGGGCTGGCAGGGATGTTTCATCAACACTCTCATCACCAAACGCTTCTTCCACCTCTCCTTCTTCCACTTCCAACATGCTTTCCACGTCTTTGCCTTGCCTCTCTGTTTGCTCTGCCTCTCCAGTTTCAGGGAGCACAATCTCCTCTCCTCCCAACACACCGTTCTCAATCATTTCCTCGTGTAACATATAAATCTCTCCAACATCTTCTGCCTCTGGTCCAGGTTCCTCCACACCCTGAGATGTCTCTGTCACGATTTCCATTCTATCCCTACGTTCTGAAACACCCATCGATATGCAGATCTCACTTTTCACAACAACTGCTGCAATTTCTGATGCCCTCTTCTGATCTTCAATACCTTCCACTCCATCTACTGTAGTAGACTTGGACTCTTCTTCTGTCTCAATCATCATTTCTTCCGTTTCTCTGAATCCACTACCCAGCTCACCAGGATGTCCTGGCATTGGTAATCCTACATGGTGTTCATCCTTGCTTGTAGAATCTACTTCCTCTCTTCCAAACTCAGCATCAGTTTCACTCTTGACAGCAGCCTGTTCGGTATAAACCTGCTCCTGCTCCTCCACAAGCAGGACATCTTCTACATCCTCCATCAGGAGGCTTTGAGGTCCCATCGCCACCTCCCCATTCTCCAAAGCAGTTGTGGGTGGTACGACCTTATCGCTTCGTTCTTTTGAAGGAGCAAATTGAAACTCAAGCTGCTGCAAAGCCAAACCATTGCAAGGCTCGCTTTCAAGAGCTCCATTTGCCTTTGTCTCCTCAAAGCCTTCACTGTCTTCCAGCATGTATGCACAGGATCCGTTTTCTTGGGTTTGGATGAGGGCTTTAGTGAGATTGTTCAACTCTCCATCCACTAAGAGCAGCTTCTGGCCATCATGGATGTTGATGTAGCTGTGGGTCATCAAGTGGAACATCAGCCGGTCATCGTCACTCCTCAGCAGAGGGTCAGTTTGCTCTTTGTGATCTGTGGGACTCCTTCCAGCAGAGCTCTGGCCGTGCCTGCTTCCGCTTGAGGAGCCAGCAAGCTGCACGCTGGCCATGACATCAGGCATGACTGTTGATTTCAGCTTCCTCACCACATCCCTCTCCAAGATGCCATGTTCAACAGCTTTCTTCCAGGACAACACCTCAGTGGTTTCTGGTATAAATACACCCTTAATGAGTTGCCTCCTGCTGAGAATCTTGTAAACCAACTCTGTGGACAGGATTCCTTGCTCTAAAGCATCCGCAACCGAGACGATCTCCCCCGTCTCTGGCCACAGGAGCCCCATGAAGGACCACAGCGATTCCAGGACCACCAATGCAATTTTTGGTGCTACCAACTCTTTCCTTACAGCTTCATCAATGGTCAGTCTTTCTCCCGTGATGGTATCGATGATGCCACCTGTCTGAAGCTGCCGGACAAGAAGTGTACATGCCAAATCCTGGTCAATTAAATTATGCCTCACAGCCTCATCCACAGTCAGTCTGTGCCCCGTCCTGGGGTCCACAATGCCACCAGCAAAGAGGTGGGCTTCCAGCAACCTGATCGTGACCTGCCTGTCTATCAGCCCCTCCTGGACCGCACGGAAGATGCTGACTTTCCTGCCTGAGCTCAAGATCAGCATCCCACCCGCCAGCTGCTTGACCGGGAGCAGCCTCAGCCCCGTCTCTTGGTGGGTGATGCATCGGTGCATGAGCTCAAGCAGACTGACTTTCTCAGCAGTGTTGGGGTCAATCAAATCCTTGGCACCCTCCAGGTGAGACACAAGTCTGGAGTAAAGCTGGGGGGTAAGGAGCCTTTCTTGCACCGCTGTCTCCATGCTGATTCTGCCCTGATGGACTTTAAAGCCCCCAGTGACGAGCTCAGCTTCAAGAATCTTTAGCCCAACGCTCTCACTGATCCTTCCCTCTTCTATCGCAGCAACAACAGGTAGGAGCTGCCTCCCTTCACATCTGACTTCTTCCACCCGGTGGAGAGCGTCCTTCAGTTCCTGCAGCACCTGGAATGTCCTGGGATCGATGATGTTTCTTGCCAGACCTTCCTCCAAGGAGAGTTTCTCATTGGTCTCTGGAACAACTAAGTCAGATGTGATAACCTGGGCCTCCAAGAGGACAAGGCCAGTGTCCTGATCTATAAGACCTCTCTGCATGGCACCAAAGACAGGGAATATTTCTACCGTGCCAAGATCAATCACTCCTGCCACTGCTTCGCTGCCCTAGAACAGAAAGAGAAGTAAAAGAATTCAATCACAATCGAGCATTTCAAGCATTTGGATTGCATGAGGGAGGTCTCAGCTTCAAAAAAAAACAAACCCAAAACCACCTAAACAGGCAAGTCCCAAAGTGTTTGAAATGCATCTCCAAAGGCACCACAGCACACAAATGGGTGCATTTGCTAGCTTGCACGTTGCCAGCAAGTTTTAATGCTCATCTAGTCCATCTCCCAGGGCAGCACAGAGATGCTTCCAACATCCACCAACAGCAACGCAGCAAAGCGGCAAGCAGCAAACCCCAGAGGTGCTCCTAATGCTCCATGGAGAAACAGAGAGAAGGAGACCAACAAGCACACCAAAGCTGCTCAACACCTCCACTTTAAAAAGTAAAGACAACACGAATCCCACCATATACTCATAGAGGAGAAAAATCCCAAAGATGCCCACTTCAGGGCATTTAGGAATCTCTCTCAGCGTTGGCTCCTGCCATGCTTTAAATCCTGCACTTCCCAAACAGATCCCAAGTGCCAGGATGGCTGGGGAACCCCACAGCCCCTCATGCCATCGAGCAGCTCCAGAGCCTCACAGACTGGCCATGCATCAGGACAGGAGCGCTGCATGCAGGGCAGCTCGCCAGCACGATCACCGGCCCCTGCACCTCCACATAGCCAGGGCGAGGGGAGGACTGTGATAAGTTGGAGGTCCCAGGCTGGGAACAGACCATCTACTTCAGTGTTTCTGCAGGGGCTTTTCCCTTCTTTCCAGTATCCCCACAGGTAGGGCAATAATTAAGATGACAAAGAGCAGCAGCTCTTTGGACACTGGGGTTTCTCCCAGTCCCACTGGTTGGGTATAAGGTGACTCAATCTTTTTGTGAGGATCGGGAGGAAGTGATCGGCATTGTGGGATGAATTCCTTTTGCATCCCAAACACCCTCTGGTATCTCTGTTTCATTGGCGGGTCTAACAGCACCAGTGGCTGGGGGTGCTTTGGTCTGTGGAGACACAGTGAACCTGCCAGAGAAACCCTAAGCTCTCCACCACCACCACCAGACTGTGACATGCACATTCAGAGATGAACAAGCCATGGAAAGACAGAGAAGAGGAGGGGGGAAGAATAGAGAAAAGAGAAAAAAGGAGATGGGAGGGAGGGGGGTAAAAGGCTTTTACTTACCCGAGTTGCAGGGTGTGCCTTGAGCAGTTAAAGACAGAGCCTTATGGAGCAGTTCAGCCGTGTCACACACAGTGTAAAGCTTGGTGTTAGCGTCCAGCATGCGACTGCTTTGTTTGCAAAAAGAACCCCCCACACAGGTCGTCCTCCTTCACCTTGTGTGTTTTGTTTGTTTAAATCCCGGAGGGTTAGTTAAACTTGTAAGCAAGGATGTCAGTTAATCTCAAAACCAGTTGACATGAAACACAAACTGTACAGGACACATCATGCTCAATTTAGCGCGTTCTGCTTTGCACTCCCGTCTTTCGTAACTTCTCTTTGACAGTTGGATGTTTCCAGCAAGCAAATGTTAAGAGTTCCTCATGCTCCCTCTACAGTGAAGCAACTGCACCGCACAAGAGCCGCAGGGATCATCCCATAGATGGGATCTATGGCAAAGCCCCACTGCCACCTCTCCTTTTGTTTCCTGGGCTTCGTGGAGAGCGTGAGTGAAAACTGTTCCAGCCTGAGCCCCAAAGTGTGCTGATGCTGTAAGAAAACAAGCCCTGGAGAAGGCTTTTTCTGTCAAGTCATTTTCCTGCCCAGGAGGGAGGAAAAGGGAAAGGAAAAAGCATCCTTTCCGCAGGCAGGCTGCTCGCAGCTGCTCTCTTGGCAGCAGCAGCATCAAAGCCATGATAGTTTAGCAGTGACTAGGGCCAGTTTGCTCACCACAAGCTTTCTGCTGCCAGCACGAGGGCTAAAGGGCTTGCACCAGAAAGCATTTACTGCACTGACACGCCTGAAATGTGCTATAAAGTCCAATCTGGAGAGAAACAGCCTATTTAGGTGGAAGCTGGACAGGCAGATTTCAAAGGAGCAGCCCATGAGCAGCTTGAACAGGTCTTCACTCACGGACCCAACAGCCAAACCCTGCGTTACGTGTCCAGATCTGAGCGGGCTGTTGCTTCAGAGTACAGGGAGCCAGCAAGCAAACACACAAATATATCATTGACACATGTATACACACTCACATAGCACGTACATGTATATCTGAATGACTGGAGACAGCTCCTAACAGAGGCAGTAAGGATGCGCTTCCCGCCCTCCCTACCCAGCGGAACACAGATGTGGACTGGTGGATGGGAACAGGGAACGGGTGCAGCTATGGATTGTGAAGGTCTCCCAGGCCAGCTGAGGACCTCGTTTTCAGCTGAGCAACTTCATCCAGAGACAAACCTCACCAGACCCTGAGATACATGAGACTACAATTGTCCTTCTGCAGAAATCCACCTTCTTGCTCCCCTGCACACAGGCAGCCTGTGAGATGGAGCACTTTGTGGTTAAAGCACTGAGAGGGCATCCTGCAGAGGACACACATCTGCTAAAAGGACCCTTTCCAGGACGTGTCCATCTACATGTTGCCCACCAAGCGTGAACAAGCTGACCCTGGTGCACAGGGTCCGTTGCAGAGGACAACTCTCCCATGACCTGGAAGGCAGCAGGTAAACGGCTCCTCCTGCTTGGCCTCCAGGGACCACCCCAGCTTTGGGTAATGCATGGATGGAAGAGAACGGAGGGCAACCACGTGCAAGTAAGAAAGCTGACAGGCTGTGAGTGACTGGTGGCCATGAGACACACAACCAAGCAAAACCTTTTCACACCCTGAGGAGCAGCCTGTGTCCATGTGGCCACAGGACCGAGCAGGGAGCAGCCAGTACCTTGTGCTCTGTCTCCTGAGCCAGCTGGTTCTGGAGCTGCTGGAGCTGCTCCGTGGAGTCGCTGCACAGCTCCTGGTAAGTCTCCTTCAGAGCACCGAGCTGAGCGGAAATCTGCTCCTTCTCCGGATGGGAAAGCCTGCAAAGGGAAGGGGAAACCTGTCAGGGACCCTGCGCAGACCAGCTCCACAGAATTACCATGCTCTTCTTGTGAAGGGAAAGACCAAACTCACCACGAGTCCTCCCTCCCCACTGCCTGGCTCAGCTAAAACCAGCACGGGTCAGTGTGCTGAGCAAAGGCTGACCTGAGCTGTAACTCTCAAACTCCCAAATATACAGAGCTGGGTCACTACTAAAGGAGATTAATATTGCCACAACAGCGTAAATCGGTGGCGTATTTCATAGCTGTTGGTGCAGAGAAGAAACAGACGACTGTCACGTGCAGCTCATCGCTGTTTCTAATGGGACTCGGGCACTGGACCCCAGCCCACAGCCCCAGCTCTGAGGGGTCCCATCTCCCCCCAGTGCTCTCCCTCCCTGGCCCCTCCTCACACCACACTCACTTGTGGCTGTGTTTTGCCAGGAAGATCTGTGAAGTTTTGATGGCCTCAGAGACCTGCTCCTTCTTTGCAGCCAGCTCCTCATTCAGGGCCTGTCAAAATCAGAAACAAAAGCAAGATGCTTAATTCAGCTGTGGAGGAAGAGCAGCAGTTAAACAAACTATATGATGCCTGCCCCTGCTTTACCTGCTGCTCCGAGATGGACTTCTCGATGTCGCCCAGCTCCCTGCTCCCAGCAGCAGCCATCCTGCCTTGCACACTCTGCTTCAAGCCCACGGCCCAGCCCAACAGCTCCTTCACCTTGTCCACATGCTCCTGCTTCTCCTCCTCTACTACTTTCTGGAAGCAGAGGAAGGTAACCATGTCAAAGGGGTCCCAGACTCCCAAAGGCTCTTTGGAGCAGCATCCAAGATGTAACCTCAACATGGAGCAGCAGCCTTGGGGTGCTAGGAAATGAGGCTGGACAGAGTTCAGCTCTGTACAACACCCTTACCTCCTCCTCCTCCAGGCGCCGGAGAGCATCACTGATGTACTTCACGTGCTGTGTGGTTAATGTCACCAGAGCTGTGTAGCGAGTCCGTAAATCCATAAACTGTGAAGGGAGAGAGGGGGAAATGGGGCACATCAGCCACAACCGGCAGATCCGGAGTGATGTACTTTACAGTAAAGGATCTGATGCACCACTTCTTGTTTGGAAAGCCCCCAGACACCCCACAGACCCAGCACAGCATCAATCAAACACAGCAAGTGTGGCAGGGAGGGCTGTGGCGACACACAGCATCCTGCACGACACTGGAGTGAAGGGGAGATGACAGCCATGGACACTGGGGCGGATGCTCAACTCTTACAGAGGACTATCGGGATCTGTAATATCCACACAGAGCAGACAGGACCTTGGGGCCCTACCTAGAGGTCTCACCCCAAGGATCCACACACAAGAACGCTGTGTGGTGCTCCAGTTATTTACCTCACAAGGCTGAGGGGCTGAGCCAAGCCTGCTGAATTTGACCCAGGGATTCCCAGGAGCCTGGGGATGTCCTACCTGGTGCTTAGAGCATCCCCTCTGGCTATGGGGAAAAGCAGCCAGGGTGGAAACTGTATTGATCCCAGAGAGTTGAGCAGAAAGGAGCTCATTTCAGAGGCCGCTTGGTGTTGAAGAACCCCCCTCACAATTCCTCCCCTGCTCCTACCTCCTGTGTGATGGCATCCGAGGATGAGAGCATCCGCCGGCGCTTCATGGGCGACTTCTGCTGCGACTCCACGAACGCCCTGTACGTCATGAGCTGCAGCTCGTAGTCCTGCAAACACAACCAGGGTAGAGAGACATGGAGCATGGAGATGCAAACCCTGCCGGCACCGTGCCTGCCCAGCCAGCCTCGTGTAGGCGCAGGAGGGATTGTGTACCTTGACAGCAGCCGAGTATTGCTGGGAGAACTTCTGACACTGGTCCAGTTTGGCTTGATTGTTCTCGATTTCTGCAGCCAAAGCCTTCATCAAAATTAAAGCAAACCCAATTGTCAGGACGGCTGCCATGAGTGGTGAGCCGAATTCCCATCCCCAGCCCTCCCCTTCTGGGTAAAGTCGTTATACTCTTCCATTTTTATGCAAGGCCTCATCTCCACCTCAAGCTAAGCTGAGTTTCTCCATGCCCCAGACCCCAGTGGGGGCCTGCACCCTCTTCCCCACCGCGCTTCATCATTTCAAGCTCATAGATGAGAAGATTTTAGTAAAAGAGAAGCGACATGGTCACTGCAGCAGCTGAGACACCACAAGGTCCTTCCTCACCGTCTGCTGGCTCAGCTGCTCCGACAGCACCCGGCTGTCCTCTGCCTGCCCGGGCTTCATCAGCTCCTGCTGCACCGTGATCTCCTCAATCCAGTGGATCAGGGCACTGTGGCACTGCCGGTAGTCACTCAGCACCTCCTGGATGCTCTCCAGCTCTGCATGGCTGAGAGAACCAAGGCAAATAAGAGGAGGGTGAAATGCCACCAGGGGCTATAGGGATATCCCCAACCACTGGTGGGAATCCCATCTGGAAAAACAGGGCTGCTAACAAATGTGACCCAAGCTCTCAGCTGAAGCATAGAAGAGGATCTAGAGACTCACCGGGTCTCAATCTGGGCGCAGACGCGCTGCCAGCGGTCCCAGAGCTGGCTCCCCTTCTCCTGGTAGCGCTCAAGGTCGATGCTGCGCTCCTGCCGCAGCCGGTAGAGCTGCTCCCCCACCACCTTCGCCTTCGCCAGCTCCTCCTCCAGCGTGGAGAAGACAGAGCCCTTGTTCTTCACCTCCCCGAGCCATTGCTGCAAAACCAGTGAGAGGCAGCACCGGGTCAACATCATGGAAAGCAAAAGGCACATTAGGTCAGAGATGCCCTCTGGACGGGGCTGACATGCCTGAGAAGGGGTTTATCTTCCCTCTCTCCTTAACCTGTCAAGAACTGGCTGATTATAGGAGGTATAAAACAGAGGGGACCATGTCCCCAGCTTGGAGCAAGACAGATTGGTTCAGCCCCTGCCCTACAGCAACAAGAAACCCAAGATGCTCCCATATGCTCTACGAGAGAGAGCACAAGCTGTATCTGCTCCTTCACCTTTCCAAAGCAATAAGGGGTCATATAAACAGCACAAAATCCTCCTGGCAGCTATATTGAGGCAAGAAAAGTGTCACAGAGTACAGACTGAGCAGGAAAAGGACAGAAGCCTGACAACTGTCAAAGCATTGGCTGGCCTCTGCCTGCCCATCCCGGGAGATGACCAGCACCAACCTGTAACGCTGCTCTGTGGGACTGGATAGCGGCCAGGTCAGCGGGCACTGCCTCCTCTTGGCTCAGCTTAACCTCATACCCTTTGACCAGAGATTCTGCTCCTTGGGTGTTACGAATAATGACATCAACTGTCTTCAACCTGCAAATCAAACAGAGGCAGCACAATGACATCCAAAATTCAGCAGAGATCCTCTTGGATCTGTTTGCAATATATGCCACAGAGGGATGGAGCTCAGTTAGGTTCCAGTGCAAGGTGTATTAGAGGCCCAGAGGAAACATCTTTAGCAGAATGGGGCAGATTCAAGCAGTATTTGGGAACAGAGGCATGTCCTGACTCACTTTTGCAGGTAGGTGGAAGACAGCCCATGCATCTGGTCCATCTTGTTCACCACCAAGTCAAGTTCAGAACGCAGGTGGGGCGCGCTGGACCCTGCGGGCGCCTTGTTGAGGAAGCTGTAGCATCTCTCAGAAACAAACCTCAGGTCCGACTGCAGCCGTTGCAGATCCTCCTGCATCCGCTATGGCAGGAAGGGGAAGAACGTGAAAGGAATGCCCAAGCAGGTGGAGAAAAAGCAGGATTGCCCCGGGCAAAGGGGGTGGTGTGAAAGGAAGCAACTGGAGAGGTTTCCTGCTACCTTGTGTGCAGCAGGATCCCCTCGAGCCCTGCACAGTCACGCACCCACCACCCTCACATCCCCCCACAGAAGCTAAAGCTGGGTTTGGCACACGCTGAAGACCAGTGGCCACCACCTCCCTGCCCTCCCCATCCCAGGACTGACCTCCTGCTCCGCAATGCGGATGGTGTTTTCCTGGATAGTGTCAGCATCTGCTCGGGTGCTGCTGGGGGCCTGGATGCGGCTCACCAGCCTCTGCTCACACTCCTCCAGGCGCAGGCGGATGTTCTTCAGCTCAGAGAGGTATGTCCTGGCAACGGTCTCATCCTTGTCTTCTGCAAGTCACAGACAAACCAAATCAGCAGCTCCATCAACCCCGGCTGGTGTCTGCCTCAAATGGGACCTGCTGGGAGCCCCGGAGCCGAGTGCAGCATCACACTGACACCAAGGCACTGGATGTCTGCTCAGATGGAAAATGACTTCATCAAATCATCTCATTCAAATGCAGCTGAGAACGAGCTCAGCCACAGGGCACCTCGCAGGAGAAAACTGGAGTCTCTGGTCTTAGTGGGATTCACAGTGTTACACGTGCCACCACCACATCCGTTTTCCTAAAGAGCCCCTTGCTCAGAATGCATCCTCATGACTAAACCTATCTCCAGCAATACTAGGGCAAGAGGACTCAGCAGTTAAGCTGAACTGCAAAGTCAAGTCCTCTTCTACAAGAACATCGCTGGACAAGGGCCCAGCACTTGAATGGATGGAGAAACAAGGAGAGCAGCTGCTAACACCATCAAGTGGTTAGCTCTGAAAGAAAACAAAGCCATCCCATAAATCCTTTGCTTATGAGTCTCCACAGCTCCTGGTTAATCCATCAGCCCTTTGAAGCTCACCGTTCTCCATGGACTCCAGCAGCTGCCGGATGTGTTCCTTGGAAGACTCCACTTCCTCCTCCAGGCGCAGCCGGTCCGACACGGAGAAAAGCTCCGAGTCCCGGCTGTCCTGCAGGAAGTCCTCGTAGTGCGCCTGGAGGCTCTTCATGGCTTGCTGGCACTCCCCTTGCGCCAAGGACCGGAGCTGCAAGTGGAAAAGCAGCACATGGAACCCCCAGGAATGACTTCCTATGCAGCACCTGAGGCCACCCTGCCCAGCTCAATCGCCTGCGTTTGCCAAGTGAGCAGCTCTGTGCGGAGGAGAAGCCGAGCTCCTCCGTACCAGCCCCATGCCTCCCTCCAGCCTTGCGCGCTCCCTAATGGAACGCCCAGTCCACAATCTCTTATCCCTATCGCAGTTCAGCAGCAAACTGCTGATGCTGTTTTCATTGGGAAAAACTACAACCATTTTGCACAGAACCCCCAGGCTCAGGTTTTCCCACTGTTCAAAGACCTTTGACTTCCTCAGCCTCAGAGTCTCTGGTCTTCCCTTTCTCCTCAGCCTCAGGAAGAAGCCTGGACACTGAGCAACACAGATCCAGGCAGGGAAGCTCCTACTGTACCTTTTCCATGCTGAAGCCTTGCACCAGGGCTATGTCCTTCCGCAGGTAGTTCCAGGAGATGAGGCTCTTTGTGTTCATGTGGAGCTGATGCCAGAGAGCCATCACTTTCTGGTACAACTGTTCTATCCTGCCAGGGGAAGGAGCAGATCCATCAGTGCTGGATCTCTGCAGCACACTCAGCCTTGACTCTGTTAATCCACCACCATCGCTGCCAGCCAGCAGCCCACCAAGCCAAGAAGCCCTGTTCCTGCTGCCCAGTGCCAGAGACCCCTGGAGGGATCCCTCCTCCCAAATCTTCATTTTCTCTAAGCTACTATAGCAGTTGTTGCAATGGAGTTTGCAGCTGTATAACTATGAGGGATTCCTTCCTTTGCCCCAAACCAGCCATGCCACCCATTCCTGTTCCTCCAGCCCAGCTCCTCTCCCATTCCTACCCCAGCTCTCCCTCTCCCCATCTCCCCTCTGCCATTGCACATCAGCCTCCCCCGCAGTAGAGACCAACCAGCAAGTTACCTGTTGGCCATCTCGATGGCCTCTTTGTTGGGCGGGGGCACCAGGAAGCACACAGAAGGCACCATGGCCTCGTTCCCTGTGGGGCTGATCACCTTCCACTTGGTCCTCTGGGAATTGTCCTCCAGCACACACTCGTCATTCCTGCAGATGGTGATCTGCAGGGACACCAACACCATCAGAACCCAGCAGCGGAGCTGCACACGCCCGCCCTTGCTGCCAGTTTCCATAAATATATATCTATATCATTTTAATCAAGCAAAAGCCTGGTGTAGTGCCAAGAGTGCAGCATGCTCACGTCTGGAGAGGAAGGGACAGGAAGTTAAACGGAGTTGGCTGCCACCACGTGCTTATTTGGCTGAGGCTGATGAAGCCCATCCTTGGGGAAAAAGGACTTTAGCTCCTGCCCAGAATAAATCTGAGACATGGAAATCTGCTCCATGAAAAACAGCCGTGTTATTTCCCTCCTTCTGCTTCCCACCCCATTCCTGCTTTCCATTGACAGACACCAAGGAGCTCATCCTAAACTACCCTGGGCATTGCTCCCCTGCCTTGTTCCCTTTCACCAACACCTTCCAGCCCTCACCTCGATCTGCCGATAGTCACAAACAGCCTTGATGGGGATGGTGCTCCTCACGAGGTGCTCCGGGTTCCTGGGCCGGAGCTGAACGATGGTTTTGGACCGTCCCACCAGGCTGGCGACAGAGCTCTTTGACTGGATGAGCTGCTCCTTCTCGTCCTGGCAGAAAGAAGGGTGACGGGGGGGTTGCTCGAGGCAGGGGGGAGAAGGTCTCTCACAGGCATCTCAGCACCTCCCACCCCAACGTTGGCCTGTAGGAGCTACGCTGGGATCTCAGGGGCTGAACAAACACATCAACAGGATCCTGCTGCCCTAACGGGGTGGGAAAAGGGGTCAGGAGATGGGGTGCGAGAACAGACTTCACATCAGGGTGAGTCCTCTCATCTACTACTCCCCCTGCCCTGCAAAGCCGCATGCACGCCTCTGGCTCTGTTGCTGCTAGGACAAGAACATGTTTTCTTTCTAAAGGGAAAAAAAGAGAACACAGCAGACACCAAAATTAATGTCCCAGGAGGTGTAAGGGGCTGTCCTTACAGGACAAGCTCCAGCCTAAAGCCGGGACATTCAATTGGAGGAGAGACCACAGAAGCATGCTCCCTTTTCTAAAGCGAAGGATGAAAGCATGTTTAAACCAATGGCTGGAATGGGAATACGACAAATGATGTGGACAAAACATCTGGGGAGAAGGGGCTAGTGGTAGAGTGATTGCACAGGCCTCTGGCTGCGGGCAGAAACTTCCCAACTGGAGGAAGATGCTGCGTATTGATTCCCACAAGTCCCTGCTGGGTTCAGTGGTGGAACAACCCAGGGGACTGGTGGCAAAGTCCCTGGAACAGCCTTTGGCACCAACAAAGACCTGTGCGGATCACTACACTGGCAGCTTGTGTGGTTAGTGGCAGCTCAGCCTGTTCTGGCTGCAGAGGTTTAAAAAGGATCCCAGGAAAACGTTCTCCTTCATGCTTGGTATTCCCGGGGCTGGTTAGTTGCTAACAACAGTGGAGGATAACTTAATGGCAAAAAAAAACAAAGGAAAAAGAAAAGAATAAATGATTAAATAAACTACCTGTGCCTGTCCCAGGGAGCATGATTGGAAGAAATACAACTTTAACTTATCAGGTACGAAAGAGTAATAGAGCTGAGCCCCGGGCAGCTGCCCCAGCCCTGCGGTCGTGGCCACGCTCCGGCCGCCTGGATGAGCCTCTCCCACCCCGGCCAGTGCCCGCTGGACTCCTCGAATTGCAGAGCTCACCAATAGGGACACCAGGAGCTCCATATCCTGGTAGTGCTGGAGAACAGACCAGGACAACCCCGAGACCATGACAGAGAGGCTGGGAGCCCCCAGGAGGGAAGACAGTGAGCCCTAGCCCAGCTGATGCACCCAGCATGAACACCCTCTAAGGGCATCCCCATTCCCTGGGGACATGCTGGAGATCAGCATTGTGCACCAAGAGCAAAGCCAAAGCAGCCACCTGCCTTCACAGCCTCAAATGGCACCTCCTAACCCACAGCCCTAATCCTCCCCTGTCCTGGTTTCAAACACCATCTGATGCTTTGCTCCTTGGGTTTTGGTTTTAGGTTGTGTTTCTTTCAGGCCAATTCGGACAAGATCACAGCATGATTGTGGTCATCTGCTCTCTGCTACACTGCAGCTAAACCAGGGCACGCGTCTGGAGCTCAGCACTGCTCCCATCCCCACACGCAGCTGGGCTGCCCTGGCTCTGCCCCCAACGGCACAGCAGCATGGATTAACATGGGATTTAGGCTGGATGAAGAGCAGGCATTTCTCCTAGTGAGCACCAGCTCAAAGGCAGAAACTGGAGCATCCTACAGGCTCTGTGCCTCCCTTGGTAGAACCCAACTGGCTCCATGCAGACCAGGATGGCAGGATGGACACCGACGGGAAGAACCAGCTCACACATTAAGCTCGGAGCTTGCACAGGCAGCACATGCTGCCTGCTCTTCACCCCAAAGGTACAGAGACTCAGGTGATCCATTGGCTGTTGTAACTGAGCTCCAGCTACCATCAGCAGCGTTACATCCATGCAGGGGTGCACAACCTGCACTCCATGGCCACATACAAACATGTGCAGCAGCTCCAATGAGAAGCAAAACATTGACCAAGATGAGGAAACAAACCACGTTACATGAAACTGCATCGCCGCAGGAATAAAAGGAGCCCAGTTTTCCCTGGGAAGCAAGAGGTGCCCCAAGCAACACTGCTGGACCGGAGCAAGAGGGCCACCCATTGCCCGCCCAGGGTGGTGGGGGTGTTGGAGAACCCACCATGGAGTCCTGCAGCAGGTCCTCCAGCCGCGTCAGGCTCGTGTTATGGTCGCAGGAATACTTCCTTTTGATGGAGTCCTGCAGGTTGCGCAGGTAGGTCTCCAACTCCCGGGCATCGCTGAAGAACTGCAAAGGCAAAGAGGGTCACAGAAACCTGCCCATGCCCAGGGAGCAGTCAGCAGCACCCTGCAGACCCCCCCCCCAGCACCTCAACCAGATGCTATTCCGGCCTTAAGGCTGCAAGGGCAGTGAGCATCCCACATGGATGGCCAGAACTACATGGAAATCGATCCCTTTTGCCCTAGCGAGACATCCCCAGAGAGCAGCTAAGGGGAATGAGATGATTCGGGAGAAAGCAGCCCCCATGAGCACCACAAATCCCTCCTTCCCTCACCCCCAGAGGGAGCAGCAGCATATGAAGTTCATGCAGTGCATGGGGACCAGAGGAATTTGGGCTGTTCCTCCCAATTACCTGGAAATAGGCGGCGTTCTCCTTCACGTGCTGCTCCACGCACAAGCAGAGCTGCTTAATCCACTGCCACTGGGTCTGCACAGCAGCGCTGTAGGCCTGGGAACCACGGACCAAACAGAGATGAGTAACCAGCATCTACCAGCCAGGAGGGTCACAGGAAGGACATGGCTACGGGCAAGACCTGGCTGCAACTAGGAGGGTTATGCTCTGTACAAGCATATCTGTGTCTTAATTGAGGTGGGGATTATTTGGGTATGGCCTTGAGCTTCTCAAGGCCAGGTTGGACAGGGCAACCCCCATCTAATGGAAGGTGTCCCTGCCCATAGCATGGGGTTGGAACTGGATGAGCTTTAAGGTCCCTTCAACCCAAACCATTCCATGATTTCCTGCCCACTTACCTCTACGGTTTGCTTGGCCGGGTGGTTCTCCAGGGACAGCAGCTCTGCCGTGTCTTGGAGGGAGCGGAAGATGTCCTGCTTCTCATCCAGCTCCGTCATCAGCTCCTGCATGAAGGACACAAGCAAAGTCCAAATCTCAGATATGGGGAGCTGTGTCACTCAGGCTGTGTCCAACTAACACAGCACAGAAGCACTGCAGTAAATACCAGCAGCACCACAATCAGTCCCCCTCAGGATGCTTCCTGGGCACCAAACACGTAGGGCAGATGTGACACAGGTACTGGAAATCTGCCCAGGAACCTCTTCAGTCCCAGACAGTGCAACTGGGGAGACAGTAATTTATTTATACTGCTTTAAAGAGGAATCAATATTCCTTTTCTTCCTACCCACCAGTTAAAGACGCCTTTAATTCCAAATAGTGCCAAAAAAAACATCTTTTGATGCCTTTTCCACTGAAACTCAATTGAACAAATACTTTCATCAGCTGCACTCATGAGCTACAAGCTCAATGACTTCAGAGGGAACATCCAACCTCTGGGGATTTCAGGTCTGTTGGTAGCTGAAGGACCCACAGCAGGTCAAAAGCAGCAGCAGCACACCCCAGAGAGCACCCATCCCACCAGCCCTGCTCACCGAGAAGTAGTTTTTCTTGGCTGCAATGTTAGGGTTGTTGTCGCTCCAGTCATAGGCCAGTTCCTCCTCCTCCTTCTCATTGAGCCAGATGAGCTCAGCAGTGGCCCGGGACACAAACCCATGCAGGCTCTGGAGATGCCTCAGCCGGAAGCTCGAGGTTTCCTGCACACAATGAAGGGTGATTCCTCTCCCCTGCTCTGCAGGTGGCTGGTTTCTTCCCCCCTTCCCAGCCTCGGAGCAGGGATGCTCAGGAGCAAGGCAGCAGGGATGGACCCTGTGCTCCCTGGGCAGTGCCAGAGCCCACTTGAAGCCCACTCACCATCAGCTTGCAGTACTGTGTCTCCAGCTTGCCAAGCGTCTCTGTGTAGCTGGCACGGAAGTTCTGAGACATTTTACCCTGAAGAATGAAAAATGCTCCTGTTACCCAACACAGGACGGCACCACTTGAAACCCCACCTCCAAATCTCCCTCCCCAGCTCTCTGCGAGCAAGAGGAGGTGGAGAGGATGGCTCAGGGCGGCAGCTTCTTGCACTGACCCAGCATCAATTCAGAAGCTCCATCCTTAAACAACACCTTTACCCACAAGAACCGATCCTGATGCCCTCACCTTCCCACATGAGTTGTGCCATGCACTGTGTCACCCAGCCCGTGCCACTGTACCTCGTACATCCTGGCCTCCTTTACGCTGGAGCCCAGGTCCTCCACGCTGGTATGGATGTGCCGCTGGGTCTCCAGCTGGGTTTCCACGCTCGGCAGGTCGGTTCCCCACTCTGCCCGCTCCAGTCTCATCTGAAACAGGCCAAGGGGTCCAAGTCAGCTCTCCCCATCTGCAGGAGCACCTCTCATAGGACACAAGGGCAAGAAAACCTTCCAGTTCACTCAAGATGGAACAAACACCACGCCAGTCCTGGTAGAAACTCCTAAGCCAGTGGTCCAACACTGAATGATTGCTGGGGCAGCCTACACAAACTTCACATCCACTTAAGACCAAAAGGACTGCCTGCACCAGTACAGATTTGCTTCCAGCTTTGAAAGGATCTTCTGATACCCACTGATCAGCGGGGCCACAAGAGAGAGAATCCAACACAAGACAAATGTGCTGGTGCTCCCCAGAAACTCTGAACCACCAAAGCAGTTATTCACAGATAAAGCAGGAAAAAGGCCAGAGCAGGTTCCTACCTTCCCACATCAGTGTGAGTGAGTGATGTGCTCCAGAGAGGCAGCACTCACCTGCATTTCCTCCACCCAGGCCAGCAGCTCGTACACGAATCGGAGGCTGCCTTCATCTTCGGAAGAGGAGATGGCCACCAGCTCTGTCCTGGTCATGGGCTTCCGGAACCAGGAGGCAGAGGAGGTGTGAAGCCCTTTCGTCAGGGACTCGCCCTTCAAGTGCGTTGTGCTCAGCGTGGAAGTGGGCACCAGCTCCAGGGTGGAGAAGTGACCTTTCCTGTACAGGTTAGTGCATTCCAGCCTCAGCGTCACCAGCTCATCTTGCAGACGCATGATCCTGAAGGAGCAAGGCCCAGGTTAAGAGATGCACTCACACTCCTTCCCCTTCCCCACAGTGGGGCAGAAAAGCCTCATGCGTCAACCTCTGACCACGTTTCTCCATCCACAGACCATTCCAGCATGGCCCATCTCACCTGAACACCAGCTCCTCCAGCTGGTAGTAATTCTCATCCCGAAGGATCTGCACATCCACCTGCAGCTGGCGGATGAGCCCCTCACATTCCTGCAGGTACATGACCACGTCGTGCTCGTACTGCACCGGCTGCCCTGACTCCAGGTGAGCAGCATCCTGCATGGAGAGAGGAGCCTGAGGAAACGTGGGCACAGACGGAGGACAGCAGCCCAGCACCAACTTTAAGCTCTAAAGACCTTTTGGTCCACAAGCTTTACTTGAGCAGAAGAACATGAGTTCATCATTCACACCACGCCCAGGATGTCCCCTTTAGAAAAGCTCCTGCAGATAAACTGAAAGCTTCTAATGATAGATGGGCTCCTGTGGTTATTCCCATGGATAGTCAGTTAAATCATCGCATTTCTTGCTTGGGCTTAACTATTTTTAGCTCCCAGCCCTCACATCTCTTTCTCCCAGAACAAAACATCCTCTTTAGATATCTACTCCGTACCCAGGTAGCTGCAGTCTGCACCTGAGTCCTTTCTGCCAAAGGACTTTCTGTCCTTTTTAGACAAATAAAACAGATTTGGGGATTTTAGGCTTAATAACACAACAAGCTGTCCCCAAGGTCCTTGTGTGATCACCAGACATCTACCACCACCCCTCAGTGTCAGAAGAGAAAGGAAAGGTGTCTTGGAGAAGCAACCACCCCACACAGAAGAGAGGGGAAGAGGCAGGAAAATCAGGAAGGGGGAAAATCCCCCCTCACTCACAGCCTGCAGTGTGTTCTTCGCCAGAGTGAGTTTCTCCTCACAGCTCAAAGCACCATTCTGGATTTTGTTAGCAATTTGTAGCAGCAATTCCAGCCTGTGATGACAGAGGGGAGGAGAATGAGACAGGGGCTTTGGGCCACCCCTCCAGCCAGGGAAGCAGGGGACATGCCCACACCGACCTCTCCACCGCTGGCCGCAGCAGCTTCTCGCGCTCCAGCATCTCGATGATAAGCTTGCCCCACTCCTCCTCCACGTCGTTGGGGTGGTAGCCCTGGGGCAACTTAATGCGTCCAAATTCGATCCATACCTGGGGAAAACAGCAACAGAATGGCATCTCCTTCCCTCCTCCTCGAGCTGGCTACAGACTACAGCAAGGAAAGCAGAGCTGTAAGGCAACAGCCTCACTCCTGCAGAGTGCTGCTTGCTACATCATTTACCCTGAAGGTTATTTACTCTTCTCTCTTCCAAAATAAACCTGCACTGAGCACACTTCAGTCTTGCTCAAAGCACAACACTCCCACCTACAAGCCTCTGGGTAGCCATGATGCTGCTTACCTCTAGCAGTTTGTAGAGCTCCTCTATCCTTCCTTTTTCCTGCTCTTTTGCTGGGATTTCAGTTTCTTTGAAGTGTATGTACTGGTTATAAAGTGCCTGGGATGAGAAAAGCTCATCAGAAACCACCCAGCTCTCGATGCTGAGCACGTGGGACACTGCAGATTGACCTCATCCAGGACCTACCTTTAGCTCTACAGGGTTCTGGGGGAAGGATTTATCTGACATGAGTATCGTGTGTTGCTTGATCCAGGAGACGAGGGACTCCACGCGGGTCTGGTACTCCAGCCACCTCGAGTCCACCTCCTGTGGGGTGAGAGGGCCCTTGCAGAGCACTGCCATGGGCAGGTCTCCATGGGGAGAAGCAGAGCAGGGAGGGAACGGAGCTGCCATGGTCACAGCTAAGGGATGGATCATTTGCCTGTGCCTCCCTCCTGATGATGCCATCCCAGGTATAGGAAGGAGGAGGAGGAAGATCCTCCTCGCAAGCTGCTCCCTGGAAGCCAGTTCTGCTTTCCCATAAGCTCAAACCCATGGCAGAACCTGCAGAACGCCATGGCTCTACAGGCACAGCAGCAGCTCACAGGCAGACACACTAATGGGGAAGCTCTTTCCTCCCCCTGAGTCTCTTCCACCCATCAACCATCTGCTACAGCGGACAGGGAACCTCCAAACCCTTCCCACAACAACCAGCTGCCTCCCATACCACTGCCCCAGCATCCCAACTCACGATAGCACTGATCCCTTCTCCTCCCTCAGGGACTTTGGGAAAGGCATCGTAGATTGAAGACACATAAGTTATCACGGATTTCTCATCCGGAGAGGGGACGTCCACGTCTGACAAGGGGGAAGAAGAAAGGCAGTGAGGAACGGGAGCAGGCAGAGGTCAGCATCATCCCACATCAAAACATCACCCTAGTCACCCACCTTCAGCATCCAGCAGCCGGGTGACCCCCAGCCGCTCCGCAATCTCGAAGGCCTGCTCCAGGTTCTCCCGGTTACTCTGGATCTGCACCCTCTCCATGTCCACCAGATCTGGCCTGCGAGACACGCAGCACAGTCACAATGTTGGCAAACAGCACAAAGATGCCCAGGACGGAGCATCCTCGATGGGCCCCACTGCCCAGGCAGCTCCCAGGGGCTTGTCCGAGCTCCTGTCCTGGGCTGGTGTCTCTCTCCAAGGTGACCTGGGCAGCACCTCCCCAGCTCGTCCCCTTTGGAAAGGGGATGTTCAGGCTGTGAAGGAAAAACTCTTGCGCTCCTCTGGGACCTGCCCCTTTCCACACCCACTCTGTACCCAGTGTGGTGGCCTGGGACTGGACAGAGGTGCATGAACAGCCCCAAAGCGGGTGGTTAACCCTCTCCAGAGGACATGGGCAGAGTGGAGGGGATGCAGCAGGCACAGGTGCTGCCAGCCCTGCACCAGGAACAGAACCACCAGCAAACCACTGCACAATTAAACCTCAAATGAGCACATAGGAGCCAGGAAAATCCCAGCCTCTGAGCACCACGAGTGTGCTGCCCATCTCCTGCCTGCAGAATCCTGCTGTGTCCCTCCCTGCTAAACCCTGCCCGCTCCTCCCGGCCACAAGCAAGCCCAGAGCAGCACAGGGCAGAGCTATTTCCAGCTCCCAGGAGATGCTTCCTCCCAGGGCGTTGCTGTTCTCCTGCAGGCTCCAAGGCCATGCCAAATGCCCTTGACAAAGCAGCCAGGGCAGAAGCCAGCCCTGCTGGCCCCAGCGCTGCCTCCCTGCCCATGCAGAAAGTGCACTGTCTCTAAAGGAACTGTGAGAGCAGTTCAGGAGAGCTCGGAGATCCTGGGACGACAGTGTGGATGGAAGTGCTGCTATTCATGGAGAGCAGAAAGGGCAGCACTGACACGTCAAACACTGCGGCGCTCCCAGTTTAAAAGCTTTTCTTTTCTTGCCTCTCTCCCCAACCTCACTCACGATGCTTTTTCTTGCAGCCTCATGTACTTGTGGCTCTTTCCCAGCATCCACCCACCAGCTACTTGGCTGAAGAGATGATTTCCAGGTAAAAGAGACAAAAGGCTCACCGACATCTCTCTGCACTCCAGACCATCACTGACTGCAGCGGTGGGCTGGGACCCCTGGGTAGTCCTCAGCCCTTCCTCCCACCCAGACGATGCTCTCCGCTGCTCCTGCCTACCTGTATCTGTGGATGAGCGCGTTGAACATCTTCCCATCGCTCCAGCAGGATGAGAAGTTGGTGCATTTCACCCCGATGTAACCCGCCGTCACCTTCTGTGTCCACAGAAGCAGCTTCTCCTTGGCTGACATATCCCCCGACTCGCCGCTGATGTAGATGTCAGAGATCTGCAAGGAAGCAGCAGCCACGGGGTGATGCAGGAGGGGAAAAAGGCCCCACCAGCACCGCTGGTTCCTATGAACTTGCCTGAGACCTGGCAGCTCGTGCACCCACTCCACTGCCAGCTCCTGCCCAGCACCCAATGCGAGGAGCCCCAGCACCCTCACATACCCAGGGCTCACCAGGAATGGTCACAGCCCCATCCGGCAGCACCCAAGGAAAGACCAACCGACACCATTTCTCATCAGGGCTGCCAACGTGACAGGGGATGCTCCACCCAGAGCATCATGTTGTAAAGAAATACCAACTTAAGAAGCAGGAAACAGCGCTTGGAGGTGCTGTGTGCTGTGGAGGTGCTCCAAGCTCCTCCAGCTTGGAGCTGCTTGCAGCAGGGTCACCAGCTCCCTCCCAGGGGGAAAGGGAAGGATGGAGAGGAGACTGTCGCATCCCCACTCTGCCTTGTGGTGCCTGGAGAGGCAGAACCAGGGTGCTAGTGACAGGGGTGCTGGTGACAGGGGTGCTGTGACCCACCTCCCTAACAAGAGACCAATGGTCGCACACCCCTCTGAGCCAGACACCCAGGACTGGCTGCAGATCCCAGACTTGCACGTGACAGAACGCACGTGTCTCCACATTCCAGCATATTTCTGACTGGCACAGCTTCCTCCTCACCCAGTCCCCCCCCAGTTAGTACAATAGTACCCCCCAATAGCTCCCCAATTAGTACAACTACTCCCCTTAATGAAGGGGCAGACAAAGGGGAGGGCGGGAGCCGCTCGGATTTTCCAGGGTGCCTGTGGAAAAGCAAGGCTCAGTGGATTCCTCCTCCCGGCACTGCAGGGAGAAGGTGTGCCAGGAGCCAGCCCTACCGAGCCCCCCCGAGCACCTTCATCCCTCCCCAAAACACACCCGGGTGGGTGCTGGTACTGCTCAGGCCCCGGCAGCCGGAGATCCCTGCGCAGGCAGGTCCTGCAGGATCAGGAAGGCTGGAGGAAGGCTGGAGGATGTGTAATTGGTATGCTGCAGCTCACCTCCCTCTCCTGAGCCTGATCCGCTCATCACACACAAAACTGCTCTTTGTCAGCCGCTGCCACACCGCCGGCGCTGCCTTTAACTCCTCCAGCCCCGTGGCTGCGCTTCCTTAGGGATGCCGGGACCCGGCAGCACAGCCAGGATGGATACAGCATAGGTGAGCAGCAGAATGGCACCCTCCATGTGTGCAGGCAGCAGGGATGGACCCACAAACCTTCACCTGCCCAGCACCCCCTTATTGATTACCCAGTGACTCCTAATGAAGAGCAGAATGAAACCTCCTGTGAACCACCCATCAGCTCTGCCCCACCTGAGCTCCCCAGTGCCCCTCAGGACACTCCTCACAGCACCCAGCTGGGATAAGTCCTCTATTTTCAACCATTCCCACAGCACGGGGGTTCTCCAATCGCTGAGCCCTTCCCCGAGGGCATCCTTGCAGGAAACCCTCCTAGAGACACGCGTACGGAGGTGCAGGATGCGGCACCAGCTCCACCCTCCTTTCTTCACATGTCTGTGTCAGGACAAAGATTTAGGGAGGCACCAGCAAGAAGAGAGAGTGGAAACTCACAGGACCTGGGCTCAGCCTCTTCCAAACCCTTCCAACACCAGCCTTGCGCATCAAGCAACCGGTGGCAGGATGCGGAAGGCCAGATGGTGACACCAGCCCCAACCCAGCAAAGGTATCAGGGCCATAGCCTCTTTCCTGCCCCTCCAACCACACGCTTCTCCTGGGGTGTACAGAGCTTGGTCAAATCCAAGAGCACCTTCTGCCCACCCTGCCACCCCTAAACAGAGACCTGCAAACAGCAACAACAGGCTCCAACACAGCATCATCCCCTCCTCTTCCTCTTAAGATCAGGCAGAGCCTCCACGTTCACCCACTGCCTGGTAGCTTAGCGCAGGCAGCAGGATGGGGATACCCCAAACTCGCACTCAACCCAGCAGCCCTGAGGGCACATGTGCCACTGGTGACACCAACACAGCACCAAGAGCTTCTGTGAGCACAGGCAGCACGCACCGGCTCCGGTGAGCACAGCTCTCTGACCACCCATGCTGGGAACACAGGATGGGTTAATCCCTGAAAAATGCTTCCTAATGGAGATGCTCGGAAGGGAAAAGGCTTCGGGAGCTTTCTGCATCACCCATGTTCAGCATGAGCTTGCACCTTGCCAAAATGACTGTCCCCAGGAGCCACCAGGATCTGGGCTCCACTGCACCAGGTCCCCCCGCCCCGGTCCAAAAGGGGGGTGAGGGTATACGCAGACACTGACCATTCCTCCGGCTGTCCCCGAGCTCCCCCTCCAAGCCTGGCCCCCTCCAAGCCTGTGGCCACCTTCAGAGGGAGATGCCGTGGTCCCACCAGCTCCAGCACGTGTGGCCAGGTCGCTGCTGTACCCTGAGGAGCTCCGGGCTGCGCCCCCGCTGCGCCCGCTGAAGGAGGACGGGCTGCGGGAGGCCGGCGGTCCGTGCCCATCTCCCTCCCCGGCCTGAGACGACGGCAACCCTGAGGTTCTCCCTGCGCCGGGGTTTTCTGCCTGATCCACCATGGGGGACGGCGTCGACAGCTCTGAAACGGTGCCCGGCTCTGCTGCGGAGGAGCAGGTCCACACAGTGCTGGAGCCAGGGTCGTTGCTGCCTCCTTTCCCCCAGGCATCCAGGGTGCTGTTGGCTCCCAGCTCCTGGCTCTTTGCTGGCTCCTCGGTGCCGGCCGGGGACAGGAGCCCCTCGGGATGGCCATTGGGGCGCAGGGGCAGCAGCACAGCCTGGCGGCTGCCTGCGCCGCTCCTCTGCAGCTCGACCAGGCGGCTCACTGCCCTCTCGCAGCCCTCCTCAGCCGGGTTGTCCAGCAAGCGGGCGATGACGGTGGTGCCTTCATCCCCGGCAGCGTCTGCGCCCGGCTGCCACGGCTCCGGCACCAGCAGAACCTTCTGCACCTCGCCCTGGAACCGCTCCTTCACCTGCACCAGGAGCCCGGGGTGCAGCGCTGCTGCCTTGGGGTCCCTGCAGCGAGCGGGCTCCTCTCCTCCCTCCCGAGGGGCTGCCTTTGACTTCAGCACATCCTCATCCTCACGCACCTCCAGGGCTGGGGCTTCCTGCTGTGGGGCTGCCTCCGGCATCGCCCTCCTCTTCCCCCTCCGCCTCCGTTTGAAGCGGACCCTTTTTTTAGGAGACAGGGGCGCCTTTCCCACTGCTTTTTCCTTCGGCTCTTTAACGCAGCCCAGAGAATTCCCCATCTCCTCCTCCTCCTCCTCCTCCCCGGCGCCGGCAGCAACGCAGCTAAGCGAGTCGCCAGCTCCCGAATCAATCCCGAATGGGGCTTCATGGGCTCCAACGCGTGCCGTGCTCCGTGCCGCGGGGTGCCCGTGCCCGGCGCTCCCTCCCGCCAGCCCCACCGCCGCTCCAGACAGCCATCTTACAGCCTGCGCTGCCAGCACACACATTCAAAGCATCTCACTGCAGTTCAGAAATCACTTGACCTAAAAGCAGAGGGAGCGGGGATTGGCTGCAGCTCCTGTTCTCCAAACATGAGGTAATGGGAGCACGGCCCTCGCCAACACAAACAGGGAGCAGGAATCAGGCAGCGGAGCGGGGAGGAGGGTGGGAATGGGGAGGATAAACCCCACAAAACGCGGGGAAGGTTGGTAAAGGTAGGATAAAGGAAGGGGTGGGAAAGAAACGGGGTGGGGGGAAGCAGGGAGGAGTCAGAGCAGCTCTGCACGCACACCAGCGGGAATGCGCCGGCTCCACAGGGATGCTGCTGGCCAATTCGGGAGGTTTGCTCCTTAAATCTTAATGCTGAGAGCCCCAAGAGCTCTCATGTGCCCACGCTCCTGCCAGGGTCACCCAGCTCAGGGCGTGGAGCAGCAGCACATGGCACCCCGGGGACCTGGCATCGCTTCAGGGAGACACAGTCGCGGGGTCCCAACCAGTGCCGATGATCCCATACCAGTCCAGCCCCTTCTGAGGGCAGGTTTTGAGCATCCCAGCTCTGCTCACCAGCTCACCAGAGGGACCAGAGCAGGGCAACATGCACCAAAAGCAGGGATGAGAGAAAATGGGGAGTGGGGGAGGCATAAAGGTGGAGATACTGAACTCAGCCCCAGCAAGCAGGGCTGGGAGAGGAGAAACACACCATGAGGAGCAACCCAGGAGATGACCAAGGGAGTCAGGGACCCCAAGAGCCTCCAGGGTGTGGGGGGCAGGCCCCACACCTTCACTGCTCCAGCTCCCTGCTCCATACGGACACCAGCCCTTCCTAAACCTCTCCCAGCCGCCTGCCCCCAGGCAATGGTACTGGGACACGGGAGATTAAGAGGTTCACAATGGAGCCACAACCCCAGAAACAATCCCATTAGCCCAGTAGGGAGAGGACGTGCAGGCTCATGGCACCAGCCCAGCTCCCCATGGGACCCCTTGTCACCCACCCTGTCCCTCATGGCAGGGTGGCGCCATCCCCTTCCAGCTGGGCACGGGGGGCACCCAGGACCTCCTGATCTCCCCTCCCTGGTCTCCTGCAGCAGAGGATGCACCAGGGCTGGGCCACCCCAAAGATGAGGACCACGAGCATGGGATGCCACCAGCCAGGGTGCCACCAGAGACAACAGCGACTGCTCAGCATCCAGATCCTGCTCGATCCCGGCTGCTTCCCATGGACAAACCACCAGCCAAGTGCCTCGCCAGCAGCCTCACACCCAACTTATCCCCACGCTCCCCCCAAAAGCACTGCTCACTCATCCTCCAAGAATTAAAGCCTTCCTTACGAGGTCCCAAAGCCAGCGCGAGCCTCATCTGGAAGATGCCAGCAGGGATGCAGCAGGGAGCTGGGACACAGCAGCTCCCAGGAGCTCGGTCCCGCAGCGGGAATGGCCCTGGAGTTAATGCCACATAGCTCACAAGCTGCTGACAGCAGCACTGCTCAGCGAGCCAACATGCCAACACACTGGTGGCATTAGGGGCTGTGCCCTGAGGGCATCAAAGCTACAACTGGGTAATTTGAGGGTATTAAAGACCTGAGACCCTGTTTTGCAAGAGCATCTGCAGCACACAATTGCTGGAGACGGTCCCAACTGCGTTCCCCAGCAGGGACAGAGAGCTTCTCCTACCCCGGTCCTGAACCACTGTCATGCAGCTGACATTTTCCATTCCAACAACCACACAAAGGGCCGGGAGCACCTCGGGATAACAGCCCCATGCGGGTGGGAGCTCAGCCCGTTCCCCCACGGCCCCCTCTGAATCTGCTCTTCTCCTCCAGAGACATCAGCTGAGCAAACAGCTACCGCCAACAACCCCAGTGCCAATGGGAGGCCACCACACACAGCCCATCATTAATGATCCCATTATGGAAACAATGGGAAAAGGGTGTTGCTGTTCCTGCAGCACCAGTCTCCATGATCCTGCAACGTGTGTGGATCCCCTGGACCAATCCATACACCAGCATTGCCACAGAACACGCGGACAGACGGATGCCAGCACCATTCCCCCCCGTCCACCCCGCATCCTTCAGCAAGAAGCTCTCATGACCTACCTGGAAGTGGAGGATGATGGTCCATATGAGCCCCAGGGTGAGCTTGGGGTTGCCATCCGTAATGTCATCGTTGCGAATGTTCACCAGTTTCACCTAAAGGAGAAGCACCAGGGTCAAAGCTCACCCACAGAAAGCAGGGGGACATGTCCCTGACCACGCTGTCCCCAAGGGCCACCCCAAGCACTTCAGTGGGGGGACACACAAGACCCCAGTGCTTCCTGAAGCAGCAGCGAGGCCACCTCATGCCCTGTCTCAGGAAGCATTTTTCACATCTCCAGCGCTCTCCATCTGGAATTGCTTTCCCAGCACTTAATGGCTTTATTTTAGCTCACCCAGAGAAGCGCCTCATCCCCAAAGCCCTGAGCACTGGTGCATAATTTAACAGCCACAGAGCACGGGTGGAAGAGGATGGCTGAGCTTCAACAGCTCCTTCCTGGGTTCAAAACCAGGCTGCTTAGGTTGGTTTTGAACTCTAGCGAAGCAGAAACACCAGCGCTGCCCTCACCAGCGCTCCCCCAGCACTCATCAAGAGCCCCATGCAAGCAGATTCCAGCCCCACAGTCCCAGAGCTGCCTGGCCACTGCTCCTGCTCTCCCTGCAGCCAGTATTCCACGAGCTGCCACATGCTTTGGACTCTTTTCCCCTGGTGAGCTCCCCATGGAGGGTCCCCACTCCCCAACAGGGCTCCACGATCACTCTCTAGCAGGAGCATATGGGATAAGACATCCTGCTTCAAAGGAAAAGCTGTTTCATCCAAGTAGAGAAACAAGCTCCCGAAAGCCCCCGGCAAAATGTCTCTATCAAGGGGCTGGGAGGAGGAGCAGGGGGCTGGAAGCAGCTCACCCTCTCTGGAGTGGGGCACAGTCACGTTTATTCAGTGCCCCCAGGCCAGCGAAGAGAGAGAAAAGTCTCTGCTTCAGCAGGAACTAGTATGATTTATCATCACCTCGGCATATCTGGGGAGCATCTCGGTGGGGAGACCTGACCCAACAGGCAGAACGGGACACGCGGCCCTGGGGGTTCCACCTACAGAGCCAACAAGTCTGGGGATGCATCCCAGTGCTCCAGGCGGATCCCGCCCAGGGGTGCGGAGGATGCCTGGGCTCTGCACAGGCACTGCAGGGCCAGCACCTCCCAAAAGCCTGCCCTCTGAAAGCCAAAGGGTGATGCTGTCTGTCCATGGGATGTGCCGCAGCTGCCCATTCCCAGTGCTGGGATCTGCCGGGGAGCTCCGGCTAAGGCTTTTTGGGGAACAGAAGTGCCTGTCTGTGACATTTGCAATCGTCTTCCCACAACTGGAGCCTGGTCCCTCATTTTGATACTGATTTTTGTGCTGCATGGGTGGTTCTGAGAGGGAACAACACCTACAGGGGAATGTCCCCTGACAGCCATCCTCATCAGCACCAGCACCACGGGGATGGGCACACCCGGGCACAGGCTGATGCTGCTTCCCAACACCCTTCCCGAGCCCCAGCCAGGGGAAAGAACCACGAATCACCCGGCTCTGCTTCTGGATGAGCCTAATTCAGCCCTTACCTGTCGCTGCTTCAGGAAATCCAGGGCAATCTGCACGTTCTGCAGCCGGTGGAAACGCATCCGCCCCTTCTCACGCGGCTGCAAGACAAAGGCAGCAGGTTCAGGGGGGGCTCATGGAGCCGGGCTGGCAGCTCCCCACATGCACAGCCACCCCCCGTGCCCAGCGTGCTGCTGTGACCCCGTGCACTTCACACATCCTGCTCTATCCTCTTGCTCTGCAGGCAAATAAAGTCATTGCTACGCGTGATCCTGCTGCAAGAGGGCAAAACGACCACGGTGGGGCATGGAGGTGGGAAGACCCCAAGATCTTGACCTCATCCAAGACCTCGAGGGTTGGCATCCGGGCTCTGAGCTCTGTGCTCAGCTGGCAGCAGGCAGGACCGGCACAGCCTCCAAGATCCCAGGGCAGGATCCCACCCATCCCAAAGTCAGACAAGCTGGGAATAGGGCTCAGCAAAGAGAGCTGTGCATGAGCGGATGCACGGTCTGACCCATCCACGTGGAAGCAGAGGCAGGTCTGCTCCACAGCGGGACATGGGGACACAGGCAGGTCCTCTCTGATGGCAAAGAAGCCATGACCTCAGCCTCAGCCCCTGCAGACCCAGCTCAGCTCATCCCACATGTGGGCTCCACATCCCACCTCCAAACCCTTGGGGAATGCCCTGGGCTGTGCTCATCACTGCTACTGCTTGTGGGGGAATTGCCAAGGTACCAGGAGGCTGAGCTGTGGCCAGGGGAGGGGTATGGGATATGGGATGCTGGATCTGCTTTGATACAGCAGGAGGAGGATCAATGCCCAAATCCTGATCCAAACCTCAGTATGAGGCATCACCAGGATGCTCTGAACTGCTGGGACACTCCAAGTCCTCTGGGTCCCCTTCCTTCCCCAGCCTGAAGGGGAAGAGCTGTCACTGCAAGGAGAACATCTCCAGGGCTGCAGAGACTGGAGCCTGGTGGGAAGATGCCATGGCCCAGCTCCTCCTGCACTGCTCCAGGTGGAAGTGACACCATGCACAAGGGACTCATCACCCAGATCAAAGGGGGCTGGAAAACACACCTTGTACCCCTGAGCAAGGCTTTGGGGTCTGGCCCCCTCATGGAGACCCCCGGCTGTGCCAGTCTGTGCTCGCTCCTACCTCCACTCACATGCATGGGGTTGCTGGTTGTGCCCCGGACCCTACAGTGGCACCAGCCCCCCCGATAAGGTGCCTGTGCCCTGTCCATGCAGTGCGAGGTGAGCGGCCATCACTGCAGCCCCGTGGGGGGGACACATGCTGTCACCCCGGGTGGGTGGTGTGCCCTGACTGCAGGCTGGCACCGCAGTGCGCGCACGGATAATCCAGTTCAGGCGAGCAGAGCCCAGGAATGAGGACGGCAGCAAAGGGAGCCTGTGCTCCTACAGCTTCCCTCCTGCAGACCCTCGCTCAGGGTGACCACCCTGGGTGGGTTTTATCCAAAACCGAGGAGAAGGGAAGGTCGGAGCCTCCGGGCTGCACTGGACTATCCGACGGCACTCCAGTGCCTGCCTGGGATACAGACCCAACCTACTTCTTCATCATCATCATCTTCCTCCTCCCGCTCCTCGCTGCTTGCACGGCACCAGGCCGGCGCTCTCACCAGGCGAAGGCTCCGCTGAGCTGGCGGCTCTATTTGCTATTGAGGACGGGAGGGACGGCGGCGACGGGAGGGTGACACGGCAGGGAGACACAATGGAAACCAAAACGCAACACCCAGGTGAAAGGGAAAACAAAAGAGTGGGGATGAAGGTGGCTGGATCTCTGGCACACCCTGGGCTCCAGCACAGGCATTTCCCCTTGGATTTGAAAGCCGGAGTGAAGAGAAGGAAGCTGTCTGGATCACAAGTAGCTTGATCCAAATTTTCAGCCCCCACAAAAACCTGATTTGGCATCTTCTGGAGGGTAACGGAGGGAGTTGGGAGATCTTTACCCAGATCCTATTTTAGGGGAAAGCTAAAATAATTCCTGCTGTGCTACCCTGTTGCAGCAACTGGGATCTTCCCAGAGCTGAGTGAATGTGTCAGTCTGAGGAGGAGGAGGAGGAAGGAGGGGGACTCTACGATGCTCATGACGCAGGACGAGGTTTGCAGGCCACAAATCCAGCTCGGGCAGGAGCTGAGCATGGGGCAGGAGTGTCAAACCTGAGCTAAAGCACTGGGCAAACTCTCACAGAAAGAGTTTTAGTCAAAGCCATTATTATTTTAGATGCAGAGGCAAATCTAGGTGAAGGTTTGAAGCCTTCACAAAAAGAGGGCTCTACCCAGGGCACCACAAGCCAGAGGCTCTGGGGGGACCCGAGAGACCAGCCTGGGGAACACAGGTCTGAGTGGAAATGAATAAAATAATAACTAATAATAATAAAAGAAACAACAACAGACATTTGAAAACAAAACTATGGCATAAGAAATGACAGAGGGGAGTGGGAGGAGGATGGAGAGGACCTATGGGGAAGGGTGGCAGCAGCATCACTGCCCAGCCCTGGGCACTTACCAGCTTGACCCCTGACAGCACCTCCAGGAGGGAGATGAGGTTGTGGCCGTCTCGTAGGTCTTCGTAGAGGTCATTGATGTGCTTGCGCACCTGCAGGAGGAACAGCCAGCACTAAACATGGTGATTCCAGAATGACGGCTAAGGAAAGCAGCCTCCCGTCTCCCAGATAACCCGCTGCCACTTTTACACATGAAATCAGGCTGTTAAAGCACCCGTATTCTGGGCAATCCCATAACACTGCACACAGAGCTCTGCAGGAAGGGTGGCTCGGTCCTGAAGCGGTGATTTAAGTGCTCAGGCTGCCTTAGAGCAGCTCCCAAAACACAGCACCCAGCTTCCATGTGAGAGCAGAGGAGGCTTCTGCAGGCTGTGAGAGCAGACTGACCTTTGGACCTGCTCTTCCCAGACACCCAGACCTTGTCCTTGGGTTTTACTCATGTGGGAATCCTGGAATGGTTTGGGTTGGAAGGGAGCTCCTCCAGTTCCAACCCCCTGCCACGGGCAGGGACACCTTCCACTAGAGCAGGTTGCTCCAAGCCCCTGTGTCCAACCTGGCCTTGAACACTGCCAGGGATGGGGCAGCCACAGCTTCTCTGGGCACCCTGAGCCAGCGCCTCAGCACCCTCACAGGGAAGAGCTTCTGCCTCAGAGCTCATCTCAATCTCCCCTCTGGCAGGTTAAAGCCATTCCCCTCGGCCTGTCCCTACAGGCCCTTGTCCAAAGCCCCTCTCCAGGTTTCCTGCAGCCCCTTCAGGCACTGGAGCTGCTCTAAGGTCTCCCCTTCAGGAGCCTTCTCTTCTCCAGGCTGCCCCAGCCCAGCTCTCTCAGCCTGGCTCCAGAGCAGAGCTGCTCCAGCCCTCGCAGCAGCTCCGGGGCCTCCCCTGGATTTGCTCGAGCAGGTCCACATCCTTATGTTGGAGCCCCAGAGCCGGGTGCATCCCTTGATGTTTTCCCACAACAAGCAAGTAGCCAAAAGCTCGATGCTGAGCTCAGCAGAGCTGGTAGGAAAACACACCGTGACACCTAATGCCCAGACAACTCCTTCTTCTTGTTCCCTCTTTTTCTTTTTTGGCAAAGGGCGAATTAATTACAAGACACCTGGCATTAACCGAGAAAAGCATTAGGCACCTCACAGTGCAATGTTAACCCTGCTTAGCTACCTACAACCGCAAGCATCTCCCTTTACAGCCCATTTCCATGCAGGAGTATCCTTGAAAAGACAATACAGCCCCTTTGCCTTGAAATGGGGCACTGGGATCTCCTCTTTCACCCTGATGGTGCACAAGCCTCGTGGTAAAGCAAGGACCAGGTACTCAGGAGGCACATGTTCTAACAAGGGCTGTGTGCTGATGTTACAGTGCCCTCCAAAGGCACCAGCACATTCCCATTGCAACCAGCTCTGCTCTGAGCACTGACACGTGTGTGAACTCTCAAATCCATGCACAAACTCCTAGATGAAATAAAACTTCTTTAAGAAAAAGGCATTTAGCATCCAGTGCTGAGCCAGAGCAGACACACAGATGGTCACTGAACTGGTCTTATAATAAACTCCATGACTCTTACCTTCATCAAGTGTTTATTGACCCATTTAGTGAAGGTTTTCTTCTGGACTCTGTCCCGTTCATCTGTCAAAAGAAGACAAAAGGCAGCTCTTGGTCAGTGTTTCTCATGCAGAAACTCAAATGACTTTGAAATGAGGGGAAGAGACAGCGGAATCGCTGCCGGTGCCAGGGTGGATCCTGTGCCCGCGCAGGGTACAGAGGCTGCTTGTTCACGGGTTAGTGCAGGACAGGCAGCTCTGGGAACATCTCGCTCCACACCGGGAGCATCCACACAGCTACAAGAAGATAGACTGATGGGTTTTTGGGGAGGGAATCGTGTTATTTGAATAAAATCAGCATGGATGATTGGACAGGTATAGCTGCAGCTGGCAGCGGCATCCAAACCCCCTGAATGTGTCCCCCCTGTGCCTCCACATCCCTACTGGACCAGCACGGGGAGGGAATTGGGGTTTCCCCCCCTCTTCCGGAGGGTGTCCCCCTCCCCTGCCCGCTCCCGGAAGGCTTTAGTGCATGAGATAAACCCCAGATGCCCCATAACCAGCCCCAGCCTGTGCCATTAGCAGCTTATTGTGTCGCTGTATTTTCGGTTCATTGGATTGTCTGGATTTAATCTGTATTTCTGTCCCACGGCTCAGCCCAGGGCACCCTGGGAGTGCAGGTGACAACAGGGGTCCCATGCCTGGGGGTCCCAGCCCCACATTGCAGCCAGGGCGGCTGCCAGCCCCATGGAGGAACAGGATGGGACGCTCCTGTCAATGCCAAGTGGCAATGTGGGGTACAGAAGCTGTGGCAGGCTTTGCTTTGCCTGTTTTCAGTGCAAAAACATAATACAATGGACATATCAAAGGAGAGGGCATGAGATGGGGTCACAGGGCTGGAGGGTCCCTTGGGGCGCATGAGGAGGGCTCACGATAACCCCAGCAGCCAGCCCTGTGCCAAACAGGATCGCCTGGCTTTAACAGCATCACTTCAGAGGAAAAAGTGCCTCAGTACTGACCCCCAGACATGACCCACGCTCCCAAGTACCACCCTGTGCAGCCAGGAGGTCCCTGGGATACAGTGGAAAAAGACGTGCCCCATGACTCCAAGACATCCCTTTGCCATCAGTCTGCCTGGCAGCAGCAGCCTTTCCTTTCATTTTAAGCCCAAAAATCAAGGAAAGTGAGAAAACCAACATCCCTGGGCCCGGGCTCCCCGGACACGCTGCGTGTCCTGCCCGGATGGCCCCACGTCCCCCTTCCTGGGATGGGGAGTCACTGAGGGGGGTCCCTTCTCTATCTGAGCAGCCACAGCCCCAGGGAAAACCTCCCCACATCTCAATGCACGCAACATCTAACACCACATCTCCCCATCCACCCCACGGCTTCCCCCTCCCAAAGCACTGCAGGGGAACACGCGGCACGCCACCGGCACGCCACATCCCCTGTGTCCCGCTCTGTCTCCCAGCCACGGCATGGAACCAAGTGCCAAAATCCATGAAGTGGTTGAGCTCTGGTTCCCCACCCCACCGGGCTCTGGTCTTGGGACCATGCGGCCAAGTCACGGAGCTGCCATCTGGCACCGCCTGCTATAGGAAGCTGCGTCACTCCCATGTGTTTTTAGGGTCCCTTCCTTCATCCGACCCCTCCAGGGTCCTTTCCCAACCCTGGTGTTAATTTGGGGTGGATAAGGCTGGAGCCGTGCCCCGGTGCAATGCCGGCAGCGTGGTGGGAGCTTCCTGCGGGTCGGGAAGGAGATGGTGGTGGGTACTAACCGATGCAGCACATCCGGCACACGAGGCAGGTGCTCAGCCGCCGCTGCTCCCTGGGGAGATGCCTCCTCTCCATCACCCAAGCCCGGGACGGGGAGCGCAGGGTCCTGGCAAAGCAGCCTCCCGGCTCCTGGGGAAGGGTCTTTGGTGGCACCACCAGCTCACTGACCTTGGGTGTCTTCTCGGCTGCAGCCCCTCCCACCGCGCCACTTCCTACCCCCGGCGCAGGCACCAGCCCTTCCTCCTCCAGGGCATCGCCCCAAACCCCATCATCACCTCAGCGGCTGCTTCCCCTGCTCCTTGTGCTTCTCCCGGTGCTCCCAGCCTGCCCGGTGCCTCACCACCCGTGATCCCAATGGCCGGCAAAGCCGCTCGCAAAGCTCCCGGCGAGGAAGGGGCAGAGCTACTGCCCCACCAGCAGGCTCCTGGCTTGTTTTCCCTCGTCTTGTTTTCCAGTTAATTGCACCAGGGACGGGAAGGACAATGCCGGGCTGTTCTCCCCGCTCTCGCCTGCCTGCCTGCAGATCCTTCCCAAATCATTTCCCGGGTCCAAAGCAGAGCCGGGACTCGGCCGCAGCCCCGCTCGGCACGCGGGGAGATAACGGGGGCCTCCTTATCACCACCGCTCTTCCTTTTCTTCTAAATATAATCCCCCTGCAGACCTTCTGCCGGCAGGAGCCCGGCCAGGAGGGTGACAGGAGCCGGGCTGCTGCCGGGGAAAGGCGGGAGCATGTCCCGCAGCACCACGTGGATCACACAGGGATGGAGGCACATCACCAAGTCCCACATGGAAAGTCTGCAGCGAGGCTCCAGAGCCAGATCCAGGGGGTGCCTGCAGGCCAGCAGCTCCTTGGTGTGCTCCCTCTTCCCATCTCCTGCAGAAATAGGGGCTTTTCCTCCCTTTTTTGCCCTGTCTCACCACTTTTGGGTGGTTCCTGGGCTCTGACCAGATTACACCTCCCCACCCCGCACTCGTGCTATCATCTGAGCTAATAATAATGCCCAGTTACTGCTTACTAACGATATTAAGGCATTGCAGGCTTATCTCTCTCTGGCTAATCTTTGCCAGAGTCATCTTGATGAGCAACTCATTGCAACCCCCCCATGCTTGTCCTCTCCCCTGTCCAGCAGAGACTCACCCCAGCCACCAAGAACCACCGTGTCACCAGCCACAGGCAGCGAGCAGGGGTGAAACCTGCACCTCTCCGCAGACAAGCCAGCAGTGCCACACAACCATTCCATGGCTTCCAGCACAGCCGATGCTGTTGGAGCTGTAAGGATGCTCCAGATGTGAAGCACTTTCATGTTGCTGCTTTCTCGAGACAGGTCAGACTCACAGAGATAAAAACCGGGACGAGCCAAGCAACAACCCAACCTGGGACATCCCCATCCCTGCCCAGGCAGAGCCCAGCCCGGGGGCATAGGGACCAATTGTGGGACAGCCAGGAAGTGCTCCGAGACATGCTCCATGGTGCCTGCACCTCTGCAGGACCACACGTGCGGCTTCATTCCCTCCTCACCCACTTGTACATCAGGGCACAGCCTACCACATTCCCAGGAATGGGGATCCCAAAGGCACCGGGGCACTGTCTGCTTTCCACCCCTGCAGAGGGGCCAGAAGCAGCAAGGAGCAAGGAGCAGAGGCAGAAGGTGGGTTTTGAGGTTTTCCCACTGTCGGTCCCTCAAGTGAACCCAACTAGCAAGGAGGGATGGGGAAAACCATCCTGCCCCATTGCTGGTCTCCAGCACCCCCAAAACCAGGGGCATCAGCTGGACGTGGGAAGAAAGACCCACAGACCCCAGGCACTTCCATCACCACTGGGAGGGCTCCCACCGGCACCGGGTGCCAGGGACCCTCCTACACCACCACAGCACCCTGCACAGACAGTTCCCTGCCCCGTTTGCCTGCAGCAGCCTCTGTCCTGGCAGCCTGCCTGGCCCCGGCAGCTCCCAACACGCCCGGCCCGGAGCTGCCGCTCCCCCAGGATCTCTCCTCCATCATCCCTGGCATCACTCACTGCCAGATTCCATCACTGGTCACCTCCTCCTGCCTCGGGCTGCTGCTGCAAGAGCCTGGTCCCAGTCCCAATCCTAACCCTGGCCAAGCACCCCCTGTCCCACCGGAGCCCGGGGCTGGGACCAGGTTCTCCCGTGTTCCTCCAGGATGGCCCTTCATCATTCTTGGGAGTGAGCCGGGGGCTTTCAGTGTCCCCCACCAGCTCCTTCAGCCTGCTGGAATACAGCCTGGAAGCATCTCCTAAGCTTTCATCTCCTGCTTATTAATTCCTGCTAAAGTTGAAGGAATACAGGAGGTGTCAGACTGCCAGAGGGGAGATTGAGATGAGCTCTGAGGCAGAAGCTCTTCCCTGTGAGGGTGCTGAGGCGCTGGCACAGGGTGCCCAGAGAAGCTGTGGCTGCCCCATCCCTGGCAGTGTTCAAGGCCAGGTTGGACACAGGGGCTTGGAGCAACCTGCTCTAGTGGAAGGTGTCCCTGCCCATGGCAGGGGGTTGGAACTGGATGATCTTAAGGTCCTTTCCAACCCAAACCACTCTGGGATCCTGTGACATCTCCAAGCCCATGCTCAGTGTGAAACCCATCGCTTTCACTTTGAACTCCTTCCAGGCAAAGAATGGGAATGTGCCTTCTTTTTCTTAACATGGTGCTTTTAAGATGGGGGATATGCAAAGAACCTGCCTGGCCGAGGAACACGAGGTATTTCAAATATGCTGGCTGCCAACTCACTGCTGACATAATCCATCATGACAACAGAGCCGAGACCGGGCAGGATTTACAGAGCCTTTCAAAACAGGGAGAGGAAACGGTGCCTGATTCAGCCTGGAAGAATGCACAGGAGATACCTGCAGTGGAAAACTACGCAACACCCAGATATGGAATGAGGAAGAAGACACCTGAGAAGTGGTGATGCAAAGGAGCCCCGGGCAGATGCTGGGCAGAGGTGGGAGAACATCACAGGGCAACAGAACCTGCTGTGAGATGATCCTCGACTTCCAGGATGCTGTGCCTGTGGGGTGGGTATTACCTGAGCTTTTCCGGGAAGGAGTGATGAAGGAAAACTGATATGGAATATACTGGCTGCTTGCAACACTTGCACTGGGAGTTCTTCCAAAGGGACATTGAGATTGAGTGGACAAGGGATAGTGGATCAAGAGGAGGAATTGCAGCCAGGCTGGGTTTACTGGGTGACAGGGGGCATTTCTGCACAGCAGCACCGTTGTGCAACTCAGTCTCCCAAGTAGTTTTGAAGGAGAAAGGAAGAATATCCCAAAGTGATATTTGGGGAAAAGTCCCTGCGTTCTGCCCAGGCTCTGCAGCCTCGCTCCTTTGCATGGGAAAAGCGAAAGAAAAGGGGGAATTGGTCACGGATGCAGGGAAAAGGCCCCATGTGGAGGCAGAGGCGAGAACGAGCACTGGTGGAAAAACAGAGGGAGGAATGAAAACAAACTAATCCCAGGAGAAAGAGGTCAGGACAGAGAAGAAGTTGCCGAGTGCTCGTCTGGGGCCCGGAGCTGTCGCACATCCCTGTAACGAATCCTCGTCCTCCTCGGGCAGCGGTCATGTGCGAGCCCTATTTTGGGAAACTGAGGCAGGGTGAGCCCCAGCTGCTCAGCGAGGCCGTGCCAGCGCCGGGAGCAGCTCTGGGGCCGCGTCCTGCCCGTGCTGGTGGCTAATGGAGATGGTGAGGGGCAGGAGATGGGAGGCAGAACACCAGCCACGTGTCGTGGGCTTGCGCCGAGACAAAAAGCAGCTTCATCCCCAGTGAGACAACCCCCATCCCAGTGGGACAACCCCCATCCCAGCCGCTCCCACCCCAGCGTGGGCCGGGAATGGGTGGCGAGACCAAATTTAGGCACCAAAACCTCTGCCCCCCCGGCACGGGGACCCCACCACCACATCCTCCTCCCCGCCAGCCACGTCCATCCCTGCCCGTGCTGCTGCCACAGCTCATGGAGAGGCAGAACCAGCCGTGCTCCATGCGGGAATGCCGCCGGCCATCTTACGCCTCTCCCCCCGCGGGGGCTGCCCCTACCTTCTCTGCTCCGGCTCCTCCAGTACAGGACGCCGGCGATGCCCAGGACGTGGCTCAGGATAAAGGCGGCGGGCGGCAGATAGGAGCTCTCCAAAAGAGGCATCGTCTCCTACTCCCGTCCCGCTATCCCGAGCCCAGCTCCCAACTTCTTCCTCCCAAGGAAGGCCGGCATCGCCGGGAGGGTGAGGGAACGGGGAGGGTGAACCGCTGCCTGCAGACGCTTCCGAAACTTCCTGCCTGTGCCTCTGCCTCCAGCTGGCTGCAGCCCCGGCGCTGGCAGGGCTTGGGGACAGCCAGCGTCACCAGGACGGGAACAGGGAGATTTGGGAGCTCAGGGAGAAGGGGTGGGGGGTAGAGGGAGAAAGCGTCAGGCCGGCTCCAACATCGTTCCTTGGTGTTCACACGTCCAAACTTTGTCCGTCCTCCCCCCCCCCCGCTCCGGGGGGGAGACGTCATCTCCTCACTTTCCATTCCCAGCCCCTCTGGAAGGCGGCTGCGGCTCCAGCGAGGGTGGGATCGGTGGGAGCAGCTGCTGTGCAGCATCACCGCAGCACCCCGCTCCTCATGGGGGGCTCGGGAGAGGCATGAACCCCAACGGGTGAGGGTTGGCAGCCTGGTGATGCCAACATACCAAGGTCAGCCGGGATGGAGGGGACAGCAGCAGGGAGAGGCAGGCACCCTGTACCCATCTGCCTGCAGGAAACCCACTGCCCAACAAGGGAAGGCAACACAGCTTGGGCTCCTGGGAGTTGGTACCCCAAAAGTGTTTCCCTCCCCTCCGTGGATGCCCGTGTATTAATTGCCAGGACACCCACATGGGGAAATACCCATAAGAGATGCTCTACACAAAAGGCAAACGCTCATCCGCATCCCAGCCCTTCCTGCAGCCGGGTGCCACGCTCGCCACCACCACCGCGGCATCTTGCACGGTGAGACCTTGCAGCCCAACCCCGGTTATCAACTGTCAGTGCTGGGCTGGGCGTTGCTCTCAGTTTCACTTCTGTTCAGAACCGTTTCCGGCAGCGAAGGTGCAGAAACAGCTCAGGGAAATCAAGAGCAATGAGTCCTGCCACAGCTGCAACGTCCCCTGGCCTGTTTGCCATTGAACCACAAGCAGAGCGGGTGAAGAGGCTCCTCACAAAGCCCATTTTGCCTTCAGAGCCCATCATGTCACCCACCAGCTCCTGGGAGAAGAAACTTACTTTTGGGTAGAAAGTTCTACAGAATTAAACACATTTTTGGCCTTTACCTTCCCAGAAGGGCTCAGACAAGAGGGGGTTGTTCGGCTGCAGCAAGGGGAAAGCTGTTCAGGTGAGAAACCTCAGGCTGGTTCAGGCTTTACTAATGGGGAGAGCCAGGAGACCAGGTTCAAGTGCAGCCAGTGCTCCACAGTGTGGGATGGTGAAACCCTCCAGGGTGTCACCCACATGCAAGCAGAGATTTCTATTGTATTTAAACCCCCTGAGCAGCTCCCCAAACCCAACATCACAAGCTGGTCAGGCCCACCAAGAAAACTGTATCAAGCAAAACTTGATAGACCCAACCACTTATGGCTCCACGAGGGACCTGCACCACCCGCCACCTCCAGACATCATCCATGGGATGGGTGATGGAAAACACAGCCAGTTACCCCGGAGCTCGGCGCTGTTGCAATATGTTTTCCAGAGCCTCATCCCTGCTCAGATGAAAAATATCCCAGCATAGCTTTCATCTAAAGCAATCTGCTTTGTGTTAAGGCAGGGGAAGTGCTGCAGGAGGCATGAGGCCACCATAAATGGGCCCGTGGGCCACCATGAGTGGGGCAAATAGCACCTTGCAAGGTAGTTGCCTGCTGCTGCTGGTGATGGGCTGGGATGTGCCAGCGGAAAAGGCTCTGGAAAGCAGGAGCTGGTTTTCCCCATCCCCAGCTGGGCAAGCCTTTGGGCAAAAGAAACTCTTTAAATAGCTATAACCATGTATATTTTTATCTCTGTGTAAACATACATAAAATAATGAATATTTATATATATATAAATACATCCCTCATCTGCACCAGGACACCAGTGGTCCCCCACTTCATCCCACTCACTTTAACTCCATTCCCCCTTCCACGCTTCCCTCACCAGTACAAGCCTCTTGCCACTGCAGGAAGCTGATAACAGCCACAAACAGGACGTGGCAGACCCGGGGTGCAGGGAGCTTTTGGGGCTCTGGGACCCCCCAGCCCCGGATGCAGCCACCAGCCCCCCCCTGCACACCCAACACACAGACAGCTCATTTCAGTCCCTTGCAAGGCGACTATTTCAGCTACAACTGTCGCCTCACCCCGGAAAGGGGTGGGGAAAGGCCACGGATCTCCTGCCTGTGCAGGAATTTGGGGAGCAGAGAGGCTGTGCCCCCCTATGGGGGGATCCCCACCTTGCAGAGCACCCCCTGCTTCACCAAGTGCTTTCTGCAGCCCCGTGCATGGCCCAAAGTGGGGTTATCACCTCCATCAGCACCCCTATTTCCCCCCAGTGCCCTGCCTGGGTTTGAGGGTACCCATGGGATGGGCTGGGGGACACGGGCTGCTGCGGCTCCCCACTCGCTCCAGCCATTCCTAGCACCCAGAGCTGAGTCACCCCTGGCTCCGGCCAAGCATTCCGGCGCCGAGGCCGGTCCCGGTCCCTCCCCACCATGTGCCTCCTGGTGAGTAATGCTCAGGCGACATGGCCCCGGCTCCCGCATCTCCTTATATGACTGGGGAAGCCGCCGGCCACGGCACACGCTTCCCGGCACCGGGTGGGTGATGCCACCGGGATGCTCCTCAGTCCCCTGGGTGTCCGTGCACCCCAGGAGGCCACCAAGGCCCCCCAAGAGCTCCAAAAGGGACACACGTCCCAGCCCTGGGAGGTGGCAGCCAGGTGGCACTGTGGAAGCACCAGAGTGTCACTGCACGGCGCTGCTGCCGTACCTGGGTGAAGCATCTCCCCAGGGCTCTGCCTGGACCGTCCTGTGCCCAAGGGGGTGCTTGTCAGTGCCCCTCACAGTCCCCCCCATAAGGCACCACTGGATGAGGAAGAAGCGGCTGTGAGCGCACCAAGGGACCTGTGGGGTGTTAGAAAGGGGGGTCTCTGTCCCAAACAGGGAGTGGGACCACCCCACACTGGGCAGGGGACACCCCGCTTCCCACAGCGGGGTAAACAGCCCATCCAGCAGCAGTGCTGAGCACACACAAACTCATAACCACAGCACAGGAGCCAGGTTTCCTGCTGTGCTTCCTCTGCAATGCTTTCCCCTTTCTGTTGTTTTTTCCTCCTTTCTGGAGGAAAGTTTTGAGGGCAAATCCCAGTTGCTGTGAATGGCAAAGGAAGGGGTGGATCAGGGTTTTGGATCAGGGATGCCCAGGTCAGTCGGGGTTTGAATCAGGGATGCCCAGGTAAATCACAGACACACATCACCCTCCACTCTCCAAGGGCTCCCAAAGGAGCCCAGTCTGGCTCAGGCCTCGGCAGGGACTGCATGGGGGGCACAGTGTTCCAGCAAAGCCACTGCACCCCAGCCCCAAGCTGGGGAACCAAGCACATGCCCTGCACCAACACTCAGCCGGGATCAACCCTCCTGGACCATGGCTCTTCCCCTGCAAAACCCAGAGCTTGGCTAAACCCACATAGAATCAGAGGTTGGTTTGAGCTGGAAAGGACCTTAAGATCATCCAGTTCCAACCTCCTGCCATGGGCAGGGACACCTTCCACTAGAGCAGGTTGCTCCAAGCCCCTGTGTCCAACCTGGCCTTGAACACTGCCAGGGATGGGGCAGCCACAGCTTCTCTGGGCACCCTGTGCCAGCGCCTCAGCACCCTCACAATAAAGAGCTTCTTATATCTAACCTGAACTTCCCCTGTTTTAGTATAAACCCATCATTGCGTCCTCCTTGCAAACAGCAGCAAACGCTGCTGCGGGTGGACAGACAGACAGACAGAGCTCAGCAACACCATCCCCGGCTGCCGAGCGCATCTGCGTGTGCCAGCGCACCCCGTCCTGCCGGCACATCCCCGTCCTGCCGGCAAGCACGGGCAGAGCTGCCGGGGCGCGGAGGCTTCGCTCCACCCTGCCCGCGGCGCCAGCAGCCATGGGAAAGGGAAGCAAGAACAAAGGTGATATTTCTTGTGATCTGGGCTACTAAACACAAGGGTGGAAGGAGGCAGGTCGCGGCTCCCGGCACTGCCCAGCGCATCCCTGCGGGACGAGCTCCTCTGCTCCGGCACAAACCTCTCCTTGTGCTGTGAATCACCCTCCCCGTGCGTGTGCGGGCAGAGCCGCCGATCCCTCGCCATGCGGAGGGCCCTGACGCCGGGCCCTGCCCATGTGCCTCCAGCTCCTGGCACAGCGGGCGCATTCCCTACGGGAAACTTTTCCTTCTGGCTTTCATCATCGCTGAGCGGCCGCGGGTGCTGTGCCGGCCCCTCGGCATCACCTCCGAGCTCCAGGGCTGCAAAAGGGCTGGAAAAATTGGGACCGTTTTGTCCCAGCGTACCTCGTGGTCCTGGAAAAAACAACCTCAGGGACACTGGTGTTTGTGCAAACAGGGGTTTTGGTAGGGGACAAGGGTCTGAGGCTCCGAGTGCCCCATCATCACCCCCATGTTTGCACAGTGAACTGGGGGGGGTTCAACCTGGGCTTCACCCACAACGTCCAGGGCAGCTTTGTTAGCCCAGGGCTGACCTCCTCAGACCAGGGTCTGCACTAAACAGGCTGCTCAAGTGAATGTTTAACTGCAAATCTCCCAGCCCAGGAGTTGCCCGCGCTGCTAAAGGTCAGCTGGACACAGCAAACAAGGGGATTGGGACAAGGGGTGCAGGGGAAGCTTGGACCCCCCACCCCATCAGCGGTAAAGCCTGAACTCCCAGGAACCAGGGGAAGGAAGCGCTGATGATGAGAGTGGAGATGTTCCCCTTTCCAGCAGACGTCTTGGCACCAAAATAACAACTATAGCTTAAAAAAGAGAGACTTCCTTCCCACAGAAGTGCCAACAGAGCTGTTCTGGGGCGGCGGGGGGGTCCCCGGGGTGACCTTGCTGCTGGGAGGCGGAGGCAGAGGTGGATGGTTGGAGGTAAGGCTGGAAGCAAACGCCATTCCTGCCAGGTTTCACTGTGCAAAGCAAACAGCTGAGCTGGAGCCACCTGCTCCCAGCTTAATGCTGAGCCCTGCTGCTGGGGAATGATTAACTCCTGCTCCCGGGCAGCAGGAGTGGAAATCCCCCAGCAGTTATGGGATCTATGGGAATGTGACATCCCAACTGGGGCTGTCCAACGGCACCGACTCAAACGGGATGGATGGAGCCAACAGGAGGACCCAGGCCCTCAAGAACCATTAAAATAACCAAAAAGGAGACCATTTCCCTTCCCACACCAGCAGGGAACCTTGCCTGGTCCCCCACAAGACTCCTTTCCTTGGTGGGGCTCCCTTTTTGGTGCCCAGATTTAGAACCTTTCCCAGGGGTGTCCATGGCCATCAGCACTGCCAGCCCCACTGCCCCAGCATGGGCAGGGTGCCCACCCCTCCATGTGTCCCCAAAAGTGTCCCAATCCCACACACACCCCATGGACCCAGCGGATCCTCACACCCAGCACCAGCTTCACCAACACCATCCTCATTCAGACCCTCTCTAGCACTTCCCAGGGTTTAGAACCCTCCCTCTCAGCCCCAAAGCGAGTGCATCGGGCTGGAGAGGCGGCCAGGGTGATCTCACCACTTCTCCCCAGTGTTACAAACCTCACGGATGACTGCAAGGCCGTTGGGTTTATGCTGAACCAGCATTTCAGGCATTATTTCATCCCTTCCTACTTCTCAGAAGCCTGCCCTGGTTTGTCACCCCTCCGAGGACGCTGGCAGGGAGCCGACTGCGCTGGCTCACCACATGATGCCATGAAACTCGTGGCCATGCAACCCGGGCTCCGGGAAAGCACCAAACCCCACTGAGCCAGCGCTGACCCGGTGGCATCACCCTGCAAGAAGACAGGAGGGAGCAGGGGACAGGGACAGGCAGCGGCTGGGTACCAGGGCACAGATCAAAGCTGCACATCAGGAGGCAGATGGCCAAGAGGGCCGTAAACCCATAATGGGTTTAAACTGAAACAGGGGCAGTTCAGGTTAGATATAAGGAAGAAGTTCTTCCCTGTGAGGGTGCTGAGGCGCTGGCACAGGGTGCCCAGAGAAGTGGTAAATGCTCCATCCCTGGTGGTGTTCAAGGTCAAGCTGGATGGGGCTTGGAGCAACCCAGTTCCAACCCGTGGCAGGGGGTTGGAACTGAATGATCTTAAGGTCCTTTCCAACCCAAACCATTCCATGATTCTACCATTCTAAGAGGCGAGGGCAGCTCCTGGCGCACATGGTGAGAGGAAGATGTGAAGCCAGTGCTGAAGGCGGGGAGGATGGGGATGCAAAGGTCTCCCAGCAGAAAACACTCCGACTTTTTGGGAGTGAACAACATTATCCCAGCTCTGGGCACGGGGGAAGGCGTGCTCGCACCCCCACGTGCGAGAGGACACACACGTCTGCTCGCTTTCCCAAGGGCCTGTGCTGACACGGCGACGTGGCATCTTTCCCAGGCTGGAGGAGGAGGAGGAAGGCGATGGCATCTCTGGGTCCCTCCCTGCCCCTCCGGCCACCGGGACAACGCCACACACCTCCACATCCCGCCATCTCCATGGCTGGGTAAACACCCGCTCCGTGATTCCCAGCACGCCCCGACGGCAGCGCGAGGGGAGAAACCCGTGCGAAAATCACACCAAAACCCCACCACGAGGTTTGAGGAAGCCCCAGCAGCAGAGCCCTGAGCACCGGCCGCATCCTGCACCCGCTCCCACCCCCTTCACAGGAACTAAGCACCAGAAAATGCCCCGAATCCTGGAAAAAATCCCAAATGAGCCCCCAACCCTCTTGGAAGGACCAGATCCCGTTGGGGTGCGGAGCTGCACCCCAGCAGTGCCGAACCCCATGGTGGTGGCATCAACATCGGTTGCTCATGGCCAAGCTTTGCACTTCCCACAGCAGCAGTGTAGGGAGCAGGAAAGCTGGGAAGGGGGGTGGAAGGATGGCGGGCATCAAAACTCCTTTTCTAGCAGCTAACAAAAGGCCCGGTGTCTCGGCAAAGAGGCTTGTTATTCCAACGCCAACCAAAGGCTGCTTGGCAGCGGGAGAACTAGGAAAACGTTAGGCTAGTGGGAACTGGCCGTGCTTTGTTCGGGGCGCGCTTGGGAGTCGTGTTTGCACAGGCTCCACACAGCAGTGTCGGGGCCAGATCCCCCCCAACCAGGAATGATCCCATGAACACCCCCAGCTCCCTGCAAAAGAGCTGCTGGTAGGAAGCTGTGTACTCTCTTTAGCTCCCTTGGTGCCCTCCACAAAGCAGCCCGGGGTTCAACTATGGTGAGAACACGAGGGTGGCTCATGGACCTGCAACCCCGCAGCCTGCTCAGGACAGGAGATGTGCAAAGAAATGGAGGTGAAAGAGAAGGAAGCAGCCGATTCTCCTGTTTCCCTCTGCAAATGGAGGGCAGGCAGCAACCTTGAGCCCTGATCTCATTAGATGTCCCAAACTAAGCAGTGTGAAACCTGATTAACGCCGAGCAGGAGGCAGGCGAAGGGCAGGCAGCTTCTTCCAGCAGCTGGCCCCATTGGAGCAAAGATGGGGGGGTCCTGGTCCCCCAAGGACAGCAGAGCTGAGGAGCAGGACCCCCAGAGCACCCTGTGCCTGCATGTGGCCCTGGTTCTTCCACACTCACTTGCCCAGAGCGTGAATGCTCCCGGGGATCATGCCAGGGATTTACCCGTGTCTGTGCCACGCTCTGACCTGATGCTTCACCCTGGCTCTGCTGCAAGCTCCTGGCCAGGCGGGTGTGCAGCAGCAGAGAGGAATTTGGGATTAAAACCAACCAACCAAACAGGGGAAGGCAGGAGCCAAACACCTCTGTTCCCTGGAGACCACAATCCTGCAGAGAAACTTAATACCCATCAAAAAACAAATGAAATAACCCAGTTGCTAACATCACTCTGCCCACTTCATTCAAGTGCCAGACCTGCTGGATCCCACCAGCCTGGCCCAAACCCATCAGATGCTCTTAGGAGGGGTGAGATGGACCATTCTGGAGCAAAAACCATCTCTGGCACTGCAAAGTCATGGTGGGAATAGCTGTAAATCACCAGGGACCCACCACCCATCAGTCCACCTGGGGGACACCTCATAGAGTGGTTGTGCCAGAGGAGGAGCGTCCACCCCATCCCCAGGAGCAACCGGCTGCATCCTCCTCCCCAGGCCTGGGCAGACGGTGCCGGAGGAACCGCAACCCACCACAGCCTCCACCCGCGGTGGCCAGGGCAGATGGTGGCCCTGGATCTCTTATCGCACCCGGCCACCTTGGGCGGCCCCGGCCTGGGCTGCTCCTGGGAGAAACCATCACATGATGGGACGAAAGCAAACGGCGACGGCGGGGCACGGGGACGAGCTGTGGCGCTGCTCCAGCGCCAGCTCCATGGCACACACCAGGGCTGGATGCTGCTCCGATCCCTCGCATCCCTCCGGCAGCGAGGCCAGCACATTACATCTAAACCCATCTCTTTTGGAGCAGCAGGAACTCAGCGTACGCGTGATGCTGTACGAACAAGCACAGACCCACTCGCGGCTGCTTGGCCACAGGGAAAATCTGAGCCCGGTTCCCCTGGGGAAAGCACATGGCAGCAACAAGGTCAGATGAAGGCAGGAGATTAACTGGCACGGGAGAAGGCCAAGAAGATGCCGGATTTCAGCCGGCTGCCAAGAAAACAACAAACTCCTCAGAAAGCGAAACCGGGGCCGTGCCGCCGGGAAAATTAACCTGGCAATGAATTTGTAATCAAACGGGTTTCCTGAGCCGAGCCCAAGGCTCGTGTCACCGCGGGGCTGCGGCAGCCTCCGCCCTGGGAAACCGGAGCTGGAGACCGAGTGGAACAGCCAGTGACCCCAAACCCACCGGGGCAGCAGCCACTGGGGCAGGGCCCGTCCCAGAGCAGCATCCTTTATCCCCAGGGATCTGGCAGGGCCTCCTGGTCCCCATCCCAGCCGCAGCACCAGGATGTGCTCCAGGCCCTTCTCCCAGACCCAGCGGGGTGACATGGATGGATGCTGGCACCGCGCCGGGGGTCAGGGGCCTGGACTTGCACACATGGGCATTTACATATGAAATGCTCCCAGCTCCAATATCCGCTGCTGCCTCCACCTCCCTGGGGAGATGAATAGAGATGAGGGGGAGAGAGGGGGGGAGAAGAAAACCTTTCCAGCAATAAAACCTTCCTCTCCTCCAGCTTTGTCCAGCCCTGCAGCTCAAGGGCAGGCACGGGGGGCTGCGTGCAGTGCCAGAGCACACTTAGCTTATGGTGACAGCGAGATGCACAGCACAGCGTCTCCATGCCAGTGGGAATGGCGGAGCAAAGCACAACCAGGCAGAAGGCACATGGGGAAGCACCCCAGCAGTGCAAAAGGGGTGGCAGAGACCCATCTGCATGCCCTGAGCATCCCCTGCCTTCTCCCTGCCCGTGACACCGTTTCCTCCATCTCCCTGCACCACTTTCTGAATTAAAGCCACAAAGGGCTGCGGTAAACACGGCTGGTGGCAGCCAGTGAGGTGGCATCGCCTGGGCTAGAGGCAGAAAACAGGCCAAAACCTGCACATTTGGCTTTGTGGGGACTCGCCAACCATGTTTTCCCATTCCCATTACAGGCTTGCCGGGATGCGGGAGCCAGCGCAGGCAGTGCTCCCGGCAGGGCAGCACCTGGAAGGGGGAATGCTGCCAGATCAGCTCCTGCAGCCAGTCACCTTGTAAACGCCATTAATAATGTCATCTCAGCTCCTCACACCTCATTCTCACAGGCAGGAGGGGAACGTGCCAGGCTGCAGCTGGAAATAGGGCCTGAAATCCCAATATATGAGCATCCCAAAACACAGAGCAGGGTCGCAGGCACCCAACCCTATCCCCGCTCCGGCTGCCACGGGGCTGCAGGCAGGGGAACAAGCGTGGCCATGGGATGGAACACAGCACACAGCAACTCGGGGCTCCTTTCACATTGATTCCCAGTGCCAGCTGCAGCGAGGCTCAGGAAAAATTTATGATGGACACTGCGCCAGCATTAAGAAAGTGAATTATGTTACTGCCGGACGCGATAAGTCAGGGCAGCTGTCAGCCACAGAGCCATGGATTAACCCTTCACGGCAGGGTGGGGAGCCTGCCAGCGGGTGACAACTCCCTTGGCTCCCTGCTAAATTCAACACTGAATGGATTCACCTTTGTTAGGCAGCGGGATCAGCTGGTAAAGCTCAGCCATGAGCTGGTAAAGCCCGGCCGTGCCAAGGCAGGGCTGTAAAAGTGTTGTTAAACGACCGGCAATGGCATTCCGGGTGCCTCCTGCTTCCCTCTCCGCTGTCCTTCTAGGAGGTGAACTCCCATCCTGCAGCAGGATGAGGAGTCCCAGGGCAAAAAGCTCCTTTGATAGCAGGGAGAGGGGAAAACAGATAAAGCAAGGAGGGGAAAGGAAGGGAAGCATTCCCTCCCGCTGCGGCCCCGCATCCCGGGCGCGCTGCCGGCTGCAGGACAACGGCCACCGGCCTCCAGCCACCTGCCAGCGCGATCGAGTGTCGCAGCCGCTCTCGAGGGACAGGGCAGAGCCTCGCGACGGAGCTTCGGAAAGAAAAAGGAGGAAAAAAAGGCACCAAACCGCACAAGGATACCAGTTGTTATTTCCCTGCCTCCCTGTGCTAGTGATGGGGCTGGGTCAGCCGCTGCCCCAGCGCTTTGTGCCCAGACACACCGCTCCACATCCAAATACAAGACAAAAGAGGGAAGTGAAGCGGAGCCATGGAAAGCACCACCCCTCCCGGCTGCCTCCATGGGAAGCTGCCGACTCCTCGACATCCCAGGAGCGCTCCATTCGCCTCCATCCGCGATCGACGGCAGATGGTCGGATTCTGCCCGAGCCCTCGGAGTAGCAGCTCAGCCTCCCCCCACGCCGCACAGGGTGGGAAATACCTTTGAGGGCACCAAGTCCATCCAGGAACTTCTTGTACTTCTCCGGGTTCATTTTCCAGCTCATCCCAACCCCGCTCCTCAGCTGGGCAGCATCAGGGCACCCACCAGCCCCGTCACAGTCGCCCTTTGCCCACCCCACGGCACGGCCCTCGCCTTCCCTTATTTGATGAAGCCCACTAAAACCTCCCATGGCCGAGGCCACCCCCCTTTTTGCAAATGAGCCCAGCACTAATGGCAAATGCCCCTGCACCATCAGGGCTCCCGGCATCCCTCACCCCACCCCTCCACGCTGGAGGATTCAGGGATTGTATGTCCTGGAGGTATTTCCAACAAGGGAATTGGGAGGGGAAGGGGGGAAAAAAGCCCCAACAGGCTTTAAGTCTGGCTGGGAGAAGATAGAAAGAACAGTCAGTGAGCAGAGCACAGGGTCCTTGTGGGAAAAGCCACCCTGGTGACACTGACACCAGGACACCAGCTTGGGAGAAGCCAACAGGGAAATGCCATAAAGTGTTGGATAAAAGGACCAGGAGCTGGTGGGGGATGGATCCTTCCAGCCGGCAGCAAGGCACTTACGGAGCCAAAATGGAGATTTACTGGTTGTAAAGGATCTTTCTGGCAGCACGAACCAGCCCAGTGTAATCCAAGGGTCCATCCTGCTCATCGCTGCCCTTCACAGCAGGATGGTGCCCACCAGACACATACCAGGCCTCTGTCAAATCAAATAATAAGCAATATCATCCTCCTCAGAGGTGTTGAAACGTGCTGGCCAGGGAAGCAGATCGTGCTATCCCTCTATCATCCCATCGCCTCTCCGGAGAGATCCCAGCAGGTTGAGCAAGACCCACCGCATGGCTTCAGCGGAGCCGCCCCGGCACACCCGGCACCATGGCTGAGCTTTGCCAGGGGGAAAGGAGAGAAACCAGAGTGAGGGTCTGCTGCAGGAGCCAAACCACCCCCAAAACCAGGGGTGGCAGCTCCCCACATCTCAGCAGGACAAGATTCCCCTCATCCACAGGGAGCGGCACGTAAATCCACGCAGAGCGGATCCATCCATCCCCAGAACAAGCAGGTCCCATGGCAGTGCCCAACGTTATCCACAAAAACATTAGTAAAACCATTTTTCTCATCCAAGCAACCCTGGTGGGGGGCACAGGACAGACGCACACCAGGGGTATCACTCTGCTTCCCAAGCAGAGCAAATCCCACAAGCCAGTTGCTGGTTGTGCCCCCCATGGCTGGCTGGCTGGGAACCAGGGAGCCAAAATCCCTCTGGGAAGTCCAAGGGGAAAAGGGAGCAGATGATGAGGACCCCCCCGCGCCAGTCCCATGTGCTACAATTACACAGGGTCCTCTGCACCCACCGCTGGGCTCCAGTGGGATGGAGATGACACCCAAAAGGACAAACTGCCATCAAAGGGAGCTGTGGATGTGTGGGTCTGCAGCAGCCAGGGTGGGCATCCATTCATCCCGGTGAGAGGGAGCTGATCCAATGGCTCCTACATGGAACATCCCGGCTGTGCCGGAGCCTGTCCTGCAGACATCATCCCCCTGCGCCCGCCGGCGGAGCCGGGAGCAGAATGAAGTTGTTGCGAGCAGCCAAGTTGTCACCACTAAAAATAGCACAATGGAATTTTCCTCTAAAGAAAAAGAAAGGAAAAACCCTGCTTCTTGCTGACAAAGGGGCTGCGAGAAGGAAGTGGGAACAGCCCCACGGAGGGGGCGCGGGGGACACCATCCCCATCCCTGCTCACCCTCACACGGAGAGCGGAGCTGGGCACAGGACAGTGGGCAGCGCCAGGACATCCCAGGTTTATCCATCTCCATCCTCCCCTTCCCAGCAAAGAGAGACCCGGGATAGACACCGGGCACGGCACGCAGGCAGCTGCTCCAGAATCACCACAGCAAGAGGGAGATGTGGCTGCCCTGAGCACCCACCATGGCTTTGTACCTCCAGGGTGACCCCACACTCCCTCCTGCCCCATTCCCGGACATGCCACCCAACACCAGAGCAGGGCAGCGGTGTCAGAACCAGCCTGGCACCACGGGGAGACGGGCTCTTCCCTCCTCCCATCCCAAGAGGGTTAAGGGGGAGCAGGTCTGACACCACCAGACCCCATCCACAAGCATCCTGGCTCCCTCTCCTCATTGGGAATGCCAGGAATTCCCAGAGCAGGGAGGATCGGGGACGGGGGGAGCCTCCAGCTCCCGGGATGGCCCCCGCGCACCCGAGGAATCCAGCATCTCCCAGCACAGCAACTGCCCTCAGCAGCAGGAACGAGAAGCATCCCAAACAGCCGGTGGGGATGAAATATCCCCACGTGCAGCGTCTGGAGCTGTCTGCAACAAAACCTCCTGCGCCACGGCTGTCCCCATGGCCATCACCCCGGGGCAGAGCCCCACGGCAGGGTTTGCTCCCCAATGTGCACACAAGTGATGGGGGGAGGACCACCATCACCATCACCGGAGCAGAGGTGTGCTCACACCATGCCAGGGATGCCGGCAGAGCCAGGACACACGTGTGACCCACGGCAGCGGCGGGACAAAGCCTGGGATGCAGGATGCTTTTATTTTAGGAGACCCTCGCACCATCCAGCCAGCCCCCAGCAGGGACATGGTGGTGTCCATGGCCACACCAGCTGTCCCCAGCATCACTCACAGTGATCCTCTGTCAGCTGAATGGTGCTGGAATGGTGCAGAGGCTGCTAATTCATGTTCATTAGCTGGCAGGGCACCACGTGCAGTGCGGGGCCCGCTCCGCAGGGAAAGGAGTTGCTCCCACTGGATAGTTTTACCAGGACTCCAGCTCTTGTAGCAAAACTGCCCAAGGTCAACGCAAAATCCCACAGCCATGGCAGCCCTTGTGTACAGTTTCCTGCAGGGAAAAATAAGCTGCTGGCAAAAGCACTTTTGAAAGGCCACAATAGACCCAAAAAGCAATTAATAAAACCCAAGATAGAAGTGACGCCCTTATTTGACACAAGCAGAAGTCAGCACAAACATCCCACTGGGATCAGGGCATGGCTCCATGGGATGCTGGGTGGGAGGCAGCAAGGGCAGAGCAAGGGGATGGGAGCAGGATGGGACAGAGCTGACTCTGGCCCCAACTGTGCCAGGACGCAGCAGAGCTCAAGGTGGGCAAAAGCAGATGCTGGGAGAGGAGGAGACCAACTCATGTGCCACAGAGGTGCAGAACAAAGCACCCATCACCCCTGGAGAGCTGGCAAAGCGTTGGTTAAAAGTGCTTTGTCCAGGCAGAGGGCCGGGAGAGCCGCACACAGGCACAGCACCGGCTGCCCGGAGCACGCCGCAGGCTCAGGCTCAGCGGAGGGAAACGGGGTCAAGCAGGAAATGAAAGATGGAAACGCAGCGTGTCACGCACAGGGAAATGACACCACCACGACTGCGGCCTGGCAGCAGGCAGCCAGGACCCAGAACCCACCAATTCAGGTCACTGCTGAAGGGGGGCGACAGGGGCACTGCCAGGCTGAGGCTGCAGCGACTGGGTGCAAGCACACACACATTCCCCTGACCCACAGCCCAACTTGTGTCACCAACACACCCAGGCTCCCGTCAGCACCATCAGAGCCCGCTCACAGTCAAGAGGGAGCCCTGGCTCATCCTGCCAGCCCTACTCCGGGATCAGCATCCCGCTTTCTATCCCAAATCTCCCAAACCATCTTGTCCAACAGCCCTCCCCACTTCCCCCCTTCTAGGAATCACTGGGCTTATCTGTCTCAGAGGCAGGGCACACAGATCATATCTGAGGACTCATTTTAGCGTGTCCACAGCCAGACACCCACCAAATCTGATCAGCCAGGCTCCCAGCCCCACCACACGTCTCCTCCTCGGGAAGCTGATGCTGGAGGATCCCTCTCCCCGCTCCCAAAGCCGGGTGGGATCCATCCAAACACACAAAAACCACACCATGAGCTTGGAAATGAAACTTTCCAGTTTATTCACAAGCATCCTCCGTGCTTTGCAAGCACCACCACGCAGAGACCTCCTCGGTGGTTTCCCTGTCCGGGCTGTTTGAACACCCCCAAAGCCCAGCAGTGGGCCCTGACCCCCCAGACAAGCGCAGCACTGAGATGTTAAATCTGGAGCTTCCAGCAAGCCTCGAGAGGGTCTGCAAGAAGAAGGGGGAGCCCAAGGTCAGCATCCAGCGGGGATGCAGCAAACCTGGCCCTCGGGATGCGGGATGCCCAGGCAGGGGACCACGCTGCGGCACGGGCAGCACCTGCAGACAGGAGGCAGAAGCAGCTCTCCTCCCCATGCTGGGGACACCAGCATCCTGCCTCCAGCCCTGTTCTCCCACCACCAGCAGCAGCAGCAGCTCCACTGGTTTCCACCCCACCCGCAGTCACGGAATGGGAAAGGCATGAGCAACCAGTTGGGGTGTGGAGAGGAGCCGGTTCTAGGTCCATCCTTCATGGATCCATGAAGGCTGGCTCTGCACCACCAGGCAGGGGGTACATCATGGGTGATGGTCACCTCCAGCCGCAGAAATCAGCGCTCCCACCATGGCCCAGCTCTCGGTGCGCCGCTGTCCCCATCCCGGTGTGCCATGTGCCATCACAGCCCCCGCCACACCACCTCGCCCTGTGGGCACCGATTGCCTCATCCGCCCTGGAAAACCGAGCTGGCATTGCCAGGATCTGTCCACACCACAGAGCTTCCCGAGGCAGCGACCAACACCCTGGGCACGGCCAAGGCACAGAGAGCAGCAGGGAAGGGCTGGATTTGAGCTCCGGGAGCAGAGTCCCTTCCAGAGCTTCCCTGGAAGCCCCGGGAGGAGCCACGCTGCTTCCCAGCGTCACTCGGTGCATGCTCCCAGCTGCTCCGTGCCTGTCCCGGCCCTTGTGCTCCGGCCGGTGGCGAAACACTGCCCCGTGCAGGAACCAGCTCGGCTGAGCCCATGACCCCTGAGCACAGGAGATGGAGCTTTATCCAGCAGCCCCAACACAGAGCAACTTCTTCACACCCACCCCACGCTCCAGTGCTGCTTCTCCCTGCACCAAGACAGGAGAAACTGTAAACAGAGGTGCCTGCTGCTTCCACAGCCTGCATGTATGTGGATTAGGTGCACAGAAAAGGATTTATCACCCTGGTATTTAAACAACGGTGTTAAAACACTTGAAATTTAAATAAAACCTTTTCTTCTGCTTCCCTTTAGGGAAGGTTTCTTCCTCCCTTTAGGAGGTTTCTTGCTGCTGGCATCAGCCACTGTACGTCCAGAGCAGTCTAAACTTAGCTGACACAAGCAAGACGAGCCTGGAAAGGAGGTTGGCCAGAAACCAGCAGACGGAGGTCAAAGACTCCGGTCTCACCCCAAAGCATGAGCTGGGAAGGAAAAGGCTCCGACGGGAATGCAGGCGGTGCTGAGAGGAGCGGGAGAACAACAGAGGCACTTTCCCAACGCTAAAACAAGATCAGAGCTTTCTGGCACAGCACCACATCCCGATACCAGGGCTGCAGACACCCATCCCACATGGGCACCCACCACCACAGCTCCCAGGGGCTTCTCTCTGGACCAGAAGCACATGGAAGTGAGGAGAAGCAGCCAACAGCCTCGGGAGCCCAGAGCAGGGCACCAGGGTGACCGTGGCAATTGCTGCTGCTGACTTGGTGCCCAGGGGTGCCGGTGGGATGAGGGAGGCTCCGCTGGGTGCTGGGGAGGACGCTGACTCCACCACGAAGGCAGCAGCCGGGCGAGGCCGGGTGGATCCTCTCACCCGACAAACCACAGCTCCAGTTCCCTGTCGCCCTGAACGAACGTGAGCAAAACAACACCTTCCACCTCAGCCAGCCCCGGGGTCACCCCCAGGCTCCTGCCGCCTCCGTGAGCCCCCCCGTTGTCTCTGCTCACCCCCTGTACCAGGGAAGCCACCAACTCCGATGCACATCCCAAAAGATCAGTGTTATCCGGCGCAATGCTGGAAAGTCCCACAGCTCCCAGCCCAGCTTCCCCCTGCGCTTGCTCAAGCCAGGGACTCTCCGCTCCAACAGCGGCACTTGACCACCCCTCCTGTGGGCGAGGAAGAGGAAGAAGGGCTTCCTCCACACAGTGAGGAGTCACCACCATGCCACCAGCGCCATCAGTGCTCTTGCAGACCACAGAGACCTCGTGCACCCGCTCAGCACAGCCCAGGAATGACTTTTATCCTTGCAGGATGAAACCAGGAGGTGGCCAAGGTCTCCTGTAGGCCCTGGGAAGGTTGTCCCCTTCCTAACAGGAGCCAGGTCACTCAAACAACGCGGCAAGCCACCCTGTGCTGTCCCAAGTCCAAACAAGCCAGGCCACGTGCTGGGTACCATGGAGCAGGCAGAGATGGCACCAGGCATGAGATAAAGCTTCTGGGATACTGAAGTTCCAGGATTCTACCCCCAGAGCCCAAAAAGAGTTAATTACAAAAAAGAAAGGATTTCACAGAGATCCACTAGTTAACGTTTACAGGACTCTGAGCAGCTCTGCCTGCACCCTTGTGCTGCCAGGGGCTCCATGTGCCAGCTCCGGCTTTCCCGAGGGGACAGCGAGTGCCAGCCCGCCCCGAAACACAATGGGAATGGAGAGCAGCCCTCGGACACTGAGCCCGCTCAGTGTGCGGTGTGGATGGAGCAGGGCTTCCCCCTCTGCCCAGCAGCAGCACCCAGCGGGGTCCCCAAAAGCTCCACCGGCACCCCCCGCCGTTATTCCCACCGGCACCCGCGGCACCAGCGCGGCACGTCCTGGCATGTGCCGCGGCACCACCACGATCCAGCGATGAGGCAAGCGGGGCTGGCAGCCGCCCTGCGCCAGGCCTTGGGAAACCAGCCCGCTGGCTTTAACTGGGCCACACTGGTGAAGGTCTTGGTGCTGGAGACCTTCAGCTGCAGGCACCGGGCTCTGCCCCATGCCGTGCCCCTGAGGGTGCTGAAGGAAGCTCTCAGCACCCCAGAGCCTTTTAACCCTTTTAACCATGGGATATTCTCCTCAGAAGCTGCTTCCCCTCCTCTATAACTGTATTCTCACAAAGAAACATCAACAAACTGATTCGCACCCCCCCAAACCCTACCTTGAGCGCCATTCCCCTGCTCAACCAACCCCTTGGGGACCAGGGCACAGCATCACGCATCACCCAGCACCAGGCCCACCACAGCAGCAGGGCCGGGTGCCCCCGCAGCACCTCCACCAGCTCACAGCGCTGATTCAATCCTCATCATCATCCTCCTCCTCCTCCTCTGCCAGCACCCCGGTGAGCACCGGCACCGCAGCGATGCGGCACACCTACCCACCCGGCACCCCGGCAGCTCAACTCTGCCTCAGGTGGGTGGTTTTGGTGTTATTATAACAAGAAACACATCACGGGGCTCTGCCAGGTGCCGAACCCCCACTCGGTGAGGAAAGGCAGGATCAGAGCTCACCACGCCGTGCCGGGACCCTTCCCGTGCTGTGCACCTCCTTGCCTCCAGACCTGCCCCGGCTTGCTCGACAGCGGAGGCCTCACTGCTTGGAGTGGGTTTTTTAGGCTATTTTCTATTAGAAATAGAGTGGAGCCAACAGGGAGGCATTTGAAACCCCTGAGCCAAGTGTCCTCCTTGCCCTCCAACAGCACGAGCTGGTGCCAGCGGCGCCAGGTCCTGGATGCAACAGGTACAGGGTGACCACCACGAGCCGGACACCAGCACCACGTGTGTCCCTGCACCCCCAGCACTCCCATTCCAGTGAAAACTCCTCATTTTTTGCAGGATTAGGAGGGGGAGGGGACGAGCCAGTGGAAAACTTCTTCCGGACAGGAAAAACCAAACTGTTGACAGGCACCGCAATAGGGGAAAGCAGGGAAGAGGCAATGCGTCCACCAGCGACTGGAGCTGGAGGCTCCCACCTTGCAGCACGGGTGGGATGTTCCAGGAGCTGGGAAGGGGTTGAAGGCAAAGGAAAGCTTTGTTCCAGTATAAACACTCATTTCCCCCACACCACAAACAAGATCAAACAACACCCAGCGGGATATTTCCAAGCGACTACCAGCTTTCTACCATAACCCAGTGTAGAAACTGGGTTACTACCTCAAAACCTCTCCTTCCCGGGAGCAGGCGAGGGGAGCCCGGCCCAGCCCGGCCCGGCTCCGCCTGGACCAGCACATCCAGCACTGTCATTTCAATTTCTCTTTTGGAACAAAGCAAAACCCGCCGCAAACGCCAGCTCATTCCCTGCCAGGCGCTGGCACCCGCCGCACCGTTCCCTCCGCGGCTCCACGCTGGACCCAGCTACATCAAAAGGCTTTTTATTAATAAGAAAGTTTGTCAAGTACTTGGACGAGCCCGAGTCACGTTATCCAGCGCTTTCCCAAGGCACCCGAAGAGGCTTTTCTTCCCCGCTCCCTGTGAAAGCGGAGCGAGGCCGCACCGCGCTCCCACCTCTGGGAGGTTTGAGTGGCACCCCCTGAATCAGGGAGCCAGGGAATCCATTATTCCCCTTTCTCCGCAAGCAGAAAGGAAAAGGAAACGGGCGCCTGGCTCCTCCGGCCTCGGCCATCCGCATTTTAAAGAGTCTTGGCTGCTAAGCTCACAAACCAGAGCGCGAGGAGCCCTGTGGGGCTGAATCTGGGCTCCACGACAAGTCTCTCTCTGCAGCAAGGAGGGAAAAATAATAACAATAAGAGCGGAATGGCACACAACTCCTGGAGACGAGCCGCTCACATCAAAACTGCACACTCACTGCCGGTACCGGCACCAGCACCGCCACAGCCACCCGCGTGCGGACAGCATCAGCCCTTACCCTGCCCAGCCACTGCCCCACGGGGGGCTGCGGGGACAGTGGGGCAGGGTGAGGGGGTCCCATGTAGCTCACACGGCCCCCGGGTGAAGGCGCAGGGATGAAGGATGCTGCGGTGCTCTGAGAGGGAACGTGGGGTGCTGGGTGCCGGGGACCCCACACTGGGGACACCGGGGACCCCCGAGGGCCCCACACAAGGGGACACCGAGCTCCCCGGGAACGCCGGGCCCGGCCATCCCGCCCAACCGGGGTGCTCGGGGCCGCCCTCCGCGCCCCAGCCCCGGGCACAGGGCCATGCACCGGCTCAGCCCCCGACGCGCTCCAGGCCCCGCACGGGGCCCCGTGGGCCGCGGGTACCTTTGTAGCGCTCCAGCACGTCCTCGTAGGCCCGGACGAACTCCTTCTCCTGGCTGCGGTCGGCCGGGAGCAGCCCCGGCACGTACCCGGCCATGGCGGCCTTTGTGCCGGCGGCGGCCCCGGGGCTGCTGCTGCCGGCGCGGCGGACGGGGCCGGTCTGCGCGACACCGCTTCCGCCCGCGCCGCGCCCCACCCGCGGCCCCGCCCACCACCGGGAGCCCCGCCCACCACCTGTGGCTCCGCCCACTATAACGGTGGCTCCGCCCACCACCGGCGGGCCCGCCCTCGGCCGGTCGCCCCGCCCATAACGTGTAGCTCCGCCCCCCGCTGCCCGTGGCTCCGCCCCCTGACACCCGCCCCGGCCCCACAGCGCCTCCTGGCGGACGGTCACCCCCGGGGCCGACACCGCCGCCCGCTGCCCCGCCGAGTCCCGCGGTGGCAACCGGCGCCCCCAGTGAGCCCGGTGACACGGGTGCTGCAGCCCAGTGCATCCCATCGCATCCCATCGCATCCCAGCATCTCCCACTGCAACTTCCCAGTGCTCCCAGTGCGCTCTGTGCAACCGAAGCACTGCTTCCCGCTATGCCCAGAGCGCTGCATCCCAGCACTCCCAGCTCATCCCAGTGCATTCCAGCTCGCCCCAGTGCAGCCCAGTGAAGTCCAATGCATTCCGGGTAGCTCAGTGCATTGCACCCCAATGCACCCCTCTGCTTCCCAGTGTATCCCAGTGCATTCCAGCTCATCACAGTGCAGCCCAATGCATTCCAGTGAGCCCAGAGCATTGCATCCCAATGCATCACACTGCTTCCACTGCACTATCCCAGTGCATCCCAGCTCATCACGGTGCAGCCCAGCACACCCCAGCACAGCCCTGGCATCCCAGTGCATTCCAGTGAGCCCAGAGCATTGCATCCCGATGCATGACACTGCTTCCCAGTGTATCCCAGAGCATCCCAGCACATCCCAGTGCATCCCAGCACAGCCCTGGCATCCCAGTGCACTCCAGTGAGCCCAGAGCACTGCATCCCAGTACATCCCTGCGGTGCCACCGGCGTGTTTGGGGGTCCCCGGGTGACGGTGGGAGACTCCTGGTGTCTGGGCTGAGCAGGATGGGGCTTTTCTCGTTGCCATGGTTACCCAGCTGGGGAGCCCAGCCCGCCGGTTGCCATGGCAACGGGGTGAAAAAGCAGCATCTTGTGGTGGCCAAAAAATAGGGGGGGGGGCGAGGGGGTGAGGAGGGGATGGATCAAACCTCGGGTGCCCTTGGGCTGGGCAGGGGGTTCCGGGTGTTGGGGGGACCAGGGAGGTCCTGGCCTGGGGATGCCTCCCCCCAGACCCCCATTTCTGTGGGAGGCTTCACTCTGCTGTGTCTGGAATCACTGGGGGGACCCCCAATTCCCCCCAGACCCTCCCAAGCCAAGGGGACTGGCTCCCTGCGGGTCTCCTGAGAGACCTCATGAGTTGGAAGTGCTGGGATACACTGGGATGCACAGGGATGCACTGGGATGCAGTGCTCTGTGCTCACTGGGATTTGTTGGGCTGCACTGAGCTGTGCTGGGATGCACTGGGATGAGCTGGGATGCACTGGGATGAGCTGGGAGTGCTGGGATGCAGCACAGTGGGCACAGTGGGACGCAGTGCTTTGGTTGCACTGGGTGCACTGGGAGGTAATGCCCTTGTTGCACTGCTGAATCCCCACGCTGGGCATGGGGAGAGCAGCTCGAACCCTGCCCCATCCCGAGGAGGAGGAGGTTTGTTCCCACGTCCTGGGGATGAAGAACATGTTCCTGCGCTCGGCCAAGCGCCGGAGGACACTCCTGGGGACAAAGGGCTCCCGGGAGCCTTTGCAATGGGAGCAAGCTCAGCCCTTGGCAAGCCCCAGCCACAGCTCTTGGCTCTCCACCACCACGGTCCCTCCTGCCCCAGCATCCCCCAGCACCAGACATGTCTCCCAGCAGGATCAAGTGCAAACAGGTTTAGGGTAAAAGAGCCTTTTCTTCCAAACCAGCGCCTCCAGCCACCACCCTCACCCTCTGCCAAGCGGCTGGAGCGAGACAGAGCGACTCTCACCCCCCATCCTGCTCCCCCCTGTGCCATGGCCTGCAGGGACATGCCAGCAAAGCAGGGAATGGCTCCAGATGCTGCCTGGGAGCCTGGCACGGAGGTACCGAGCTGCCCCCTGCACCGCGGCACCAGCACGACCACGTCCAGCATCCCTTGGCCCTGATGGCCAGAAGGGATGCAGGGACCACCAGACCCCACAGAGCACCCCAGACCCATGCGTCCCCCAAACCCAAGCTCTGTCCCTGCCACTGGGTTCCCAATGCCCTTTCCCGGGTGCCAGCTCCCTGTGGGATATCCCACCAGCCGCATCCCGGGTCCCGGAGCCCCATGGTGGGGACAGGCACCGGGACAGCCGCACGCTGCAGACAGACCCACTGAATAATGCAGGATCTGAATCAATATTTCAGCTCATTTTCAAACCCGGTGACACAAAACTGTCTCCAAACTCTTTCTTCGCGGCTCAGCGCCGTGGAGCTGCACCTCCAGAGTTATTTTTAATGGGGAAGCTGCATGAGACCGGATTTGGTGACATCTCCCAGGCTTTAATCACGGGCTGGAGCCAGCCACTGTGACAACAAGCACTCGGCATCCCAGGGAACACATGGATGGGGCATGGCTGTGCCAGCAGGGTCCAGCCCTGGGCCACAGGATAGTGCTCAGCACCAGCAGGATGGGGCTCTGGGGGCAGAGCTGGTCCTTGAGCAGGGGTGGGTATGGGGGGTGCCCGGCCGCACCCTGTGCATTTGCTTCTCCCAGCCCCAGACAGAGCGTTTTGGAGAACCATCATTTGAATCAACTGGTTCTTCCTGCCCCGAGCCGCCCGTGAGCTGGGATGGAGCAACCTGCCCGTGTGCAGGTAACCCCGCTCCCCAGTGCTCCCAGTATGAGCCCCCACAGGGTGCAGAGCCCAGCGTGGGGCCCATTTGCCCATAAGCAGGGGCTGGCAGAGCAGAACAGGCCCCTCGGCACAGCCCCAGATCCCTGTTTGCTCCAGCAGGAGCAGATCAAAGACCCCCAGGGTGTGAGAAGAAGGGGCCAGAACCCATCAGCCACAAATCAAAGCCCCCAGTGGCCGTTTGTCTCGGGCAGAGAAGCAAATCAAGTGGTGGGGCCACCACCTTGAGCAAAGCTTCTCCATCCTCCCAACCCAAGAGCCAGCCCCATCAACCAGCACTTGGAGCAGGAGCCATGAGCCACAGCGGGTCTATCCCTGTCTTTGTTTCTCCTTCCTGTCCCTGTCCCTTCCCTGGGGTGGGCATCGCATGGGGCGCTGTCCCCTCCACAATGCAGGGACCTCAGGTCACCCCAATGACCAATGATGGGGGTGCCGAAGGACACCACCACCATGACAAAGGAGCAGCTCCAGCTCCATCCGCCAAGAGAGTCACAAACCTCCCAGGGCAAATTCCTCCCGGGAGCCTGGCCAATGGCTTTGTTCCTCCAAGGAGCCATTTAGTCCTTAATTAAGCATTTTAATGTCACCCAAGCCAAGCGTTGGAGGTGCCCAGTCATCCCTTAACTCCAGTGTGCTGAGGGTATGAGCAACCCGGGGCTGGGCAGGACAAAGCCATCACAGAGCTGAACTATTACCCTGGCCACATCCATCCTTTCCCCCATCCCATCCCATCCATCCCCATCCCATCTGCCCCCAGCTTCCCAGGGAGCAACAGGAATGACCCCAAGACCCCCTCAGGCACCATGGGGGGAGTCTGGCGAGCCCCATTGCCCATCCCTGGAGGGCCCCAACGTGGCGCTGCCTTACCTGCGACCCTGACAACCGCCCTCTCGGCCGGGTCCAGCACCGAGTCCTGGCTCTTCCTCTTCCTCTGCTCGTGGAGGGGCAGGTTCCAGGGCAGGGTGTCTCCGGCGGGGCAGGGCGAGAGGCTGCCCGAGCGCTCGCTGCGGTAGGAGCGCTCGCTGCGGCACGACCGCTCGCTCCGGCACGAGCGCTCGCTCAGGGTCTCCTCGTCGGAGGACGACATGGCCCCGGGCACGGGCAGCAGCGCGGGCAGGACCACGGGCAGTGCGTCCCCGCGGGCAGCAGCCTGCAGAGGAGGAAACAGTGCGTGAGGCCCCGCCACGGCCACGGCTCCGGCTCCATCCCTGACACAGTGCCCGCGGTGATGGAGAAGGGACCATCCCAGCACTGACGCCTCTACCCTCGTGCCTGTGCTCTCAAACACCTTCTTGGGCAGGTGAATATTGGCTCCTGCAGCTCCTCAATGCTGCCTCAGTTTCCCCACTTACTGATGTGAATCCCAGGGATGATGGCACGGCCACCCGTCCGCCAGCAACGCTCGCGCTGGCATCCCCAGCTCACCCCCACAAAGCAAAGTCCATCCTTTTGGGTTCGATTTCTTTGTGCTCGGTACAAGAAGCCACCACATCGGCGCTGCCCTTTGTACCTGCAGGGTTTTCCCCCTCTCCCAGTGGAAATAGCTTTAAGAAAGCCCATTAATGGTGGCGAGGGGGGGGAAATGGTCAGGTTTTCTGTGGCACCCGGGGTGAGCTGCGCCGCGTTCACACGCTGGGAAATGAGCACCTTGCGTGAGACATATTTAAACCCATTCTCATTGTGTCCTCCAGCTCAACCAGGAAAAATGCACATGAAATGACTGAGACTCCTACAACCGATGTGCCGCGGCACAGGAGCCGCCTCCATCGTGCCGAGCCCTTCCCGATGAGCATCATTTAATCGGCAAAACAGGAACAAAGAGACCCAAAAACCCGTTGGGAGGGAGGGAGAAAGGATTCCATGAGTCATTCACCCCCCATTGAAAAGCTGCAAAAACGGAACCGCGGCCCAAACCCGCGGCCCCCCCCCGGCAGCCCCGGCGCCGGCACCGAGGGGGGCTCAGCCCTCGCCCTGCTTTTGGGGACCCGCCGGGGCGGGGATGGGGGGGGGAATGTGGGTCCGGGGGTTGGGGGGGGTTCGGTGCCCCCCAGGGGGAGGCAGGGCCCGGGGGTGCGGGGCTGGGGCTGCAGCAGGTGCGGGAGCAGCGGGTGCGGGTACGGCGCTGCGGGGCACAAGGCGCTGGCCTGGGCCCCCCCCGGTCCTATGTCTCCCCCCGGGGCATCATCCGGTGCCCGCAGCCCCAGCACAGCGCCGGCGGCTGCTGCCCCCCTTTCCCGGTCCATCCCTATCCCCATCCGCCGCCTTTCTCCGCTCCATCCCTATCTCCTGCCCTTCCCGCTCCATCCCCTGCCTCTCTCCTGCCCATCCCCGCTCCATCCGCCGCCCTTCCCGGTGCGCGCCCCGTTCCTCCCGCAGCCCCGGCCCCGCTCACCCCCCGCCGATGCTCCAGCCCCGGCCCCGGCGGCTCGGCGCGGGCAGGGCGCGGCGCTCCCGGCCCCGCAGCCGCTCCCGGTCCCGTTCCCGGCCCCGCCGAGCGCTCCCGCCGCCGCGGCGCCTCCCCCGGCCCTGCCCACCGGGGCGGCAACGGAGCGGCGGGGGGGTCCCGGCCGCCTCCCGCCCCGCGCAGCTCCGGGCACCGGCGCCGGCCCGACCCGGCACCCAGCGCCCCGGATCCCCTCCCGGCTCTCCCCGACCCTGGTGCCCATCACCTCCCCGGGCTGCCCCTACCCCTACCCCCCCCCTACCCCGCACCCTCATTGCACAGGGACCCCCCCAAACCACCCATCAGCCCCCCATAACCCACACAGCCCCCCCCCCGTCACTTCATTCCCTCCCCATAACCCCCCCTTCCACCCCATCCTCTGGATGCCCTCTAGACCCAGGGTAATGAGAACACCCATCGATCGGGGCCAGCAGTGGAGGGAGCATGGCGCGGGCGGGAGGACATGAACAGGGAAAAGCCTGGAAAAGGCTGGAAAGGGCAGAGCGCTGCCCAGGGCCTCACCTGCGGGGCCAGGAGGCATCCCAGCCCCAGCCGAGTCAGTCCCAGCAGCAGCCGAGGCGCAGGCAGGGTCACCAGCAGCAGCCCTCGGGGGTGTCGGAGCTGCAGGACAGCCCCGGCCGCCCCGCAGGAGCGGAGCAGGATAAACCGCTCCGGCTGACGGCACATCCAACCGCCCCGCACCGGCGGCGGGATCCGGGGAGCGGCTGCACCGGGCCACGGCCCCAGGCCGAGCTGAGCCCGTCGTCCCGGTCCGCCCGGGGTCCCGGCAGCCCCACGGGCATCTCTGCCCCCCCAGTTTTCAGATCTCATCCCAACACGTCTCCCTGCTTCCCGGCGGCTGTTTCCACGAGCTTCTCCAGCGCCGGGGTGTGCCGCAGTGCAGGACACAGCGCGGGGTGTGGTGACACTCGTGGACACTTGGGACGTGGCTCTAAAGGAGCACGTGTTGCCCTGCAGCCCTGCCCGGCCGGATCCGGGGATGGGGAATGCAGCGCAAGAGGAAGCACTTGGCCAGTGGGATGCATCAAGCCCATGGATGCAGCAGCCAAGGCCTCAAAGACATGAGCACTGGCTTGGGGTGAGGGCACGAGGCACCCGGGAGCCCCAGTAACACTGTGGCCAGGCCAGGCTAATGCTGGGCACTGTGGGAATAAGGGATATACTGGAAAACAGTGTCTTCTTGGGCCAGCACCAGCCCCACTGGTGCTTTGTGTTGGGCCAGCACCAGCCTGGCATGGCTTTGTCTTCTCTCCCCCCATGTGGGTCTTGCACCCCTGGAGCGGGTGGTGGGTCCATACTGGGCACTGATGGATAAACGCAGCCGCTGTGCTCAAGTGCTGTGGCTGCCCCATCCCTGGCAGTGTTCAAGGCCAGGTTGGACACAGGGGCTTGGAGCAACCTGCTCTAGTGGTGCCCCTGCCCGTGGCAGGGGGTTGGAGCTGGATGAGCTTTAAGGTCGCTTCCAACCCAAACCAGGCTGGGATTCCATAAGTGGGGCTGTGCGTCCCGGATCCCACCATGCCCAGGAGCAGGGAGGGCTCATCCTGCCGGAGCAGCAGCCTGAGCCGAGCTGGGAGGAGGAACGTGCCCCAGGAGCAGGCGCTGCCTGCGCCGGCCCAGAGCTCCCGGCCGGGCCGGGCCGGGCCGGGCCGGGCGGCGCGGCGGGGCGCGGGGCAGGAGTCCCCGGTGCCCGCACACGCCGCCCATCGCGCCCTGCTCACCGCCCGCCGCGGCGCTGGCTGCAGCTGACGTGTCCCTTTGTCACCGCGGCGCCACCGGCCCGGCTCCGGCCTCGTCCCTCACAGCGCCCGCGGAGCGAAGCAGCCCAATTCCAGCCGCACGGAGCCCCGAGGAGCGGCCGGGACACGGCGCCGGCTCCAATCCCCGTGGATTTCGCACCTGGAACGTGCTTCCCAGAATCCCTCCCAGCGCCGGCGGCGCCGGGTTGTTGATGCTGTGAATGGGGGTTAAGCTCCTGCGTTGTTTTGTAGAGACGGGAATCGCTATTTTGGGAGGAAAGGGGGATGCGGGGGGGGGGGGGGGGAGTCCTTCCTCCCTAAATCATTTCATCTCCCCATTCCTGTGCTGTACAGTGGGACCACGGGGACTTCCCTCCCTGTCGAGACCCTGGGGTCCCCCTTGGCATCCGCAGCGGCTCCAGGATCCCTCCTCTGTCCCTCATTAAAACCTCCTCCCAAGCCCAGAGTTGGAACTTGCCTTTTCCCTTGACTTTTGATCAATTATTCATCTCCCAAGAGCTGTTTGTTCCCCCTCTCCAAGGCAGAGCAGATGCTGCTGGAGCTGCAGGAGCGGGGGGACTCACCCAGAGCCCAGCTCCTGGAAGGTGACAGGACAACGGGAATGGGGGAGCCAGGTGCAGGAAACCGACAAAATGGCAACCAGCAAACTAGAAACTTGGATCTGCTGCAGGCTGGGAGCGCCCCGTGCTCAGGGATCCGTGGGGAGCAACACTGGGAAGCGGAGGATGCTCCGAGCCCCTCGCATGAAGGCTCGGGATGCTCGGCCCCGCTGCCATTGCTGCTGCTCAGGCTCCTCCCGGGGTGGCTGTTTTCTCTCTCCAGGAATCTGATTGTTTTCAGCAGCTCTTTGATTATTCTCTTTATCAGCCAAAATCTCTCCGAGAGCTTTTAACTCCAGCAAGCAGCCCCGCTGGTCCCAGCCCCGGCCATCCGCCGCCTGCCTTAACAGCCTCTGCCAGAACAATCAGGTTTTGATGGCTCTAAAGAGCCACTCGGGACTATTCAGCTCCATGGCATGAATCACTCTCCACAGCAGCTTGCTGCTGAGCCTGCTTTCTCCCTCTCCCTGGAAAAGCAGCATTCCCCTTCCCAGCCTTTCCTATGGATGCTGCCATGTGTCCACGGCTGCCACAGCAAAGCTGCCACCAAGATTCACAGGGCCCTGCTGCCTCCCCAGAGCCCCCACCACGCCGCTGGCAAAGGGGAGGGTAATTAACCATCAGCCCTAATGAGCAGTTGCAGTGGTTGGGGTGCACGCACTGAGAGTCCCAAAGATTTGGCCTCCCCATCCCCAGATTCCCATCCCTGGGTGAACGCCATGGGAATGGTGGCTTTGGAATGTGGATGCTTCCTGCTGCACCAGCACAGCTCAGCCCCACTCGGTGCTTCCCAGGGGTGTGATGTTGGTCCCTGTGCCCCCCCATGGGCACAGCCCCAGCCCCGTTGCACTCTCCCCCTCCCCAAAGCCCCCCATGGGCACTTCTGCTGCAGAGAATCCCACCCCCCCCCCGGAGCCAAGGGCTGGGGTGGCACCATTCCAGCTCTATCCCGGGCAAAGACAGGCGCAGGGAGGAGCCAGTCCTGGCGCTCGGATGTGCCTCGAGCTCAGAGCATCCCAACCTGGATTCCAGTTGGGATCCTGGCTGCTGCCCCCCCAGCGCTGCCCCTGCCGGGGGGAATGTTTCCACACGCAGGCGTGAATCAGCCCGAGCGCAAGGAACCCATCTGGGCTGGAGCAATGGATCCATCTGGGAATGGGGGAAGGGAGGAACCTGCAGGCGTAGCTCTTCCAGGAGCTGTGCCTGGAGCCTTCCCACTTCCAGGAGATGCGGGTCCAGCCCTGAGAGCGCCTGCTCTGTGGCCAGGGAAGGGTCCCCGTGGGAGATCTTGGCTGCTCACTCCCGTCACAGCCCACCCGAGGTGACACCTTCATGTCAAACCCTCCCATTTTGAGGTTTTCTTTGCGCTGAGCACTGGGGACCCCAACACCAGAGGGACGTGGAGCTGCCGGAGCGAGGCCAGAGGCCCCGGAGCTGCTGCGAGGGCTGGAGTAGCTCTGCTCTGGAGCCAGGCTGAGAGAGCTGGGCTGGGGCAGCCTGGAGAAGAGAAGGCTCCTGAAGGGGACACCTTAGAGCAGCTCCAGGGCCTAAAGGGGCTCCAGGAAACCTGGAGAGGGGCTTTGGACAAGGGCCTGGAGGGACAGGCCAAGGGGAATGGCTTTAACCTGCCAGAGGGGAGATTGAGATGAGCTCTGAGGCAGAAGCTCTTCCCTGTGAGGGTGCTGAGGCGCTGGCACAGGGTGCCCAGAGAAGCTGTGGCTGCCCCATCCCCGGCAGCGTTCAAGGCCAGGTTGGACACAGGGGCTTGGAGCAACCTGCTCTAGTGGAAGGTGTCCCTGCCCGTGGCAGGGGGTTGGAGCTGGAGGAGCTTTAAGGTCCCTTCCAACCCAAACCATTCCAGGATTTTATGCTGACTCCAATTTCAGGCTCTCCTGGAACCAGCGGCTCTTTTCATCATTCACAAGGTGCCTGGAGAAACAGGAGCTCCGCCACAGCCCCGAGAGGGGCCATTTCCCAACTGGAGACACAGAGGTGTGTGTCCAAAGGGCTGATCCATGGAGAAAGGCAGGAATTAGCAGGGCAGGAGGCAGAGATCGGCAGCACCAGCCTGGGGCAGCGCTGGTCATCCCAGCGTGGGGCTTTATGAGGATCAGGGAGCTCAGAACCTGCATCAAAGATTAAGCATTAAACCCACAATCACCAGTATTAAACCCATGGATTAAAGCTCAGAGCAGCCCCCTCTCTCCTTTCCGGGACTCACCTGCTTTAATGCCCTGACAAATCCAGGCTGCATTTGGAGGGAATGGGAGAAACATCTGCCTCTGGGGAGGGACAAATGGTGCAAATGGATCCCACTGACACAGGATTCCAAAGCAAAGCCCCCACCAACACCCTGGAAGGGCAGGAGAGAAACTAAATCCACCCACTTCTGCTCTGAATCCAGGTGGGAATGAGCAGTTTGTACCAGGTTTTCCGCTCATCCACCACTCCAGTGCCCGGCGAGTGACTGGGAGCAGCCCAGTACACACCAGTCCCGTGTGCTGGTGGCTTTAAGGTGAGGTTTGGCAGGACAAGCTTGGAGAGGTGGTGGGTTTTTTTACCTCCAGTTAATTCCTTTTGGTTTTCCTGCAGGAAGCACAAAGGCAGAACTCGTGAAGGCTCTAGGAGCACCAAACCCCTCCAGGGCAGGTCCCCAGCACCACTGTGGGGATCTGGGGTGACTCCGGAGCTCCCCAGCAGCAGAGACACAGCCCCTCGAGCTGTGCTTCACTCAGGGAATAAAGACAAGACGGAGCCAAAGGCTGTTCTGAAGGAGACGTTTACTGGCCCGAGACGTGCCCGATGCGGTGTCGTTCCCCTTCAGCGGGAGCCCAACAGCATCACCCGCTTGTGCCGCGGCTCTTCTTCCCGCAGGAATCCCACGGTGACAGCTCCACGTGTGGCCACATCCCTGCGGATCACGGCCGCGGCTCTTCCTTGCCCTTGTGGTAGTCGGGGGGGGCGTATTTCCCTTCCTTGATCATCTTGTCCCTCTGCTCCAGGATGGTTTTCAGCCGCGCAGCCTGGCCGAGCACACACACACACCCCAGCACTCAGGGGGTCCCCAATACAGCCCCCTAAAGCGGGGTGCGTGCAGCTCCCCCCCCCCCCTCCCCCGTGCCCTGGGGCTGCCCACCCGGCGCTGAGCTCCTGCCAAGCACTTTTAGGGGGTTACAACGCGTTTTCCTCCGACTAATAACTTGTTCCAGCTCCGCATCTCCTCCTGCGGGCTGCCGGGGGGTGGGGTGTCCGCAGAGCACACGCCGCGCCCGGGGAAGGGGCACCCCCCCGGCCCCTCACTCACCAGCTTGGTGCGGTGCATGCACTCCATGAAGTCCTCGTACTCGGGCTGGCACTCGCGGCGGGCGCGGGTCTGGCCCAGGCCGTGCCCGCACTCCACCCACTCCCGCTCGAAGGCGTGACAGGCGCCCGCTCTGCCGTAGGGCTGCGGCATGCTCTGCCGCAGCAGCCACCGGTCCACATCGATGCCCAGCTGCTGCTGCAGGTCCCAGAACGGCATGGCTCCGCGCCTGTCGCGACACGGGCGCTTGTCACGACGCTGATACCGGGCCGGGCCCCACCGCCGCCGCTGCCGCCGCCGTCCTTCACGGGCCTTTCACGACGCTTGCCCGCCGTCAAGCGGCGACTGTAGGCGCGACGCTCGCACCGCGCTTTACGGCTGAAGACAGAGAGATGAGACGCACTAGGAGCATGTGCGGCCTCCCCTCCTGCTACAGCGCCCCTGGCGGGGAGGAGGAGAGACCGCCCGCCGCGCCCCAGCGCCCCCTGCCGGCCGCTGCGAGGCTCTCCCGGTGTCCTCCCTGTGCCCCCCCCAGTGCCCCCCACTGTCCCCCAGTGCACCCCATTCCCACGCTTCAGGGCCCCCCAGTGCCCCCCAGTGCTCCCAGTGCACCCCATCTCCACACTTCAGGTCCCCTCCAATGCCCTCTCCACTCCCAGTGCCCCCCAGTGCTCCCAGTGTGCCCTATCCCCACGCTTCAGGTCCCCCCCAATGCCCCCCAGTGCTCCCAGTGCGCCCCATCCCCACGCTTCAGGGCCCCCCAGTGCTCCCAGTGTGCTCCATCTCCACACTTCAGGTCCCGTCCAATGCCCCCTCCACTCCCAGTGCCCCCCAGTGCTCCCAGTGTGCCCTATCCCCACGCTTTAGGTCCCCCTCAGTGCCCCCCCTGCTCCCAGTGCACCCCATCCCCACGCTTCAGGCCCCCCAGTGCCCCCCAGTGCTCCCAGTCCCTGGGGTCTCACAGTGTCCTGGTTCTTTGGCAGTTTGGGCTCTCTGCGGGACCCCCCCACCCCCCAGGGGCAGAGCGCTCCATTAGGGCTGACAAGAGCCTGGGGACCAGGGCGGGTGCCACAAGTCCCCCCATAGCACCTCCAGCCTGGAACTCACCCTCCCTATTCCCATATCCCAACAGTGTCCAAGTGTTTGGGTGGACAACCCCACCTTCTCTACGAGCAAAGCCTCCTTATGCATCCAACTGCTTATTGCAGCCCAATTCCCAGCCACCCCCAGTTGGGAAATGCCTCCTCCGAAGCTCTGGACAACCGGTAATTCCATAACTCCTAAAACCAGATCCCAAACCTGCTCAGCCCCATTGCTCCCCCAGAGGCACACACACACCACACGGGCAGGAGGAACAGGCTTTATGGCACAGGCTTCAAAGGCCCCACCACGGGGTGATGCCGGGGCAATGCCAGCAGCAGGCAGGATGTGTCCCGTGCTCCCGGTGCTCAGATGATCCCGGCTGGAGCGAAGACTGGGGTGACACAGAGTGACTCTGCCATCTCCCAGCCGCAGGACAGTGGGGTGCAGATGCTCTCATGGTCGTCTTCTGGTTGTGGTGGCTTCCCAAGGAAGAGCTGGACGGCTTTCCTGCGAGCAGGAGACACGGCAGGGAGCAGCCCCTGGTGAAATGCTGCAGGATAGGGCTGGGAATGGGGGAGCTCGGGGGCTCCCATGGCCCCCCAGCCCCAGAAGTGAGCTGCTGGTGGCTTCCCCAGCAAAACCCCGGTTCAAGTCTGTCAAGGCTTAAAAAAAAAAGAGGAGTTTTGCCTCCGAAACCATGTTTTTACCCTGAATTCCCAGCTTCTGGCACTCAGATTTGACCCTCTCCCTTGGGCAAAGAGCCCAGGTGGAAATCAAGACAGCACTTCCCATGGGATTCATCCCATCCCCGTTGCCCTGCTCACTCAGGACTGCTGCTTACCAGGCCATGCGGGACATGGCGTAGGTGATGTGGGGCTGGGGACCCCCCGGGGGGGACGTGGTGACGGTGTAGGCACCCATGTCCTCAAAAATGAGCCAGTCCCCGACCTGCAGCTGGGGCAGGTCCAGGCCGTCGGCCAGGCGGTCGTCTGCGTGGCCAAGGGGGCCCCGGAGGCTGCTGCTGTGTGAGGGGTGGTCGGGGCAGGGTCTCTGCAGGGAAAAGATGGAGTATCCATTGGGGAATGATGACATCCCAGAGCCACAGTGACCTGTTTCATCACCACCCACCCCGGGAGCCCACACACTGGCTATAGCTCTGCTGGTTCATCACCACAGCGTCTCCCCTGGGGCTTGGGCTCTCCTCTGCTATGGAGCCCGGGGACACAAAGGAGGGTTGGGCTTGTGTGAGGCGATGCCACCCACCAGACCAGGACCCTCTGGGCTCTCCTTAAGCCCGGCCGGACCCTCACCTTGGGCAGCTGAGGTGTGGGGCAGGGGGTGTCAAACAGGAGGCAGCTGAAGGCGCCATAGATGCCATCGCTGAGGTGATACACAAGGCTCTTCTTGTTGGCAGAGTCTTCCTCTGGAGAGGAGCAGGGAGAGGGCTCAGGGGGGGTCGGGCACATGGCTGGGATTGTCCCACCATCCCACCCACCGTCGGAGCCAGGCTGCTCCATGGGGACCTCTTCCCTGGCAGTGACGGTGGCAGCGAGGGTGAAGGCAGAGGTGACATAGTATCGCCCAGGTCTCGCCACGATCTCCACCCCGCAGCCATCCGGGAAGTACAAGTCCAAGGCAGAGTTTATCACAGCAGCCATCTGGAGGGGAAGAAGGTGATGGGTGATGGGTCCAAACTGAAACAGGGAAGTTCAGGTTAGATATAAAGAAGTAGTTCTTCCCTGTGAGCGTGGTGGGACACTGGAACAGGGTGCCCAAGGAAGTTGTGAAGCTCCATCCCTGGCAGTGTTCAAGGCCAGGTTGGGCAGAGCCTTGGGCAACATGGTTTAGTGTGAGGTGTCCCTGCCCATTGCAGAGGGTTGGAACTGGATGATCTTAAGGTCCTTTCCAACCCAAACCATTCTGTGGTTCTCTCATAAGACGTTCCCCCTGGGTTAGCTCAGCCCCTCCGCAGGGAGCCAGACCCAGAGAGCCTCCAGCCTCACTCTCTGCCTGCCGACACGGGCGTCGGGAGCCACGTACCTCTTTGAACCGGGCTCTGGTGTCCTCGGTGCCAGGGAATCCCCCTCCGATGTCCAGGAGGTGCATCTGGAAGCCCAGCTCCGTGCCCATGTCAAAGGCCAGTTGTGCTGCAGCCATGGCCTGAGCGAAGGCCTGAGGCTCCAGGCCACGGCTCCCGAGGTGGAAGCTGAGGAACAGTCCCTGTTTCAGCAGGGTTTGTGTGTCCCCAGCGAGCAGGGAGGGGACACAGCACTGGGACCATCACTCACTGGGGGCTTCCCACAACACCACCCCAATGCAGACTGCCTGGCCGACCCCTCAGAGCCCCCCCAGATCCTCTCTGAGGTCCAAACCTGCACCAAACTGGTACCAACAAGGGTCAATCTCCCCAGGTCCCTGCCTTCACCTCACTCCCAACCAGAGCAGCTGGTGGCTCTGTGGATCTCTGTGCTGTCCCAGTTAGGCAAAGCATCCCTATGGATAAAGGACCACGTGCTGTACCTGACGCCAACCACCTCCACAGCCTGCTCCTTCGCTGTCTCCAGCAGATGCCTGCAGGACTTGAGCGTGGTCCCAAACATCATAATTGGATGGGCAGAAGGGCTGGAGTCAGCAGCAATACCCAGCAACATCCTGCAGAGCAAAGCCACCCTGTGCTGAGGGGTCTTCAGGCCCTCTATCACCCCACAGCCACCTCCCAGCTCCTACACCAGTTCCCCCAGTGCAGTGATGCTGGCAGACACCCACCGGGCCCCAGGGTGGCTCCTGGCCACCTTGCTCAGCTCCACCTCGTTGTCGAAGGTCATCAGCTGCACCCCGTGGCTGGCTGCATACTTGATGTGGGCGACCTGCTTGCAGGGGCTGCTGTAGAAGATCTTGTCAGGTGGGACTCCAATGCTCTGAACCCGTGCAATCTCTGCCTGCAGGGACACAACACACACGGTGGCACCACGCTGAGCCCTGGGCCAGCATTGCAGCCTGGGCTTTGCCAGGGAATAGCCACAAGAGCTCAAAGGGATCACACTGCACTTTGTCCTGGTAGGGGCAGGTTGCAGCAAGACGTTTACAAGTGGAATGAGACCAGGAGGAGAGAAAACAAGTGGGTTTTGCAGGTGTGGGGTCGGTGCATGTGTCCCCTGTGAGCTGCAGTGAGGGTGACAGTGGCAGCGTTGGTCTGACCTGTCACGACTCTGCACTTTCCCCTCCTGGTAACATTTAACTATGCACAAGTGGCTTAACTTTGGTTCCTCCCTGGAATCTGGCTACTGCAAATGGCATGCAGGAGGGAGCAGGGAGCTTTCTGCTTAGCCTTAAAGCCACCAGGAGTTGGATGGTTGTGGCAGCAGCACCCCGGGGACTTGCCTTGCCACCAGGCAGGGCACCAGTTCCAGAGGCAGCAATGAGGGTCAGGGGGAACAAGCCTGAGTCTCCAGAGAGGACATGGATCTCTGAGCTGTGCTCGGAGGGTTTTGTCACCCTGTGAGTAGACACTTGAGCTCTGCCACTCTCTCACAAATCACAGAACCAACCAGGTTGGAAAAGACCTTTAAGATCAAGTCCAGCTACTAAACACCCAAAGGATGCTCCCCCTGAGCCGTCCTCCCCCAGCCCTACCTTGTTGGTACAGGCAAAGCCTGTCCCCAGCTCCGCCAGCAGCCGAATCACTCCATCACTGCTGTTGCACTTCAGCGGGAAGAATGGTTTCACCCGGGGTAAGGCCTTCAGGAACTGCAGATGTTTCTTCACGATGTCCCCCAGGTCTGCCACGAAGAAGGCTTGTTGGTCACCCTAGGAGAAAGCTGGAGTGAGCAGCACTGGCCTCCCTGTGCCGACCTCTGCCAAGGGAGCAGCGAGCACCAGCCCTCACCGCCTGGCACAGCTCCACAAGGAGGTTCTCCAGGAGGTCTCTGGTGGTGAAGCCTTCCTCCACCATCATGAAGTTGGACTCATTCAAGTACCCATTCATGGCTGAGGTGTGATAACGTCAGTTTGAAGCCTCCTCGAGTAGGGTTTAGCTTCTAAATATGCAACACACTAGGAAAAAAGAAAGGGAATGTGAGAAGCAAGGTCCAGAAGCTCCACCAGCGCACACCAGTACACCCCGAGGTGCTCCCCACCTCACAGCTCAGGCACCAACACAGCTAACACCAAAGCCAAGTTCATTGCAAAGCAGATGGCCTATAGATGCCAGAACATGTCCCATCACGCTCTGGCATGTAGCTGGATCTGCTGTACGTCTCATGGGGCGAAATTCCCTTGTGATTTTCCTGTCTCAGGGGCCCAGGCACACTGCCCCATGGAAAGAGAGGCATCCTGACAGAGCACAGCACAGGCCACTCACTCAGGATGGTCCGGATCCCTGCTGTGGTTCCAGTTTCATTTCTCCCCCATGACACAGGGTGTGGAGCAAGGGGACAAGTTAAGCTGCAGGGTGTTTCCTGGCTCGCACACTGAACTTTAAGCTCACACATTTGGCTCCCCTGGATCCAGCCCATTCCACAACCCAGGAAGCTGATAACCCAGCGCAAGCTCACATGGAACATTCCCAATCCAGGTCTAGCTCCAGGGCTTTCACAGGTCTCCCTGATCTGCAGTGAGTGGGAGACAGAGGTTTCACTTCTCCGAGCTGCACCTCCTCCTCTGCAGAGACCTTACAACATTGTGGATGGGCACCAGGGGAAGGCCCACGCTGACCCTAGAGCAGCAGGATGGTGCCATGCGTTGAGCAAGCCCTGCCAGTGAATTCCAGAGATGGGGAACGGGGTGAAAAAATGGGGTTTGAGGCTCTTAGAGCTTTGCACTTGGGAAAGGAGAGCGACTCCTCCAGCATTGCCCTTCACTCCCCATCACCAACCAGCCCTTCACCCGCCTCGGCTGGCACAGAAATCATGAGCATTTAAGTGGGTCATTGCTGCCAGCCCATGCCACAGACAGACATTCCCTCCTTACCAGGGTCTGATGCCTCCTTCCCAAGGTCTGATCCCTCCTTCCCAAGGTCTGACGCCTCCTTCCCAGTGCCGAGGCACAATGCCAGGGGGGGTCCCCGAGGAAGGCCGAGCTCCCGCTGCACCCCGAGGCGTCGCTGTTGCTGGGGGTCCGAGGTCTCTGGGCAGAAGCAGTGCGAGGGGTTAGTGAGGGAGAGGGGCACTGAGCCATCATTCCCAAAATCCAGCAAGCACAGGCATCCCCCCTCAGCCCCCTCCTGCCTGTGCCGGGCAAACCAGCTTCCCGGCAGCCCCACGCAGCCGTGTCCCCCCCCCGTTACCTTAGAAAGCATTTAAATAGGTTATGCCCATGGGTCTCCCAGGAGAAAGAACTGGCCCCAGCGGTGGCTCTTGTCCTGCCCCAGCTCCCCGCCTGCCCCGTGCCTCCAGACCCTGTGTCTGGGGGCGCCCTGCACCCCTTGTATCCCAGCACCCCCCTCTTTGATCTGCCGCCCAACCGTAGTCATGGCAACCAACCCAGCCACCCCATTGGCTGAGCTGCCTCGGAGCATCCTTCATCCCTTCTGAGGAATGCTCCACCCCTCGCCCACCGTATCCAGGGCTGGGGCTGCCCTCAGCAGACACCCCGGTCCCCACCGAGCCCTCCCCCGGCGCCGGCAGCTCACCCCCAGCCCTCCTGCAGCCGATCATTGCGTGCACAGGGACCATGGAGGGGAAGAGAGCCCAAAATACCTCTGAGATACTGCTGCCAGGGGAAGGAGGCTTCCTGCAGTATAAAGGCTGAGCAGCGTCTGTCTGTCTGGGACCCCGAATGCCGGGGGGTGGATCAGGAAGCCCACAGAGACTGATTGTGCCCTGGTGCTGCTGCTGCCAGCTTCGGTGGGTTCCCCAGCAGCGGATCCAGCTCTGCCATCCACGCACATGCCCCGTCTGGTCCCTCAGTCCTGTCTTTGGCTGCATTTGCGCACTTGGAAACGGTTCCGCTGCTCCATCCCACAAACACTGCAGGCTGAGCAGGGCAGTTCGTTCTGGTTTCATTTACAGTTCCCTCACTGGTGCCACTGGGGAGACAATGTTCTCTCTCAGCTGCCCCTGCAGAGGAGGTGAGAGGGACAGACTTATCCTGGATACGCAACACTGTGGTCTTGGCTTTGCCATGGGTTCTCCTGGCAACCAGCGCCAAGGGAGCTCTTGTCTCCTGTAAGATCCTGGCTCTAACCCCAGCCAGCGCTGCGCAGAAGGGGGGGAGCCGCGCAGAGAGCAGGGCAGCGTGCTGCAGAGCACCGCGGAGTGCCGGGCTGTGCCGTGACACACGGTCCATGGGGGTCTGCAGCGCGGGGAGACCACCGACCCACGGCGAGCGCGGCCCGGGGCGGCGCGGCGCGCTCCCGCCACGCAGTGCCGCGAAACCACGCCCACTTCCAGCGAAAGCACTCCCACTTGCATATAAAGTCGCTAATTACCCTATAAAGCCACGCCCACTTCCATATAAAGCCACGCCCACCGCCTGTGAACGCACCCCTTCTCCGCGAAACCACGCCCACAGCCCACTAAGCCCCTCCCCCGATTTACGTGTCCCGCGTCGTCCCCGCCCATTGGCCGCGGGGCGGGGCGGGCGCGCAGTCGGCGGCGGCCATGGCTCCGAGCGCGCAGCCGGGGGGTGGCCGCGGGCAGGCCCCGGGCCCGGAGCTCCGCCGAGGCATCCGCGCGGTGCTGCTGGGCCCGCCCGGCGCGGGCAAGGGCACGCAGGTGAGGGGGCGCCAGGGAGCGGGCGGCCTTAACGGGAGGGCCGCCTCCTGGGAGCGGCGGCGGGACCGGCCCGCGGTGGCGCCGGTGTCCGGTTTCGCTTCCCTCGCCGAGGCAGCGGCGCGGGCGGCCTGCCCTGGTCCGGGGGGCTCCGCGCCTCGTTCCCCTTGGGGCTCAGCCGTACGCCCCTCCCCGTGCGCTGGGGCTCTTTGTCCCGATCCCCTCTCTACGAGCGGCCGCGGGGACCCGGTATCCGCGCCCCGGAACCGGAGCTACCGGCTCGCCGGGCCCTGCCACGTGTTTGCCGGTCGCAAAGCGGGGACAAAGCCGCGCCCGGGCTCTCTCCCCCGGCCGGGCCTCAGCCCCTCGGAGCCCTCCCGGTGAGCTCCCCCCCACGGTGTGTGTGTGTGTCCTCCCGCAGGCCCCGAAGCTGGCCGAGACCTACTGTGTGTGCCACCTGGCCACCGGCGACATGCTGCGGGCCATGGTGGCCTCGGGCTCCGACCTGGGCAAGCGCCTCAAGGAGACGATGGACGCCGGGAAGCTGGTGGGTACCGGGAGCGGTGTGCTGGGAGAGGAGGCGGGTGGCAGCGCTGGAATGGGAGCAGCCCAAATCCACCTCGTAATTAGAAGCGTCGGTGACAAAAGGCAATTAGGGGAGGGAGGCAGATTGCAGGGTGAGGGCAGGGGCGGGGGTTTCCCTTCTCATTATCCTGCAGCAGCAAACATCCTCTACAAACACCCTTCCTCTTCAGAGTTGCTCTTGGCTTACCAGCAGCCTGTGTCCCTCTCTGTGCCTCAGTGGGGTGCAGGGTGTTCAGCACTGAGGTGAAGGTTTATCCTTGGAGCTGCAGGATGTTACAGTCATGCTTTGCAGCTCTGGTCTCACTTCACATCGTGCCTGGGCTCCTCTGGGCTGGATGACTTTGCTCAGAGGGTCCCAGCTCTGCATAGAGGCCATTTGCCTGTAACTGTAAGGCAAAAATAGATTAGGGGGTGTTAATAAGGTGGTACAGTGTTGGGTAATGCTGTGCAAGAGAGATGCTTTGGATCCCCAGGGGAGAAGAGTTGCGGCCTCTGATGCACTGGTTTTCTGAGGGTCTTGCCAAAATGACTGAAATATGTCATTAGGGACAGCAAACTGCAGTGAGGTGCCCCAAAACAAAGGGGTGTGGGGCAGATCCTGGGCATTGCTGCTGGCTGCTGTGTGCTCACAGCCCCTCACTGAGACTCTGCAGGCCCCAGGTTGGGAGAACAACGTGGCATAGCTCCAGCTTTCACTCCAGACTTGCATTGCAACACTGAGCCTGCAAGAGCCCAGCTGGTTATGAAAGATAGGGCCGTTATCTGGTGCTGCTGGTGCTATCGCCACGTGTGGGGGGCAGCTCCGCAGGGCTGCTCTGCAGGTATGTCCCAGCACCGTGCTCTGGCTCTCTGATAACTTGGCTGGGCCACAGCACGGCCTCAGGATGGGGTTTTGGCTCGATTAGGAAGCAGAACCCCTTTCTCTGAACGCAGTAATCACGAAAGCACAGAAGGGACTTGGTGCTTCACCCAAACTCCCCCCCACCCGAGTGCTTCCCACCCCAGGGTGCTTGTTTGTGTGTTGGCACAGTCTGGTCCCTGATCCTGCTGGGTCCCAGCTGTGTCTGTTGGAGAAAAGAGCTCTGCTGAGGGGAGCTGCTCTTGAATAAACAGCTATTGTTGGGGCTGCAGTGCCTGTTAGTGCTTCCCAAACAGGCGCTAATCCCGGCGGCATGTGGGAAAAAGCAGGCAGCGAGGGCAGAGCTTGTCAGCCGTGGAAGGCATTTACCTTCACACCAGGTTTATGAGTCAATGAGCAACTGTTTCACCCTTCCTGGCTTCCGCAGGGCCCTGAGGGTGAAGGTACAAAGTAGCAGGAAGTCGAGGTTATCTTGTATTGTGGCCTCTCTCATCTCCAGAGTTTGTCTTCAGGCTGCTGGTGTCCCTGGAGATCCAGCAACCTTTGGAACAGGGAGGTTGCAGCACTGGTCCAAGTCCCTGGTGTGGAATGTGTCAGTAGCCACATGGTGGTGGGTGACACCCATGGCAGGGAGTGCTTCAGGTCTGAACACGCAGCTTCCACCCTGTCAACTCCTGTCTTCTAACACCCACACAAAGGGTCTGATGCAGCCTGGTGTGAGCAGAGCAGCTCTGGAGGGGCTGTGTGTTAAATCGGGGTGTCCTAGAATCACTTAGGGTGGAAAAGACCTTTAAGATCCCTCCTGTGTCTGCTCCGCAGGTGAGTGATGAGATGGTGGTGGAGCTGATTGAGAACAACCTGGACTCCCCTCCCTGCAAGAACGGCTTCCTCCTGGACGGCTTCCCGCGCACGGTGAAGCAGGCAGAAATGGTACGTGAGCTGCTGCTCCAGCATCTCCTCCCTCCCTGGACACCAGCTCCCTCTGCGCTGCCCTGCTGAGGTGGGTACTTTCTCTTGCAGCTGGATGAGCTCCTGGAGAAGAGGAGAGAGAAGCTGGACTCTGTCGTTGAGTTCAGCATTCCCGACTCCTTGCTGATCCGGAGAATCACCGGACGGTAAAGCCTTCTCTCCTCCTTGGGGTGTGGGGTTTCCTGCTCTACTCTGAGTGTGGTGACCCAGGTCAGCCTTTAGGCTGTGCTCTTGCTCTTCTGGAGCTGTTGCTGCTCCCTTATGCAGGAGTAGGCCCCAGGGAGACCTTATAACAGTCTTCCAATATCTAAAGGGGCTACAGGAAGCCTGGAGAGGGGCTTTGGACAAGGGCCTGGAGGGACAGGCCAAGGGGAATGGCTTTAACCTGCCAGAGGGGAGATTGAGATGAGCTCTGAGGCAGAAGCTCTTCCCTGTGAGGGTGCTGAGGCGCTGGCACAGGGTGCCCAGAGAAGCTGTGGCTGCCCCATCCCTGGCAGTGTTCAAGGCCAGGTTGGACACAGGGGCTTGGAGCAACCTGCTCTAGTGGAAGGTGTCCCTGCCTGTGGCAGGGGTTGGAGCCAGATGAGCTTTAAGGTCCCTTCCAACCCAAACCAGGCTGGGATTCTGTGATTCTATGTTTGAGCACTGCTGAGCATCCCATCTGGGGTCAGTTGTGGCCCACGATGTCCCCCGTTTGCCCTGTGTCACCCTCCCATCTCCAGGAGCTGGCTCTTTTCCCCAGGAAAGCATAAAATAAAACCTCCCATCTCTTAGCACAGCTGCTTTTTTCAGGCGCCTGAAGAGGCCCTTGGTACAGAAATAACCAGAAGAGCTTTTTTCTTAGCAGAGAGAGGCTGATGGGGCTGCTCTCGCAGATGTTGAGATGCTGATGAGTTTGAGGTTCAGGAGAGCTTGTCCTTCGCTGACACTTGCTTTCTGTCTTAGGCTGATTCACCCAGCAAGTGGCCGCTCTTATCACGAGGAGTTCAGACCCCCGAAAGAGCACATGAAGGACGATGTATGTGAGCTCCCCAGGCTGCAGCTTCCCTTGCTTTGGGTTTAGCTGATGCTTTGCAGCATCCCTGGAAACAAAACTCATTGCTTTCCTTCTCTCCTACCTTCTGTCCTGGCTTTCTGGGGAGCGTGGGGATCTGCCTGGGCAGCCTGAGCCGACGGCACGGGATGAGTGAAGGGCATGGCTGTGCCATGGAGCCACGCTGGACTCTGTCCATAGCTGAACTTGCAGTGGGTTGTGACCGGTTTCCCTCCCGGGGAGCAACTGTAGCCTGCTCTTAAGGCTCCTTTGGCTTCTTTTAGCAAGCAGAGTGGTGCGTGGGGGAATGACCATGATGCTGAATCCTCCTCTCTTCAGTGACTGCTTTGGCTGCGCTGGGTTCGCCCCGCTCTCCCCTGCAGACCTGGGCATCGCTCCTGCAGCTCTAGGCTGTGTTTGGAGGAGGGGAGCAGGGGTTGTGCGAGCTGCAGAGCGCAGGGGGCAGCGTGCCAGGCTGCAGCCAGCTGGAGACTGTCCCCTTGCTTCTCCCAGGTCACTGGAGAGCCCCTGATCCGCCGTTCAGATGATAATGAAACAGCCCTGAGGACGCGCCTGAAGGCCTATCACACCCAGACCTCCCCCTTGGTGTCCTACTACAGCAAGCGCGGGATCCACACGGCCGTGGATGCCTCCCAGTCTCCCGACGTGGTGTTTGCCAGCATCCTGGCAGCCTTCTCAAAAGCAACATGTAAAGACCTGGTTATGTTCATTTAGGGCTCTGTCCCAGGACAGAGCTCTCTCGCTTTTCTCTCTGTCTCTCCATCTCTGTCTCTCGGGGGCCAGGGAGGGCGCAGAGCTAAGCAGAGTAGAAGAGGAGGGGACGAGGCGATGTGGCCCAAGGCAGGGCTGTGCTGATTCCCTATTAAACGAGCTGTTAACGGTCTCTATCTCGGGATCTGTGTGTCTGCGGATGCCGGAGCTTTGGCCTCTAGAGGTCGCGGCGAGCCCGAGCACCCGCTGCCAGGAGCCGGGTTTGCATCCCCTGGCTCTAAAGGCTTTTGTTTCGCTCTAGAAGCAACTGAACTTCCAGCTTCTCCCGGCTGCTCCGCAGCAGGAGGCTGGGGAGCAGGCCCGGGTGCTGGGTAGGGGATGCTCTGTTGGCTGCAGGCAATGAACCACGAGGTTACTTTAGGAAGCAGTGAAAGGCTTTCTGTGTGTGTGTCACCTGGGGAGGGACAGTTTGACTTCTGCTGCTCAGGGCTGGCTCAGAGCTTGTCCTGGTTCTATGGGTGTTCTTCTCTGTGGGGCAGGTTTACCTGAGAGCTCAGCCCATCTTCCTCCCATTCTGCTGGGGCTTTAGGGCAGGAAGAGGGAGGGTGAGAGCTGGGGAGGTTTCAGCCTCTCCTCATTTGTGGGCCCTAATCTAGCAAATATTAGTGAGGTGCTTTTTGCTTGAACAACTTGAAGTCTCTAGTCAGAGTCCAACAGTCACTGTGGTGATCTCCTGAGGACAAGAAAAGGACGTGGGGTTTATCTCTTCACTCTTGCCTTGGCTTTGGCCAAGGAGCTGAAGATGTGTTGAGCTGCTCCTGATCCCACAGTCTAAATAAAGCCTTATTGCAAACCAAATGCTTTCTGAAGGCCTGAGACAGCTTTCTTAACCACTGGCTTCATGTGCCCTTGAGCCAACGACCTTCATTGTGAGCTCATGGAAAAGTCTTTGTTCCTTGAGCACACCCTGCTGCTCCATTTGAGGACCCTGCATGCGGTGTCCTTAGTGCCATAATACTGCTCCGTGGTGACCCTGCAAGGCTGGTGGTGGCCTTTGTCCATGTCCTGGCCTAGAGGACTCTGCTGTCAATGCGGACTGCCCCAGATGAGACTTTGGCCTTTAGCCTTCCATGTGTATTTAGTGACTTGGTGGTGGAGTCCCCTCCTGTTTCGAGGAACTGACCTGTCTCCCTCCCACACTGAGCTCTGGGGGCTGTGTGTCCACACCAGATGCCTCATCCTCAGGAATCCCTTGCTCTTTTTCTTGGGAACTTCTCTTTTTGTCTGAAAATCACTCTGTGTCTTCAGACGTCCTTTCAACCCACCTCTTCCAGCAAACTGGGAAGACCATGGGGAACTGAAAGCAGTTGACTTGTTGCTCTTGAAAGCACATGGCTGCAGGGAGAGAGGGTTTGGAAGTAACTGGTGCTGGTTTCCTCAGCATCCCTCGGGGTCCATCGGGATCCCCCAGATGGCTGTTGCCTGGGAAAGGGCAGCCCTGGTGTGTGGCACAGGACTGTGGGGCTCCAAGGGAGTGTGTGTTAGAGCTGCCCCTGTGTCTCTGACTATAAAGAAGGTCTGAGTGGAAGCAGCTTTTAGCTTAAAGCCTCTTGAGAGAGTCAGAGAAAGCTGCAGCTCCCTGCACACTGCTGTAATCCAAGGAAGGCTTCCCAGCCAGTTGACATTCCTGGAGCTGGCCGTGGTTTTCCTCCACAGCAAGAACAATGTGTTCTTCCACTCTTCTGTTTCTTTCCCCGCCTTATGCTCACTTTGCATCCAGCTCACAGCCTTTTCCTGCCTTAAACCATGGTTAATTTGGGGCTTTTCTTTATTTTTTTTTCCCTAAATCTCTGTTTTTGTTCCCATTTGTTCCAGCTGAGTGACTCCATGAAGCAGATGAGACACCACCACACGCTGCACACTGCTACATCACCCATTGCAGCCCTCCCCTGGGGGCAGGGGAGGCAGGGAGGGGGGTATGATTGATGGGGGGGGGAAAGAGGTGGTAGACAAGGGGCTTGGGGGCTGATTTGGTTGGCTTTTGGTTGGATTCCTTATTCAGCACAATCATTGTGAAGAGGAGATGGGCTTCTCCTTCACATCACTGGTTGGGGAGGCAAAACCATGGAACAGAGTGAAACATTCCCAGCAGGGATCAGGTCCTTGGCTGGTGAGGAGGGGAGGGCGAGATGCTGTTCCAGGCTTCTCCAGGACTTTGGGGGCTTATCTCCTGGGTACCCTGAGGCCACTGCTGTGATTTTCTTCCCGTCAGCGAGGACCAAACTGAACAAATGACTCATGGAAAGGCCAAGATAAAAGAAAAAAGATGCCAGGTCTTTTCCTGGAAGTTTTGTTGTTCTTGTTCTGCTGCATTCCTGAACCCTGGCGCAGGGACTGCTCAGGGCTGCTCTGGGCTGAGCAGCGGGGCTGTGGCTCTAGTCCCAGCCTGCCTTGGCAATGGGGTGGCTTCACTGTGACCAAGCTGGAATTCTCACAATGCTGAAGAAATGCAAAAGAGCCTTTTTTCTGGAATCACTGCAGAGCTAACACTGAATGGGGCTGGTTTTGCACTTCTTTTTAGCTCAAATGGTGCCTTTGTCTAACCTCTGAATCAAGAATAAAAGAACCCCTTTACATTTTTATACCTGTTGCTGTGTCCTCTTTGACCTGCCGGCTGTGGGAGAGGAGCTGGATGCCACTGCAGGCAACTAACACTGAGCTGGGTGGCTCCTTGGGCCTGATCCTATCTTGAGGATGTTCTGTGCAGTTGGAACTGTGGCTTGGAATTCCTCTTTTCCCTGCTGGATGTGTTTCAATGCTTAATCACCACAGCAATGGTGGCTTCTGGTTTGCTCTCTCCTGTTTCTTCAGGCATGGCACTGAGAGCACTGAGCCCTCTGTGTATCCTGACCCTTCCTGGCCAAAGCTCCTTTCAGGGATGGAATTCCAAGTCTTTTCCATCTTCCCTTCACAGTGCCTGTGTGTGCAGGAGCTGATGTTATTTCCTTCTCTCCTCCTGCAGCAACTGGAAGCCACATGCTTTGTCTTCTGCTCGGTTGCTTTCTGCCTTTTGTAGCTTGTTGCATCTCTCTCTTCCCCTCCACTGGTGCTTCTTGATGTACCAAGGGCAAAATCTGCTCCAACACAGGGAACAAGAGCAGTTCCTGGCCTCACTTTACCCTGTTTCTGAGCTCTGATGGGTTTATCACCTCCCTGTACCCCACTTACCGTTCCCTCCTTGTTGAAGGCAAGTTTGTGGTGTCCTTCCCTCGTTTCTTTTGCCGATGGATGTTAAGCTGGGCTCTTCCTCATTGTTTGGGATTGTGTCCTCTAGTGCTTGCCTGCTGCTGTTTAAAACCTGTTCTGCCTGCTCCTCCTGGCCTTCTAGTATGTGGGATGCAGGAGTCCTGGCTCTTCTGAGCTGGGCTGCTTCTGTTTGATCCTTACCTAAGCGTGGAGCATGAAATGAGCTGTGGGAGAGGCTGCTGCGGGGAGGCTGTTTACCTCAAGCCTCCATGCTCTGTAGCTGGATCTGTTCTGTGACCTGTCTCTCTCATGCTGCCCTTGAATGTTTTCCACAGCACATGCTGCTCTGCAGGTGCTGGAACTTCCTTCTGTTCCCCCATTCCGTTCCAGCAAGCTGCTTATCAGGCACTCTTTTGAAAACTCTGTTCATATTTCATCCTCACAATTATTCAGCAACTATAAAAGGGAAAAATTCCTATTTATAGCCCAAGGACCAGCATCAAATAGGACACTGAATTCTCGCTGATAGAGGAAGTGACCTGTTCTCTAATGCAGAGATATTTCTGCTGAAAAGAAACAGCCTCTTGGATGGGGGAGGGCTGAGAAGCTTTGGGCCATCTCTTCCCATTAAAAATGTGCTGCAGTCCTAAAAATACAGTATCTGCCCTTCTCCCCTCCTCGTGGAGCCATCTGTGACAATGAGATTGCAGAAAAACCTTTTACTGTGCCTTTGTGGGTAGTAAGAATGAGCCCACTGACTCCTGAGGGTCTGCTTTGGAGCTGGGCTTGTGTTTCTGCTCCATACCTGATCTCTGACCTTGACTTTGGAGGGAGAAGTCACTGCAACGCTTACCTGCTGTGGGCAAGCAGCACACAAAGCCCTTGTGTGTAGAGTTTGTACCATCATGGTGCACAGGGGCACAGCCCTGAGAGGGAAAGAGCAGAGGGGCTGAGGAACAAAGAACTTGTGCAGAGCAGTGCATGGAGGGGGTGCAAAGGGGGAAGAGCACCAGGGACACGGGTGGGAACGGCTGTGGATAAGGTGAGTGCCTGTTTTGCCTGAGCCTGCTTCCCATGACTGCCTCTGCCCTCCCTTCCAGGTAGGTTAAGCCACAAAGCTGTCCCTAGCCTTCGCCTGCCACTACTCCCTGTTGTCACCATGTCCTTCCCCTGCTCTTTAGGAAGAGCTGCAGTGGATGATACCAAGCGAGGCTCTGGGAGGTGGAGGACCAGAGGATGGGATTCCCCTTCCTGTCGCTGTGGCAACCGCGGCGAAGGGAAGGGAAGCAGCAGTGGGGTGTGATGGGGAGGCTGCGGAGGCAGGGCCGGGCTGACATCACGCCGGGAGGTGGCGCAGAGGGAAGCGGAGTGGGAAAGGGAGAGCCAGGGAGACTGCGGAGGGAAGAGCTGCAGCGGGAGTGGGCTCCGCGGAGAGGTAAGAGATGCTCCGGGGGCAGCAGGGTGGGATCTGCTGGGATCAAATCCTGCCTTGGCTTCTTTCTGATGGCTCTTGGGCAGCAGCAGTGTTACACAATGCCCTGGCAGCCTGGCTGGCTGCTGCAAAACCTGCACATCCATCCCCCCATGGATGGATATAGCACTGTGTGTCAGTGACGCTGTGCTGGGAAAGCCAGGAGTATCCACCTCCAGGGTGGGCTGAAGGGAGTGGGGAGCAGCCCTGGTCCCTCTCTGGAGAAGGGGACCAGAGCTCTCTCTTGGGATTAGAGCAGGAATCATTGATTAAATGAATGAGTTTGCAGCCCCTGAGCTGCTGCACTGGGACCCAGCCCAGCAGCGTGTGCTTGCAGTGGGGAGCCTGAACTGCAGCTCTCCAGCAGGCTCAGCACTCACCCTGCCCTTGCAGGAAGCAGTAGTTGTGGCGAAGGCAGCCAAGGTGCACAGTTGGTGCTGGGAGCGCTCTGGATGTGGATCCTGGGGATCTGGAAGGCAAAACAACAAAGTCCTTGGATCCACTCTGGATGCTTTGTTGCCCTTTAGCGGTTGCATAATGGGATCTGATCCATGAGGGGAGAGAACAAGGGGTGATGGTCACCTCTGTGCCCTGCTGCATCCCAGCATTACCCCTGTGCTGGCCTGTGGCCCTGGGGGGAATTTCGGCTCTTCCTAATCCTAAAGCTGGGCTTGAACAAGCTGGTGGGTTTACAGCTCCATGGCAGGGGGTGTGTGGACTCTGCACCTACATGCAGGCAGCGATAGCAAAGCAGAAAGGGAGTTCAATTAGCACCCACTCACTCTATGCTAAGCTGACTTTCACCCAGCCTTGAGGTGTATCTGAGTGAGGAAAGGACATCTGGAGTCCAAAGCTCGTTGCTGTGGGTGTCAGAAAGCAGGACTGTGCTGGAGGTGAAAGAGGCACAAAGCAAAAGCTCAGGAGGGCTGCAGCAACCTCATTTGGAATCCAAGAACAGGGAGAGGGTGATGCTCCTGTCACAACCCTTTTGGGGAAATAACACGTTTCCCATGTCATGTGAAGGGCTGGGGGCAGCAGTGTGGCCATGCAGAAATGCAGCCAGGAATGCTTGAGAGTCCATGAGAGAGCAGAATGGCAATAAGGAGCAGAAAGATGCTTTAGTGAAGGCTATTGCTGCGGGATGAAGGCACAGATGCTGCTGGGTCTATGGGGAGCACTGGGCAGGCGCCTGGGGGTGCCCGGACTGCTGCTGGTTCATGGTAACCCTGCAAACAGCAACAGCTTGTGCTGCTGTGGGACTTGTGTGGGAGCAGCGGGTTGGAGGCTGCAGTGTTGTCACTCAGGTGGCTGCGTTTCCTGCCTCTGCCACGGACAGGAGAAGAGAGGCCCTGCTGGCAGCTCTCTGAGCCCTCGCTGGGAGGGAGCGAGCTCTGGATGGACCCAGGGACTCCCACATGAGCCCTTGCTGGGCACAGCCTGAGCCAGGCCTCCCGGGGGCAGTTTGGGAAGGGGGCACGCTGCTCTCCTGCAGTTTCAGTGCCTGAGGCTGCAGTTCTGCATGGCCAGCACCTAACACTGCTGCCACTGCTCTTGAGCCATGTGGGGAATGGCACCAGGAGCTCCTCCAGCAGAAGGGCCATGTCAACCCTCCTAGTCCTTGACCTTCTGCACTACTTCACTGGCTCTCCTCGCTGTTCCCCCTGTACTTGCCTACACTGCAAAAGGGATGATCATGTGAACATTACACAGCCTGGTATCTGCACATCAGCTGAAGCAGCTGAGTCTGACATGCTCGTAGTGCCTTCATGCAAGCCTGTTCCACTGCTGCGTTACCTGTGAGGAACATGGGAATAAATGGGAACTTGTGCTCTGCTGAGTGCTGGTTCCAGCACAAACCCTCCTGGGAAAACAGGATGGGGAGCTGAGAGCCTCTGCAGAGCCTGAGCCACAGGGAGGAGCTGCCCTTGTGCCAGTGTCCAGAGAGGGCCCTGGGAGCTGAGCCAGGTCCTGTGAGACATTTTAATCCTTCCTATTCCAACGTCTGTGATGACTCCACTGCAGTGGATGTTTCCTTGTTCCTTTGGCAGGGCTGCAAACAGGCCCCCACAGGCGCCTGCCTTGTGTTTGTTTGCACCCCTTATCTGGTGCCACTGGGAGCAGGCAGCTGGCTCAAGGAGAGCAGGGTGCTGTGTTCCCTGCCCTGCAGTCCCTCTACCCTCTCCTTAAAGCCAGGCTGGAATGGCCTTCTGTTGAGGTAGCTGTTTGTGTCATAGCTGAGCTTACTTGAGTGATCAATAGCTCTCAATGGATATTATCCCTCTGGCCAAGTCAGCACTTCTGTCTTTGCTCTAAACCTGGTCCTACTCTCAGCTCTGGGGATCCGGGTGCATCCCAACCCACCTGCACAGAACCCTGCTCCTTTCCTCCCCTCCTGCCAGCATCACTTCTTCTCTTTGAGGCTAAGAAAGAAGGGCTGGAAGCACACAGAGCAATTGCTGGAGCTGTTTGACTCCCTTTGGTGTCAGCCCTCTCCTGGCTCTGCCCCAGCAGCTCCTTCTCTCTGCTTGCTCCTCCAAGGAGGGCAGTGAGGACACTCAATGGGATCCTCATGGCATTGCTGATACAACTCCCAGTCCATGGGCTCCACTGCTGTCAGCAGGACCTGTATCCCAGAGAACCAGGGCTGGAAGACAGGCTGCCCAGAATAAGGCTCCATGGCTCCAAATAGATTTTCCTTGCAAAGAGGAGAAGGCAGCGACTCCCTGGAGCTGGATTTCCACTGGTTCCACCCCAGCAGCCCAGGGCTGGGCTGTGGCTGTGACTGCAGGAGGCCAGGGGCTGTGCTGTGGGCTGTTAGCACCTCTGCACAGCGCTGGGCTTTCCAACCCAGAAAAGGTCACAGAGACCCAAGAGAAACCCACTTCCCTCCTTCACCAAAACTCCTCTCTCTGCCTTACACATGCTTGTGTTGCCATCTCTTGCTTGCCAAAGGCAGGAACAAACACTGGGGTTTGGCAGGGCTCAAAGCCTTGGCTTGTCGGATGGGAAAGAGGCATCTGGGCCTCAGCCCGGGGCCAGGGCTCTGCTCCATGTTCACTGCTCTGTGTTCTCTGCCAGGTTCTCCAGCTGCAGTCCTGGTGCTCATCCCATGCTGAGAGCACTGTTCTTATGTGTCTGGGGCTAGGCAGCACCCCTGGGTGCTGTGAGTCCTGCGGGAGATCCATGGGAAATGGGTGGGAATAGCTGGGACAGGACCCAGAGTTACATGAACCCCAGCATGCGGCTGTGGCTGAGCTGCACGTACAGTGGGAAGCGCAGGAGCTGGCTCCACCTTGGGAGGCTTTTCCCCAAACATGCATGAGGGCAGGGAAAGGCAGAGGGAGGCCCAGGAAAGCCTCTGCTGGTTTGGAACAGGGCTGTGATTGCCAACAGTTACCCCTGAGAGACTGCAGGGCTTGCACTGGGGAGGGATCCTGCGACTCCGAGGCAGCAGGGAGGCACTCGCCAGCTCCTGCTTCAGTGGCAGGCACTGGACTTTTATCGAATCATAGAATCCGAGTGGTTTGGGTTGCAAGGGACCTTAAAGCTCATCCAGCTCCAACCCCCTGCCCCGGGCAGGGACACCTTCCACTAGAGCAGGTTGCTCCAAGGCCCTGTGTCCAACCTGGCCTTGAACACTGCCAGGGATGGGGCAGCCACAGCTTCTCTGGGCACCCTGTGCCAGCGCCTCAGCACCCTCACAGGGAAGAACTTCTGCCTTAGATCTAACCTGAACTTCCCCTGTTTCAGTTTGAACCCATCACCCCAGAAACCTCCTACTCAGTTTTCTGGGGGGCACGGCCCGGCCTCCTCGCACAGCACGGGATCCAGGCTGCTTAAACACCGCAACCCACAGATGACCTCAGCCCCAGAGAGGAAGGAGGGTTGCTCCTGGTGATGCAGGGGTGAGGGAGAGGAGGGAGAAGAGGAATTTCCTGGATGTGGTAAAGGTGGGCTCTGCTTGAGGAGAAGTTAGAATGCGGCAGGTCACGGCAGCAGCCAGGGGAAGGAAGGGGTGGGTCAGCAGCAAACCCTGGCAGAACAAACCCACTTTACCTTTCCATGCTGGCCCGGGAATGAAGGACACCCCAAACCACAGCTCCCCATTCCCTTGTCCACCTTGTTCTGCTGCAGAGAGAGCAGAGCACTGGGAGAACGGCCCTGGCCTGACCCAGGGCAGGGGCTGGGCCTCCAAAGGACAGGCTGAGGAAAGATCTCAGCTGAGACAAGGGAGCCCTGATGCAGCTGATTGTCAAAGTGAGACACACACTGGTTAGTGCTGGCTCAGCCCTCTGGAAAATGACTCCGGTTTTCCTTGCTGCAGGGCCAGAGCCCTGTGCTGGGAACACTGTGCTGGGAGTGCTGGGAATGCTGTCCCAGGAGTGCTGCGAGCGCTGTGCTGGGAGCACTGGGAGTGCTGGGAACACTGTGCTGGGAGGCTGCAGACGGAGGCGTTCCTTCTTTCCTGCTTTCCTTCTTTCTGTCTGTCTGCTGTCTGTCTTCTCCCCCTTCGACAGCTGTTGCTGGTTATGGAAATGGGAATGTTCCCCAGGCAGTTCTGGGCAGAAACTGCCCTTCCCAGGGCTGACCACATGGGCTGGTTCTTCCTCTTCCCACCTCCTGTCAGTAATCCCAGATCTGGGTCTGCTGTAGTTTTGTCAATGCACTGCCCTTCCCCGCTCCTCTCCCTCAGAGAATGCACAGGAGAGGCCCATGGCTGTGGGCTATGAGGGGGGATGTCTGTTCCTTGGCCTCAGATCAAGACAATTCTTGAGCCAATTCTCTTCCCAAAGCATAAAGAAATCAGGAACACCCGGAGCAGTCCTGCTGTGGGGGTCTGTACCCCACACTGTCAGTCTGTGAGGAAACCATGTTCCTAGCACAGAGATCCTGACCCCAGCTGCTGTTCCCTCTCCCCACAGTGCAGGATGGACATCCCATCTTACAGGAGAGCAGGAGGGACATGATGGCATCTTGCAGGGAAGTCATTAGTTCTTGTCACATTTGATGCAGAGGCCAAGTGAGTGTCCACAGCACGGACAAGGGAACACCGGGCAAAGCTTAGCAAACACAGGAAGGAGCCAGCAGGGTTTATTGCTACTGAAACTGGGTGTCCAAAGCTGAGCAAGGTTTGTAAACGGGTCAAGCATCCCTGTAGGCAGCAAGAGTGCAGAAGGAACCAGCACTTACAGCTGCAGCAGGGCAGGAAAGCCGGGGTCCAGAGCTTCAGCTGGTTTCAAAGAGAAAAGAGCACAAATGCAGTTCTGGTGTCCTCAACATAAGGAGGACATGGAGCTGTTGGAGCAAGTCCAGAGGAGGCCACGAGGATGATCAGGGGCTGGAGCAACTCGTGTATGGAGACAGGCTGAGAACATTGGGGCTGTTGAGCCTGGAGAAGAGAAGCTGCGTGGAGACCTCAGAGCAGCTTCCAGGGTCTGAAGGGGGCTACAAGGATGCTGGAGAGGGACTCTTCATCAGGGACTGTAGTGATAGGACAAGGGGTGATGGGTTCAAACTGAAACAGGGGATATAAGGAAGAAGTTTTTCCCTGTGGGAATGCTGAGGCGCTGGCACAGGGTGCCCAGAGAAGCTGTGGCTGCCCCATCCCTGGCAGTGTTCAAGGCCAGGTTGGACACAGGGGCTTGGAGCAACCTGCTCTAGTGGAAGGTGTCCCTGCCCGTGGCAGGGGTTGGAGCTGGGTGAGCTTTAAGGCCCCTTCTAACCCAAACCAGTCTGGGGTTCTATAACCAGCAGGAGAGGGAAATTTACTCCACAGCAGGTACTGGCACTGTCCTTGCCCAGCCAGTGTTGGCCTCAGAGGCAGCCCACAGAAGTGGGTGGATTCAGGCCACATCCTATCCAGAAGGTTAAGAGTTCTTGGAAAGCCCAAGTGGTACAACTGGGCTAAGACAGAAAGAAGCTGTGTGGCTGCTGCCAAGGTCAGCCTGAAGAACTTCCTCTCTCTGTTCCACTTCTGTTGTGTGCAAAAGCAGGAAGCTGATTTTGGGAGCCCAGGCAGAGGTCGCTGAGCAGTGACCGCTCTGGTCCTGAGTGACAGGAGGGTGTTAGCACCGAATGCTCAGCTCCCTCCTAACAGCACCCAAGGACAGGATGGCCTTGCTGTTGGTTTCAGAGCTCAGCCCAGAGCTGAGTTCAATAAAGAGTTGGTAAATTCAGGAGGAAATGCAGGTCACACAGCAAGGCACTAACCTTTGGAATGGCTTTGAGAGTTGGGTAACTCAAATATGATAACTGGCTTGGAAATATCCTGATGGTTTTATGACCTTTCATAATGGCTGTACTTCTGTACCCAGACAAGGGTCAGCAAACTGCTCCAGGACAGGACCAGATCCCCTCCGAGGGATAAAGAAAGAATTCTCTTCCTCTCTTTCCCTGTCCTGCTGTGATTGCCATTGCTCAGCTTCTGTAAGGCACCAGAATGACCCCAGGCCAGAGCAGCATTGGCTGGAGTGCTGAGCACAGCACGTGGCCTCTTCCCAGGAACCCCACTTTGGGATGAGAATGAGCTGGAGATGCAAGGAAACTTTGCCTCCAAAACAAAGAAGTGCAGGGTTGTTACTCAGGGGAAGGAAGTACCACATCTGTGTCCTCAGGGGCACATGGAGGGGTTTGAGCCTGGTGCTAATATTCTCCCAGATGGTCCTGAAGAGACCTGAGATGTTCAGGTCTCTCTGGGACCTGCTGGCAAGTGAGGGAGTTGGATGTGACTCTTCCCCTCCCAAGACAAAACCAGTCCTTTTCCCTTTTCTTACTCTGCTTTTGCTGTCCCCAGCCCCAGAGCAGGGCTGAGATGGTTGGATGGTGGCTCTAAGAGGGTGGCATTTCCGAGTGTCCCTCCCATGGCCATTGCTGAAGGGGCTCCGGGTAAGGAGAGGCCCCTGCTGAGGGCTGCTGTGCTCTTGTCCTTGCAAGTTCTGCTGAGACCTTTCTCTTCCCAAGTGCTTTGTGGGATTGAGGCTCAAAGGTCCATTGAGGCCCAGCAGCCACAGGGACAAGCTTCAGGCACCATGACAGCAGGTCCCCCTGGTGCTCAGTTCATTGGAGCCTTCTCCCGTTAGCAGGGAGCAGTGGATTAAACCCTGGCAACAGGGACAGTGCAACATGCAAGCCCCTAAACTGCAGCCCCTGCTCTGCTCCACAGCAAAATAGGTCGTGCATCAGCAAATGAAAAAGGACAGATGGTGTCTGCTAAGATAGCTTAGTTCATGGCCTGCAGGATTAACTCGCTGGTTGTCATGTCTGCAGCAAATAGGAAATGGGTGGCTTGGGTGGAGGAAACATGTGGTGTGCCCAGCCCTACCTGTGTCTGCAGGATGCACCAGTGGGAAGGATGTCAGGGATGCTGCGAGGTTCTGAGCTGCTGCTGCAGGGGATGGGGGGGTCTCTTTGGGGATCTGGGCTCTACAACTAGTGCCTTGTCCCATCCAGCTCTGCTTCCCACACTCCCACTGCAAAGGTCAGTGCTGCAGGGAGAAAGGTGCTGAGCTGTGCAGGGATCTCCAGCAGGGACAGGGACACAAGTGTGGGCTGTGAAGGAGAAGCTCACAGCTCCCTGCCCTGAGCCAGCGGCAGGACAGCCTCCAGTTTAGCCTTTTGAACTCCCGAGCACACACGTGTCTGCAGCAGTAAGACAGAAAGCAGAGGCAGAAGCCTCAGGTCTTTTCAATGCCTTCTCTGTGACACACTGTTCTCCTTTCCTGGAAACCAGGCCAGTGCCTCACTCTGTTCTCCTTGCAGAAACCAAGCCCCGTGCCAGTGCTGTAGCTTCTCTGCATCTGCTCTCTTGAGGGCAGAACAAACCCTTCCTCAGTCCTCCACCAACGGGCCTCCTGAAGATTTCACCTTGATCCTTGCTGCCTCTGCTGCAGTCAGGTTTGCTCACATCCTGCACCCCAAAAACCAGCGAGAGGAGAGCCTCCAGAGCCAGTGCGAGCTCCCTGCCCTGTCACACCATCTCCATGCCTGTTGCTGGTGGCACCTGGCTCTCTCCCAGGGACAGCCTGGCCACCACCACCACAGTGTGCCCAGCTGCCTGCTCTGTCAGAGGTGTTTGTCACCCCCATGTTCTTCCAGCCACAAGCAGCTGTCACAGGCACTGGGGTTTTCTCCAGTGACTAATTTGCCTGTGTTTATGCCAACACCAGAGAATTGGCTGTTTAACAGCTTGGGTGAGGAGGGAGCCTGCCTGCCTCCTCCTGTGCAGGGATCAGCCCAGCACTTCCCTGATGGCAGCACCCTTCTGTGCTAAACCTTCCCAGTTGTAAATCCCCTGTCATTAAGCATAGCAGGTCAGCAGGAAGAGTGACTCGAGAGCAGGGATCATTGTTGCTTCTATCCCCAAGGCCGTACAGCGAGTGTGCAGGTACATAAAGAAGTCAGAACAGCCTGTTCTTTATTACAGAAGGAAATGCTGCTTTTGTACAGGGGAAAAGCATGTCAGGTTACTATTACAAGTAGCTGCTTTATGCTCCCCACCTTTATGTCGCTGCTGAAGTAGATGGGAGTTATCTCTGAGTCCCTGTTCGGAGTCTCCTTTCAATGCACGTGTCAATGCGAGCAGTGATGGAGCCATCCTGGCTGCTGAGCCCTGGGGGAGACAGGATGCTGAGCTACGTGGGCACACGAGCCTCCGAGTTCTTCCCCCTCCAAATCTCCCTCCCTCCCACCTCTTCTATCAGCTGCTGACAACACTTGCCATGTGCGTAGGCAGCTCCCAAGCTTCCAAGATGATTCCCTGCTCCCCACACCTCCATCCCTGAGAGCGTGCAGGGTTTTGAGGAGGGGGAGCAGCGTTGCTCTGTCTGCAGGCATGTTCTGCCAGAGACACGCCATGCTTTCAGAGAGCTCCATGTGGTAACTCTCTCCCAGGATTTCACATGACAGCATCTTCCCGGGAAGCCACAGCAGGGAGTGGAAGATTGCTGTGCCGTGCATGTGGGTGTGAGGAAGGAGCAGAGTGGGATGGGGAGATGGAGGGAAGAGGAGGAGGAATCATAGCCTAAAGCAGAACAAATCCTCTTGGAAAAGCCTTGTATTTCTGAACTCAGGGCTCCCGTTTCCTGCCCTTCCCTCTCCATTTAAAAGGATGTCAATCCTTGTGAAGTCCAGCAAGAGAAAGACGGAGTCAAGTAGAACCAGCTCTTCCTTCCTTGAACACATCTCAGGGGACCACGACAGGCAAACAGCACATGAATTAATGAGATAGACCCAGATGTGCACACTGAGGAGAACCCTCCCCGCCACCGGTGTCCTCCCCAGAGAGACATAACCCGCCGTTAATGGCATCACCACCTGAGGAAGCTCAGAGTGTGTCACTTCAAACCAGTGTCCCCCAGAGCCCTGGCAGAGAACGACCCCACTGAGCTCCAGCTCTTGACTCCACAGCTGCTACCCCCTGAATGCAGAGCATCCCCCACCACACACCTCGGAGCTCTCGGGGTTAAGCTGGGCTGAACCCCTGGGACAGCCCAGCCCTGCTCTGCACCCCAGGGCGCTGGGCCCCCACGCAGCCAGCCCTGGCACCTCTCTTCAGGGCATGGAGCTGGGATGAGAGCCCGCACTGCACCTCCGAGAGGTTTAAAACCACCTTTGGGCCGCTGGAATCTCTCTGTCCCTCTCGGCTTTGCCTACATGCTGTGCCTACAGCAAGCTCGCAGGTTTGGCTGCGACAGGGCACAGCACGGACCTGGCTGTGCCCTCCTGTGGTGGGTCCTCAGGACACGGACCCTTAAACTGCCACCTGCATTGTGGCACCGGTGAATCCCGATGGATCCCTTTAACAGCCCTGGCTGTCCCACCCGCACAGGGCCAAAGGTCTCATCCTGCCCAGCCAGACCGGAGCTGAATCATTCCCTGTCTAGCAACAAGGAAGAAAGAATTCCTGCTGTAAAGCTGATCCCCTTCTTCCCCTGTTCCATCGTGTCAGAAAGCAGCAACGTGAGCTCCGTTTTCTCTAACCTCCATCTGCTCTGCAGCACAGCCTGTGACCCACGAACAACCACCCACCTCTGCTGGGGGGAAGCATGAGAAACCCTGAGGAAAGGCAGGGACTTCTCGAGAAAACAGCCTGTTCCAGGGAAGCGTTCACACCTCCGGGCCAGAGTGACCTGCAGGTTTCAGGCAGGCTGAAGCTTTGCGAGTCCCAAAATAGCTCTTTCAACATCCCCCTGTGTCCTGTGGGCCAAGGCTGAGAGCAACAGGCAGGTATTGCCCATCCCTGGGGTAGGAGGATGCTGGAGAGGGACTCTTTGTCAGGGACTGTAGTGATAGGACAAGGGGTGATGGGTTCAAACTGAAACAGGGGAAGTTCAGGTTAGATATAAGGAAGAAGTTCTTTCCTGTGAGGGTGCTGAGGCGCTGGCACAGGGTGCCCAGAGAAGTGATAAATGCCCCATCCCTGGCAGCGTTCAGGGCAAGGCTGGACAGAGCCTTGGGCGACATGGTCTAGTGTGAGGTGTCCCTGCCCATGGCAGGGGGTTGGAACTGCATGATCTAAAGGTCCTTTCCAACCCAAACCAGTCTGTGGTTCTATGATTCTATGATCAGGTAACCAGGAAAGGAGGGGACAGGCAAAGGGGACATGGTAGGAGCTGGGGTTTCGATTTCACTGCCTGCCACCGCAATATTCCCAGCCTCGGCACACCCCAGTTCCTCCATGCAAATCCTGCCAGTGCGCGCAGGGAGTTTCACAAGCCCTTCCCGGCAGCCAGCCTCTGCTTTCACTCTCTGAATTACCAAAGGGGGATTTTCATTACCTCACCAGAGGCTCTTCCTCCATGAAGCTGGCGACAGAGCTGTCACTCTGCTTTGCGGGGGGGCTTGGGCTGTGGGTGATGGAGGTATTTCTCTGGAAAACAGCCCCGTGCCTCCCGAAAGCAGGCTCAGCCCATCCCAGCCTCGTGGCTGCTCCAGCCGGGCAGAGCAGGTTGGACCAAGCCCAGGAAGCTTTCCTCGGAGATTTGGTGTTTTCAGGCAGCTTTAAAAGTCGCCTGGACCAAACCCTGCCCGGATTTGAGCAGCGGGGTTGGAAGTCAGCAGCCTTCCAGCTTTCTGCCAGCATAAGCAAGAGCTGATCTGCCTACGGGAGCTGGGGTTTGTGGAGCAGGGCACTGAAGCATTTGAATTCCCTCCCTCCTCCTTTCTGTTTTTCTTTCTGGTTTTGTTATCTTTCAAATACCCTCAGTTAAAGGGTCAGACTGGTGACTGGTGACTGGTGGCTGGTGACTGGTGACTGGTGACCTTTTCCCTGCAGCCCCGGGGAGGGGCTGAGCTGATCTCACTCCCAATCCAGTGGCTTTTCCCTGCCTGGCAGCCTATTTCCGTGCCCTCTCCTTCCCAGCCCCAAGTCCTGCCTGGTTGGTTGGTTGGTTTTTCCCCCCCCAAGTTTGAATCAAAACAAACTCCTGGGTTCAAACTGCTCCCCAGTCAGGAACGTGCTGAGCAGGAGCCTCTGCTCCTGGCAAGGGCTATGGAAACTCGCCACGGATGAAACACCTCAGCCACGGAGAACGTGTTTTCAGGTAGATGGTATGTGTGCACCACGATGGGGGCAGGACAAGCAGGAGGCTGTATCTCTGAGCTCCGGGAAAGCACTGAATTCCCTCAAAACATATAAAGACTGCCAAGAGATGTGCGCAGCTCCGGAGCAGGGAATGGCTCTGAAGGCAGCATGAGCCCCTCGGATTTTCCCCGGCCTCCCCCAGCCCTGTTTGTGTCATGATTCCTCATCTAAGGGAATGAAGAGTCATTTCTGCCCCGTGAGCACGTCGCAAGCCGGTGCCTTTCCCAGGACTCCAGCTGGTTTTGCTCTCTGTCTCGCTGTTTGTGTCTGCACTGCTGGTAATTCAGGCCTGTCTCGCATTAGCTTTGGAGACGAAACCTTCCCACAATTAGTTACAGTCTGTGCTCTTGCGCTGCAAAGGACGTGGGGCTGAGCTGTCAGAGCACTGTCTGGGAGACCCGTCCCACACACAAACCCTACTCAGGGTTCTCTGTTTCAGTCAGGAGTGTGATTTTTCTACTGAAGTCATCAAACCAAAACAGGCTCTGCTGCAGATGGGCAGCAACAGCCATTTGACGATGCCTTATACCTGACTCATCTCAGACAGGAAGAGCTCATTTCAATATAGTCTTGTTTCACACCAGTACAACATCTCTCCTTTCTTTCTCTGGCCTTCCTTTCCCCCCAGTGGCATGGGGAGAGGATCCTTTCAACTCCAAAAGCTCCACATCACAAGGATCAGAGAAATGCTGGGCACCTTCATGCCTGCCCACACCTGCCAGGGACCAGAGCTCAGCAGCTCACCCTGCTCCACAAGCATCCTTGTAGCATCCCTGCCTCTCCTGGAGCAGAACTGTTTGGCTCTCTTGCTCAATTAGCTTGGTAGTAACAGGGCTTTTATCCCAGGTGGGAATTTAACACTCTGAGGCCAATCCAAAACTTCCAGCTGGGCCAGAGCCATGTGTATTGCTGCAGGAATGCTGGAGCACAGCAGAAGTGAGGGAGAGCTGATAAATGTCTGGGGAACATAAGCTCTACGGAGGGACTTGGGAGCAGCAGACACCTTGGGATGAGCACCAAGTGAGGGTGCGTGACAGGCACAGTGAAGAAAAGGACAGGGAAGGTAACAGGAGAGCTGAAAGGGACTGGGAGAGCAGGAAGCTTCATTTGTGTGCTCCTATCCAGGTGATTTACTCCCTCTGTGCCTTCATTGCCGTCCCTCAAATAGAGAAGCATCATCATTATCCCTGCTGTAGACAGGCATGGGGTCTTTGCCTGCAGCAAGTCAGGCAGCATCAAAACCCTGGTGCTTCTGTCTGTCAGCCTGGGTTTGGTTCCCTAAACCTTGTTCTCCATCCCAGAGGCACTGAAAGCAGCCAGGAAGGAGCCTGGTAATAACTGTGCAAATAGGCTTTGCTGAAATGAGTTCAGGAATGGCGGTAGTTGGGAGACAGTGATGAAGCCACACTTGTCACCTGAATCATGGTAACTACAGCCTGTGCTGTCAGAAGTCGGCAGTTGACAGGGAAAGCAACCCCTTCTGTGCCGGTTTAACACGCACTTCACAGGCACAGCAGAGCTTTCTGCTTCGCCTCCCCGGCACAATAAGCAGCAGCGTTGTCCTGTTTGCTGATGTGAGCCGGGGCTGACAGACCCCCGCGGGCATGGGGGAGCCCTGCAGGGAAACAGAGGCTTTGACATCTCTGCATGAGTGCACGAAGAATGTGGGTTGTAGTGTCAGTGCCTCTGGATGAAAGAGCCTAAACCTGCACCAGGAAGCATTCCTGGGCGAGTAAACCTTCACAAATGTTATAAAAGCAGAGCCACACATGAAGGGACAGGATGCCCCAGAGGGATGAATGGATTTAGGGGGGACTCCTGTGGTTATAGACCCCACTCTCCAACAGAAAACACATTTAAAAGCAAACTGCCCCTGGGGAACAGCCCTCCACTGGTCCTTGTAAGAGGGGCAGGCTCCTTCACAACCCGCTATTAGTGCCTGGGATGGGATGGGAATGGAGGAAGCTTCGGAGAGTGGGAATGCTGAGGGGAGCCGGGATGCTGAGGGGAGACAGGATGCTGAGGAGAGCCGGGATATTGAGGGATGGCAGGATGCTGAGGAGAGCCGGGATGCTGAAGGATGGCAGGATGCTGAGGAGAGCCGGGATACTGAGGGATGGCAGGATGCGGAGGGGAACCAGGATGCTAAGGGGAACCAGGGATGCTGAGGGGAGCCGGGATGCTGAGGGATGGCGGGCCGAGAGCACTGAAGGGAGCCAGGGCACTGAAGGGAACAGCATTACTTGCTGCCCCACGCCGCTGCCGCGGGACGGGGACCGGGGGCCGGGCAGAGCCGCCGCTGCCCCGGGGCCCGCGGCGCTCAGGCCTGCCCCGGGGCGCTGCCAGCAACCAAAATGGCGGCGGCGGCGGCCGCGCCCGGTGAGGGGCGGGCCGGGGCGGGGCGGGCGCGGCGCTCACTGAGTGCTCACTCGGCTCCGCGGCCGTTGTCGTTGCAGAGCGGCGGAGGCAGCGCCCGCCGGGAGCCGGAGTCATCGGAGCGACCCTCGCCGTGACAGGACACCGCTGAGTGTCAGCCGCCGCCATGGGCTCCGAGCGGGACTCCGAGTCGCCGCGCTCCTCGTCCATCCACTCGGCCGCCGCCAAGTGCCCGAAGCCCGGCCGCCGCCGCCGCCTCTCCTTCCAGAGCGTCTTCTCCGCCGCCGCCGCCTCCGCCGCGGGCGGCCGCCGCCGCGCTAAGGCCGAGCCGCCTCCCGCCGCCCCGCCGCCGCCTCCCGCCGCCCCGCCGGTCCCGCCGCCTCCTCCGCCGCCGCCGCCGCCACCTCCGCCGCCCGCCGAGGAAGCGCCGGTGGTCCCAGAGGGCGGCGGCGAGGAGGAGCTGGAGTGCCCGCTGTGCCTGGTGCGGCAGCCGGCGGAGAACGCCCCGCGCCTGCTGTCGTGCCCGCACCGGTCGTGCGGGGCCTGCCTGCGGCAGTACCTGCGCATCGAGATCACCGAGTCCCGCGTCAACATCTGCTGCCCCGAGTGCAGCGAGCGACTCAACCCCGCCGACATCCGCCGCCTCCTCCGCGACTCGCCGCACCTCGTCGCCAAGTACGAGGAGTTTATGCTGCGCCGCTGCCTCGCCGCCGACCCCGACTGCCGCTGGTGCCCGGCCCCCGACTGCGGGTGAGTGCGGGGGGTCCCTGTCCCCGTACGGTGCTGCCCCGTCCATCCCCTCCCGGGACGGTGTGGGGAAGGCAGACACCCACCCTCCGCCCTGATTGGGTGCTGGGTCGTGTGGTGATGTGGGATCCGCTGTCCCCAGCATATCCTAGGGGTCACATCCCAGCCGGGATGGTCCCGGGACATGCCGTCCTGCCGGGGTGCTGCCCATTCCCATCTGGGTCCCAGGACAGCAAAGGGAGGGCTGGCTCGCCCCCAGTGGGTGCTGCTGCTGCTCAGCTCTAGTCCTATCCAGTCCCAGTGGAGAGCCTGCACTCAGGAGCTCGTTGCTTTGTAGTATCCTAGAATCCCAGGTTGGAGGGACCTCAGAGATCACCAGGTCCAGGCTTTCTAGACAAAGCATGAGCTAGACAGGATGTCCCAGCACCCTGTCCAGCCGAACCTTAACAGTGCCCAGTGATGGGGAGTCACCAGTTCCCTGAGGAGATTATTCCAATGGCTGATTGTTCTCATTGGGAAAAATTTTCCTCTAGTATCCAGTTGGAATCTCGCCAGGAATAACTTGTGCCTCTTGTCAGCAGTCTCCAGGACAGCTGATGTGCCTTGGGTACCAAAGCAACACTCTGTCTATACCTGCTCCCTCCTAGAGCACCAGGATTTGATCTTGGGGCTTATGGAAGTACAGACAAACCGGGTATGAGTAACAGGACTTGAAGGGGGTTTTAGCTGAGCCACAGTTTCTCTCATTTAAAAGAAAGCTGCTTTTTCTGTGCAAATGGGAAGTGTGGAGTTTCCCGGCTGTATGTATCGCTGTGAGCCAGGGGGACACCCTGCAGCTTCCATAGAGGGGAAGAGGGAACCGTAACCGGTCACTTTTTCCCAGTGAGGATGTGAGTGCATGGCACAGAGGAGGGATGTTGCCTCATTACCCATTGCCCAAATGAGGCAACGTCTGCCTGTCCAGAAGTCAGCCCAACCAAGCTTGATGACTTCATAGTGATCTGCGTGTTGCTTTCATTTTCTCTTCTCTTTTCCTTCAAATGAACTCTCTTAGGTTTCTGTTTGAGCATAAGCCAAAGCTGCCTGGAAAAGGGCTTCTTTCAGGAAACTTAGAGAAGTGCTGTGAAGTGGAGCTACAGCTCAGCTTGGACTGCAATTTGGGTAGCAAGAACATGAAAGGAAAGTCTGACCTAGTAGTCAGAATGGAAAGCATGGTGGGAGGGTTGTGAAGATTTAATCAGAGCAGTGTAATAGCCTTCCTATGCAAACCCAGCCTGGCTCAGGTTCCCCATTGCTTTGAGCATCTGTGTAAGGGCTTGCTTCTTCAGAGGGCAGTGTTAATAGCAAACAACAGCTTTGCTCCTTGCAGAAGCAAAATCGAGTGCTGGATCTTGTTGTTTCAGTAGCTCTGGGGATAAGATCAGGGCGATAGAGCAGGTTGTGCTGCCATGGAGCAGTACCAGAGGGAATGCCCCTGCTGTCGGTGCTGTTAGCTGGCTAGGGAAGATCCAGTTCCTGCTTACTGAATCTCGGCTCCTTGGCTGCTGTGGTATTGCTCTGTGCTCAGGATAAGGTGTAAGCTCGAGGTACGTCACCCAGGCTGGCTGGTTGGAAGGAGCTGGCCCCAGCGCAGGGGCAGTCACCCAGCCTGAGCCTCATCTGTTTCTTCAGGGGGTTTGTTCAGACTGCTGTCACACACAGCTCCTCATGGTAGCAAAAGCCTCTTCCTTGGTTGGCCAAGTAATGTGCATGGGCACCCTCCTCTGAGCTGCCCAGCAGAAGCAAGAAGCGACCCTGGGGCTGTTGGAGACCAGGCGGTTCTCATGGACCAGTGCTGCTGATGTGTCTGTAGCGCTGAACAAAGGCTGCTGGAATTCAGCCCTCTGGCAGGGAGAGGAATTAATCACCCTATTCATTCTTGCCAGCCAGCTTGTGTCTCCCTGCTTCTGTAAAATCAGGGTATGAATTATTTACACCAGGCTTTCCCACCGTAGTAGTGCTGGTTTACGGAGCGGGAGCTGGGGCATGGCGATGTTCAGCACTGCCTGTCCCCCAGTGCTGGGCTGGTGGCAGTGAGGGGCTGCTGGGCGATGGGTGCGTGACGCGCAGCATCCTGCACCTTCCATCCTGCACCTTCCACACGTACCAGTCTTTCATAAATGAAAGCCTGTGGGGAGGAGGAGGAGGACCAGCACTACACCGGTGCGTGTTGGCATGGAAACGCCGGTCAATTGATGCACCATCAGTTGCAATACAAATCATTTTCTATGTTTGCAGCTCTTGTTTTTCCTTGCTACAATCAGGTGGCATCACTGTCTAGTGCTTGTCACACTGCAGCTCTCTTGGAAGCCTGGGAGAATAACAGAACCATTAAAGGAACGGAGCTGTGTAGGCTGAGCTCAGTGAATGAGGCTGCTGAAGCTCTGACTCCCGTGGAGCAGCGGGAGGAGGGATGGAGGCAACTCATGGCCATCCAAGGAATGGGCTGGCAGCAGAGCTGTGCAGTTCCAGGGGCCTTGGGAAGACTCTTGCTGTCATTGCTGCATGGGGAGAAGTCAGTTTCCCTTTTCCTCTGCTGGGGTTGAGCCTGGAAGTGGCTGTTTCACTCAGCGATGTGTTGGGAGTCAGATGAAGAAGGGCCACACGTTGGCCACCCAGGTCCTGCCACAGTTAATCCTAGGGACATTGCTTCAACAGCCTCTTCCTAGTTGACCTTGAACGGAGGAACATGTTATTTCTTTCCCTAATAGACAGTCACGCAGTTTGTTCCCCCCCAGCTTTGGGCTTGTTCATGATATTGGTCATTTCAGCTCTAGGAATAAAAGATAAATGGTAACAATTATAATTTCTCATAGCATTTGCTGCTTGAGTGTTTAAAAAACCCTACATTTTGAGTGAGGGGTAATTTGGAGCATGGGGTTGCTTAATATATTGCACTGAGCTTTCCTAGCCCGCTGTTATGATTTGAAGTAGCAGTGTCACAACACAGCTGGTCAGATCACGGGGTTTTTGCCAGGGGTGGGTCTTTGGCCACATGATGGCAGCAGGGTAAGGATGCTTAGTGGGATCTTCTTAGAATCCCAGCCTGGTTTGGGTTGGAAGGGGCCAGTTCCAACCCCCTGCCCCAGGCAGGGACACCTTCCACTAGAGCAGGCTGCTCCAAGCCCCTGTGTCCAACCTGGCCTTGAACACTGCCAGGGATGGGGCAGCCACAGCTCTGGGCACCCTGTGCCAGCGCCTCAGCACCCTCACAGGGAAGAGCTTCTGCCTCAGAGCTCATCTCAATCTCCCCTCTGGCAGGTTAAAGCCATTCCCCTTGTTCTGTCCCTACAGGCCCTTATCCAAAGCCCCTCTCCAGGTTTCCTGAGCCCCTTTAGGCGCTGGATGCTTAGAATTATGAAATGGTTTGGGTTGGAAGGGACTTTAAAGCTCTTCTCTAGACAAGATGCCTATGGGTCCACGCAGGTCACATTTGTTCCTCCCAACCCTCTCAGGCCATCTGTATCCCGTGTCTCCTCCAGCCCCAGCTTCACGTGCAGGCGGGGCCGCTGTAGTCGTGCGTCCCGGCCCCGCGCTGGGCGCAGAGATGCTGTTTCTCTGGTGATGATGATGCTGTACCCTGGCAGGATGAAGTTGCTCAAACTCCCACGGGATGTGAATCACTGTGGTGTGACACATTCGGCGGTTCGCACGCTGCTGCCTCTGCGAAGAGGCAACACAACTGGAGCTACGCAGGCTCTAAATATAAAACCTTATCTAGAGCTGACCACTAACAAAGATACTGAGGATGATCAACAAAAACACCCTTTGCCATCCCGGTGTTGCAGGGCTGGGAGGTACCTCTGGAGTTGCCCAGTTCAGCCCCTGTCGGTGGAAGCAACCTCATTGTAGGTGACTGTAAGTCAGCTCTCCTGCCGCAGTGGTTGGAGGTGCTGGTTAGACTGCTGTGTACACAGCACATTTCCTGCTGGAAGCACTGCATTCCTATGGGAAGAAGTGAGGTGGTTGAACGTGGCCTCCCTTTCTTGCACGTTCAGTTGGTTTTACTCAAGTTTTTTGGCTTGCTCCAGAGGCAGAGCGTTGTCCTTCTCTGCTCTTGAAAAGGAAATTCTGGGGTGATGAACAGGAGTTTGCTTCTTGAGGTATCGACGCATGGAAAACCTTGTTGTGCTGCTTGTTTAGAATCATTCAGTTGATAGAAGTGCCCAGGACAGCCTCAGCTTTCCTAGATTCCTCCGAGGCATGTAGCATCCACCCATGTACCTGTCCTAAGGAACCGGGGTATGTTTGTTTAGCTGAGATGCCTGGGAATTGCAGTGTGAGCCTGTCCTAGGAGCCTGAATCAGAATCAGTGAGCTGTTAGCCAGGCACACAAGCAAGACAGATCTGGTCTGTGTGAACTGACAGTGAGAAGAATTATTGAGGAGAGAACTCAATATTGCACTCTGTATGTATAAAAGCTGTCAGTGAGCCCCAAGGAGCCTCATTAGCACTGCATTCAGGCCCTGCAGTGCAAGGCACAGGGCTGGAGAGAGCAGGAATCTGTCTGCAGTGTGGGCTGCAGGGGGATAAGCCTGCGAGCTCGCTGCAGGCTGGGTTACAGCATCCCTGGGCTGTCTCTGGATACCTTTGTCTTTCCCTGATTCTCGTGGTGTCTCCCCTCGGCAGGTACGCGGTCATTGCCTACGGCTGTGCCAGCTGCCCCAAGCTGACCTGCGAGAGGGACGGCTGCCACACGGAGTTCTGCTACCACTGCAAGCAGATCTGGCATCCCAACCAGACCTGCGACATGGCCCGCCAGCAGCGGGCACAGGCGCTGCGGGTGCGCACCAAGCACACGTCAGGCCTCAGCTACGGGCAGGAGTCCGGCCCAGGTATGGAAGGAGGCTGGAGAGGGACTCTTCCTCAGGGACTGTAGTGACAGGACAAGGGGTGATGGGTTCAAACTGAAACAGGGGAAGTTCAGGTTAGATAAAAGGAAGAAGCTCTTCCCTGTGAGGGTGCTGAGGCGCTGGCACAGGGTGCCCAGAGAAGCTGTGGGCTGCCCCATCCCTGGCAGTGTTCAAGGCCAGGCTGGACAGAGCCTTGGGTGACATGGTCTAGCGTGAGGTGTCCCTGCCCATGGCAGGGGGTTGGAACTGGATGATCTTAAGGTCCTTTCTAACCTTAACCATCCTATGATTCACACCTTGCTATGGTTACTTGTGCCCGTGGAGCTGAGAAAGAGCTGTCTGAGGGCAAAACTCTCCTTGCCAAAGCAGGGGGGTGTTAGTGCCCTGCAGGGAATGCTGCTGCCTGGCACAGCCGAGGGTCTCCAGCAGCCACCAGTGAGACCAGCTGTGAAACTCAAGAGTCATTTCCCCTTCTCGTGTGTGTTAGAACGTGATGGGCTCCTCCAAGAGCACAAAACAGATGAGGAGGTGATGATGTGCTTTGAGTCCTTCTGCATCACGGCAGCTCCCCTCATCCGCCCCAGCTAGGCTTGTGGCTCCTTTGATCTTGGATGTTCTCACCTCTTGCCTATCTAAACCCTGAACAAATAGGCACTTTTTACTCTTGCAGCTTCACATCTGCCTGCTGCAGTAGTAAGGAGCAGCATTCATGCCTTGCTGAGTGTGGGGAGCCTCACTCTGCGTGCTCTTAGGTGTTAGTAATGTCAGGGACTGAAGAAATGCCGAGCCACAGACTCCCCCACTGCCTGGTAGGAGCTGCTGTGTCTGCTGAGTTAGTGTGGGTTAAAAATAACTGTATTGACCCTGGAAGTGGGCAGCGAGGCCGTTTTAGAGTCCTGCCTTACCCCTAAACAAAACATTCTGGTTTTCCTTCTCTGTCAGAGGTTTAAATGTTAATATGCTTCCTTAGAATGGAGCTGCTGTGGGTGGTTCCAAGGTTGCTTAGTGGTGTGTTGAGGTTCAACATGCCCCAGTTAGAGGGCCCTGGTAATGGACAGCAGAGATGCTGTTTGTACCCCAGCCTGTGGTACAAACCAGCAGCAGCAAATAGTTCCTGAGCTTTTCCATCCTTTTAAAGGAGATCCCTGCCAGGAAGAGCTTTGTGCTTAGCCACTGAAAGGGAGGTTCTTGAGACAGTGGTTTTTCCCCACCCTGTTCTTGCTGGATTCAGTGTGGTGATTAATAAGGTGCGAGCTGGTCTCAGCAGCTGGATTTCATATTGTGAAGTGTTGCAGAGGCTGCCAGCAAAGCCCTCAGCCACTGCATGGCGTAACCACCGTCAGATGATGCTTGGATTGAGGGAGAGATGAAGGCTCCTTGTTCTCTGCCAGCAGCATATACAGGGACTGCACATCCTGTGCACTGGCTGCAGACCCTGTTCAGCTGCTTTTCAAGGTCAGGTTGAGAGTTTCTCCGAATCCTTGTGCTCCCAATTGTTCTGTCATTCTTGGCCTTTGAATCACCACAGTGGAGCAATTTAGTAATGGTTCACTCTTGCTGCTGCCTTGACTGGCACAGGGCAGGTATGACTTGTTCCCAGCATTTAAGCATGTTCTGGAATACATCCTGTTCAAAGCCAGAATAAGCTTTTAAAGCAACTGTTGTTCTCAGTCCCTGCTGTCCAGGCAAGTGGCTTTGGTGGGCTCTGTCTCATCAATATTATCTTCTCACTCTGAAGATAAACTAAAGGCACAAGCACCCCACTTCATCTGATTAGCAAAGGTGCTGTGCCCGCACAGAAACCAAGGGGGTTGATCCGTAATGAGATCCCCCTTGTTGATTGTTCCTGCTCCCAGCAGAGCCCAAGTCAACCCCCTGCTCCCTCCCCACAGCTGATGACATCAAGCCGTGCCCGCGCTGCAGCGCCTACATCATCAAGATGAACGATGGGAGCTGCAACCACATGACGTGTGCTGTGTGCGGCTGCGAGTTCTGCTGGCTCTGCATGAAGGAGATCTCGGACCTGCATTACCTCAGGTGAGGAGGGAAGCGGCCTGGCTTCCTGCTGCCCTGGGGCTCTTTGGAGGAGTTCACTTGCGTGTTGGCCTCTCATCCTCCTGCCTCTTCAATCAGGCAGCAAAACGTTCTTCGTTCTGACCCAAAGAGCTGAACTTTCTTCCTGCTTGGAAGTAGGAGGATGCTCTTCCACACCAAGAAAAGCTCCTCCTGACACAAGTGCGTTTGAGAGCTCTTGGAGTACTGGATATTAAGCATAGGCCCAGTAGTGTGGTCATCACCTTGAGGAGCAAATGAATCTTGATGGGGAGAAAAAGAGGGAAACCTTTTTTGTGTTGTGTACCTGCTTCCTGAGTTTTGTCTGTGTGGAAGTTGAACGGGGGGTTCTCGGGAATTGCTGTCATGCTGATGTCGTTGTTTTCCCCTTCCGTTAAGCCCCTCTGGCTGTACATTCTGGGGCAAAAAGCCATGGAGTCGTAAAAAGAAGATTCTCTGGCAGCTGGGCACGTTGATCGGAGCTCCTGTGGGCATCTCCCTCATCGCTGGCATTGCCATTCCTGCTATGGTCATTGGCATCCCTGTGTACGTTGGGAGGAAGGTAGGTGTGGAGAGCAGAAGGCTGGAGCTGAAGGGTTTGGGGCGTTCTCTGCTCTCAGAGCATCTGACCAGAAATTCAGAGCTGATATGAAGGGTGGATCTGGTCCTAGAACCCAAATTCAGTTGTCTCTTCTAAGCTTTGCCTTATCTTTAGAGCTTTGTGTGGGGAGAGGGAAGGTGGTGGCTGATAGCCCTTCAGGCTGGTGTCCTCTCAGATGCATTTTGCATCACTCTTGTGCCTCTGCCTTGCATCAGGAGCACCCAAGGAGAGTCGTGGTCCCTTTTTAACACATGCTGTGATGATGGGCCCTATGGGACAGTGGCTGGACCCTGAGCATCACACTTTGGCTTGCATAAGTCACTCATATTTCGATGCTGACCTGCTGCCCCGAACTGTGTGATGCTGTTGTGTGTCTGTGCTGATAAAGAGGCATTGAGAGGGAAGAAATGATGTGTCAGCACTGTATTTGTACCTCCTTCTTTTTCTACAACACAGACCCGCCTACTAGATCTGCTTTGTGGTCAAGATGAGGTTCTTTAAGGGCTAATGCAGCTGGCAAGGCTGTAAAATCACAAGCTTATTAATGTCTTCTGCTGATGTTTGCTCATGGCCAGGCTCTGTTCTCACCTGGTGCTTCTCCTTCTGTCAGATCCACAGCAGGTATGAGGGAAAGAAAACCTCTAAGCACAAGAGGAACTTGGCCATTACTGGTGGGGTCACCTTGTCTGTCATTGCCTCTCCAGTCATCGCTGCTGTCAGTGTTGGTGAGTGGCCACAGCCCCTTTCCCTTCTGGTGGGCCAGTAGTCACTGAGACCAATGGGTAGACCATTGTGTCTGTGAGATGGGGTGGCTGAAGGATGGTTTTGCTCTTCTGGGCACATGGCTCTGTTTCACATCCACATCCTCATGTGCCCAAGGTGGCCTGGAGCCAGCCCAGGGCTTCTCTGGAGCACCAGTTGCCTGTGCACAGCCCATAGTGGAGCCCCTTGACATGCAGAGCTGCCTCTTGCCCATGGGCTGGTTTGGTGGCTGATGTCTTGTGGGTTCAGCCACGGCTCTCTGTGCTCTTGTGGTTCCCTTAGTCTGCACTGCAGCAGCACAGGGGGCTCCTCCACTGTCTGTCTGCAAAGTTGTGAACTAGGACCTTGAAGGGCAGCATAAACACAATTGGAAGAATCCCTACCTCAAGGAGTCCTTTCTGTGTGCCCAGCACAGCTCAGGCTTAAGCTCCTCTGACCTCAGCACACCCTCCTCTGCAGGTATTGGAGTCCCCATCATGCTGGCTTACGTGTACGGTGTGGTGCCCATCTCCCTGTGCCGGGGCGGTGGCTGTGGGGTCAGCACTGCCAACGGCAAGGGGGTGAAAATCGAGTTTGATGAAGATGATGGACCCATCACAGGTAATGGGATGAGGGAGGAAGGGAAGGGGGTGAAGCAAGACCCTGTCATTGCCTCCTGTAATGAAATGAAATTCCAGTCTTAATGCTTCCGAGGTCTTTACCTGGGTTTGGCTAGAAGCAGTTACTTGCTTCAGGCTTCTAGTGATGAGCTCTTGTAGCTCTTCAAAGCAGTATCTCAGCTCTTCCTTGCCCTGGATGAGGCCAGGAGCCAGTCTGAGATGAGGCCCATGCTGCCTGACCCCCAGCTCTGCCAGCACCATCGCAGCCGGCCGCTTCCCTTGCTGATTCCCGTTCCTGTGCTGCTCTTCCCGCAGTGGCTGATGCCTGGCGAGCCCTGAAGAACCCCAGCATTGGGGAGAGCAGCATCGAGGGGCTGACCAGCGTGTTGAGCACCAGCGGCAGCCCCACCGATGGGCTCAGCGTGATGCAGGGCAACTACAGCGAGACGGCCAGCTTCGCCGCGCTCTCGGGGGGCACCCTCAGCGGGGGGGTGCTCTCAGGAGGCAAGGGCAAGTACAGCAGGTAACTGAGCCTGTGGGCACGCAGGAAAAGGGGAGAGGCTCCAGGGCTGGTGTTGGTTGGGCAGGCTTGTGCTGGGGAGCTCCCCAGGGCTGTGAGCGGGTCCCTCTCTGACTTGGGAGTTGTGTCCTGGTAGTTTTTCATAGGATGATTTGGGTTGGAAGGGACTTAAAGCTCATCCAGCTCCAACCCCTGCCATAGGCAGGGACACCTTCCACTAGAGCAGGTTGCTCCAAGCCCCTGTGTCCAACCTGGCCTTGAACACTGCCAGGGATGGGGCAGCCACAGCTTCTCTGGGCACCCTGTGCCAGCGCCTCAGCACCCTCACAGGGAAGAGCTTCTGCCTCAGAGCTCAGCTCAATCTCCCCTCTGGCAGGTTAAAGCCATTCCCCTTGTCCTGCCCCTACAGGCCCTTGTAAAAAGGGCATCTTGGTCTGTTGTAGAATAACCAGTCCCAGCAGATCAGGCTACTTCTGGAGCCAGTGTTGGGCTGGTTCTTGCAAGGAGGACAAAGAGAAGTTTCTGTCCCTGCTGAGCTCCTTCAAACTGCAGAGCCGATGCTTCAGGTTAATTGGGAACAGCACAGAGATGCCTGCGTGGCCTGCTTAAAGCTCTTCCAGTTCTCTTATCCCACGCAGGAGGCTTTGATGCTTCCCATTCCCAGTGGCCCACAGCAAGCAGGGTCACTGCTTGCCAAGTCAGGAGGCTGCACCACAGTTTTCCTCTGAACATGCCTATGAGTCAGTTTGGGTGATTGGAGACACGTGTTGAGGTGGCAGCCAGGATCCCATCATGGCTCTGTGCTGGAGCTGTGCAAATCGCTTCTTTGCAGGAATTGCGTGAGTCATAAACACAACTTCACCTTCGTCATGGAAAACAGAATGGCTTTACCTAAACAGAGCCAAAAATGAGACTAAATGAGAGAAACCATTGGGGTTAAACGGTTGTTATGCCGAGCTGCACTAGCACAGGGGGCCTCTTGCCTTCCCCTGACGAACAGTGAGTGGTTGGTGCCCCTCGGGGACCATCTAAGGCATTTCTGAGGAATCCTCTTCCTTCCTGCAGGCTGGAAGTTCAGGCAGATGTCCAGAAGGAGATTTTCCCCAAAGACTCTGTCAGCCTGGGGGCTATCAGCGACAATGCCAGCACTCGAGCCATGGCTGGTTCCATCATCAGCTCCTACAACCCCCAGGACAGGTAGGAGGACATGCACTGGTGAGGAGAGTGCTGGTAGTGGGTGTCCTGGCATAATCTCTGCTCTGTGGGGTGCTGCTTGGGTGACGAGTGCAGTGGCACGAGCCTGTTCTTCAGTAGCTGGCAAATGGATTCATCCTTTCACTAGCACAGAAGGAGGGCTGGGGACAACGTGGGAGCAGCCTCCACGTGTGGTGAGGATGCTGAGGAGGGAATCTGTAGCTCAGGGCCCTCAAGGGCTGTTCCTGGCTGGTCACTCTGGTGCTTTCCCAGTTCAGTTCCTGGCTTACAGCCTGGGATGATCTTGGCTGCTGGTGGGAGGACTCAAGGAGAGCAGCAAGTGTTGCTGTTTCCCAGATGCTGCAGGGTGATGAGCAGCATCTTGCTCATGTTTGGCAAATGTGATCCTTCCAGAACACTGGTGACCCAGTGGAACCCAGTAACTCTTCCCAGTAACACAAAGTGCTTGTTCCTGCAGGGAGTGCAATAACATGGAGATCCAGGTGGACATCGAAGCCAAACCAAGTCACTACCAGCTGGCCAGCAGCAGCAGCACAGAGGACTCTCTGCACGTCCACACCCAAATGGCAGAGAATGAGGAAGAGGAGGAGGACGGGGAGCAGGAGCAGACGTGCAAACACCAAAGCTGTGAGCAAAAGGACTGCATTGCCAGCAAAACCTGGGACATCACCCTGGCCCAGCCCGAGAGCATCCGGAGCGACCTGGAGAGCTCCGACAGCCAGTCGGACGATGTGCCGGACCTTACCTCGGATGAGTGCGAGTCCCCCCAGCCCCAGCCTGCAGCAACCTGCCCCCAGAGCCCAAGTGCCCCCCTGAGCCACTGTGCCCAAGCCGAGGGCTGCAGGCTGGATGACATGGTCAAGCTGGAGTGCATCGAAGCCCGGGTGTGAGGTGGCCTCCTGCCGACAAGCCCTCTGGCATTGCATCTTTGTGGGGCAGGCTTGTGTCCGTGTTGGCTTCTGTCTGCGAGTCTCCAGTGGCTCCCCAGCCCCCCCCAGGGGGAGCTGCTGTTTCGTACATGACAAAAAACAAAGAAAAAGGAAAAAAAAAAAAAGAAACAAAAAAAGCCTAATCCCCACCCCCTCTTTTTGTTTTAATTTATTGGTCCAAGCTCTGTGAGGTGTGTAAGAGTGTAAATATGTACGTGTGTCTGTACGTCTGCAAATATCCTAAGGGACTATTGGAATAAAGCCTCTGGTTGTCATTCGACTCGCATCCAGTTCCTCCTTTCCAGTGATGTACAGTGACCCCCCTCTGGCTGCCTTTGCTCAAGCATTCCTAGCCCAAGGCATGGGGGAACGGGGGCATCTCCTCTTCTGCCTCTAGGAATGGGGCTGGGAGAGCCTTGTGTTGGCTGCAGCAGCGATGGGGATGGTGCATGTGCCACACGGGGCTTTGTACTGAAGCTGGGGCAGGGAGAGGTGTCGCTTCTCCCCCAGGGAGGGGGGGATGGATGGGGAAGGGGATGAGGCAGCATGGCATGGTGTTTGGGATGGCACAGGCTCGGCAGGGGTGGGACGGGGCTGTGCTGCTCTGTGGAGGTGGGTGAGGGTGGAGTTATCCCTTTGTTCATCCCAGGGAGCTGGTCGGACAGGAACTGGAGCAGCACTGCGTGCAGCAGGACAGCAGCTCCAGAAGCCTGGTCCTGTAGGGACCCGGAGGGATCCAGCTGCCAACGCAGGAGCATTGAGGGGCTCCAAAGGCCTGTTCCTGGCACAGTGATGATGTGTCAAGTGAGTGAGTCTGGATCTGGTGTGATGATCGCAACAGGAGGGTGTCCCAGCACTGCATGTGGCTCCAGCACTGCCCTCCTGCAGGGGAAACTGAGGCAGGGAGGGAGGGGAGCCAAGGGGCTTGGATGGGGTCAGGCATGGAGCTGGACTGAGCACCTGGGTGATGGTGAGTACACGAGCAGAGTGGTGCCAGGGTGGGGAACAGCCCCACTGCTGGTACAGTCACCCCTCAAAAGCACTGGGTACCAAAACCCAGCTCTGGAGCTGTCATTGATGGGAGACTGCTGTCCCCAGAGCTTCCTCCTGGCTCCGGAGACCCCCAGCCCCACCTGGGACCTGCCCTATGGCTGCTGGCCCCAGGAGAGCTGGCTGGAACAGTGCTTCACAGACCAGGGCTCACCCTCTGATCTGTGCTTCAGGATGCCCGAGAGCGGGCACCAGGGATGCAGTCCCCGTAGCGTGTTGCCTGGCAACGGTCAAGCAAAGGAGGATGGGAGGGGAGCCGAGGGGCGCTGCCTGCCGGGTACCACATGAGGGTGGTGCCATCGTGTGGCCACAAGCGGTACTGCAGGAGCTGCGCATCACCTATTCAGGGTGAGCTCCGGAACGCGTTTTAGGGGCCGTGTTAGTGGCACCGCAGCAGAGCTCACCGTGTGTAGGTGATGCCCAGCACCAGCTTTCTGTCCGGGCCCGTCAGCTGTGAGAGGAGGTGCTGGATGTCTGCACCGTGGAGCCGTGCTCCAGGACACTCGTGTGCATTCAGGAGAGGGGCAGTATGCCAATGGTGTTTAAGGTGGCAAGGCAAGGGCACATTGCCATGCTGGTTGTACCATTCTGGAGGGCTCCAGCTGTAGGAATGAAGTTGGCATTTCCATAAGTCCTCATAAACCCCACTGGATTATTTTTGGTGGGCTTCAGCTCCAGAATGAGCAGTGAGATGAGCGGGAGCAATGTGCTCACAGGTGGGCTTGGTTACCCTTACCAGGCACCAGGAGGGTCTCTGAAGCTGGTGATTGTTCTGATCAGGTCCTTCAGCTAACTTCCTGCCAGGGCAACTCTATTTCTATAGAAACAAATACAAATCATTTTTAAACTTACAAATACCCAATTCTGATGATTTCTTTTGTTGAAGGTATTTAATAACCCAATATGCTTAGCACGCTCTTAGTAATACCAGCTTTTTTTTCTAGAACAGGTAGCAGCCAATGGACATTTTGGAGGGGGTGATCTACTGTTACTGGTGGGGAAAACAGTTGCATCAAATTCTCAAGGCCAGGTAAGAATAGAATTGGTCAACAAATACTGTTCTTCAAAACAAAACAGTAAAAAAGCACCCAAAGAAGTTTACATAAATTCTACACTAAGTTCCTATTTGTAGCCACCAGCTTCCAGAGGGCCTTGTGCAGTTACCAAATTGTAAATCCACGTATAGGTAGAAAACAAAACTCAACAAAAAACCCAAACAAACCCACCTAAAAAATCTTCCAGCTACAAGCCTGACTTTCAAAAAGCATTTACAGAGTCAAAAAAAGCCCCTGACCAGCTCGGTAGCAAAGAATTGTGTACACCGACACTGCAGAGAGCTCCAACAGATTCTGCCAAGCCAAAGGTTTTGTAAGGCCGTTCTAATGGAAGTGCTCCACAGTAACTCATGGCCGAGTCGCTTCAGGAGACGCTGTTACAGACTATGTGAGTATCTTCATCCCAAAGAGTCCCCACCAGCAGCACTGTGCTCTTGTCACTCCTCTTCTGACACCTTCTACTTTTCTCACATGCCGGCAGCTTGCTGCGGGGGGACCCCAGGCGTAGGCTGGCGAGGCAAAGTGTACATGGCCCCAAGAAACTGGTCTGCAATGCGACCAGCTTCCCTCAGTCCACTCAGCAAAGCACCATGAACAGTGGCGGGGTAGTTGCGAATTGTGTGTTCTCCGGCAAAAAAGAGGCGAGGAATAGGCTGGGGAGCAGAGAACAACCAACACTGTTAAGGCCTGTTCATGTTCTTTCAGATTCTGCAGCAAATAGACTTTAAGAAGAATGCTAGAAATCCTCTAAATAAAATAAAGGAGAAAAACTTTAATATATTATACTCTGCAGAGAATAATTTTATCCATACTATGTTTATTAATGATTTATATCACTAGAAAAAGAACCTAAATAAAGCCAAAGCTGCACATCCTTCTCTGCTGGTGTTTTCAGAACGGCTACTGCTTTCAAAACTTCATCCTTTCAAAGTGAACTGGAGATGACTTAATGCCTCGTTGTGTTCACTCCCAGTTTGGGAGACACCTTTTGGTTCCTGTTCCTCTCACTCTGGCCTTCACCCTCTTTCAAATCAGTACAACTCAAATATGGTGATGGACAACATAAATATGGAGAATGAAACACAATAAATGCATGGTATTATAATACTCTGTTCAGATATTACCAAATTGACTTTGAGTCAAACAATCTTTTTGCTAGTAAACAAATTACCCCAAACCTGGGAAGGCAGAAATCATGGCTGGAAAACTGAATTATTTTACAGGTTCTAATCATCATCAAAAGATGGAGGTAACCTAAACCTGTGTTAGATATGGATGTAAATTACTTAGAAAAATCATCCTGGTTGAGGTTTTACTGAGAAGAAGGGAGACGTTTCTCACCTGAGGAGCACCTGGAATGGCTGGCCCTGGAGTAATTGGCTGAGCCATCAAGTCATAGTCATTGCCAGAAGACCCAGCTGCTACATAGGAGTATGAGCCCCGGGCCCATGGGTCAGCGCGCCAGCGGGACACCACAGTTTCTTTAGGCTGAGACAAGACAGAAACTTCAGTTGCTGTCACAGGGCAAGTTCTACAGATATTGCAAAATACACAAATTGCAAGAATAAAAGACACAAAGTCCTCAGGCTAACAATGGTGGCTCCAAGTTTATATTCCATGAGAATGTACATACTAAGGTAAATAACTTGTCTTTGGTGTCAACACCTCAATTCTTGGCAATGTATCACGAGAACCTACTGCACACAGCTTCCGCTTACTCCCTTCCTCCCCCTTCAGTTCATTTCTAGCCAAACCAGTCTCTTGTGGAGTTGACTGGTCAAGAGCTTTACTGGACTTTAGAGAAGGTGCAGAACATGTCAGGGAGTACCCAAGCAGTGCTGTCACCTGCCATGGACAGTCGGCTGCAAAAGGTAGAAAATTAACTGAAGTATTTGATAGTCAGGAAAAGCTGGAGTCAAAAAAACCCAAATCCAACCCAAAGAAAACCCAACCCCAAACAACACCCACTCAAAAATCCCCAAACCTACAACCAACCTCTTCTCCCAAAAGCCCCTGAACACACACAGGGCAGTACCTATAGAACTAGGTATAGAACTATAGAACAGTACATTCTAAACCGTGGAGGAGTTACCTGAAGATGTCTGTACTGACCTGAGGCACAGCGCTGCTCCCAAAGATGCCTTTGAGGATGGCAAGGCATCGTCCAACAATGACATCATCGCTGATGTTTTCCATGATTCCTGCTGCTTCTCCTGCTACCAAGGCCAACAGAATTGGTGCTGGGGTGTGGGGAAGGAGAGAGAAAACACAACTGAATCACTGAAATCGATCATTTTAATCTGACAAGTGGGACTTGAATAGGCCTCGGCCTGAAAGAGACTTCAATAATCCAACAGCACAGTGGAGCAAGAGGCACCAACAGCACAGGCCAGCTGCCCCAGGACATGCAGTGTTCTGAGGCTACAGGTCTTCTCAGCAGCCATTACCTCAAATAGACTTAAACCACTGGGAGGATTCCTGTCCGAGCTACAACAGGTCACCCACAGCCATACAAGCACATGCAGTCTTCTCATCCGAGCTTCCCTTCATTCACCCACCCGTCTTTAAATACTTCTGAGAGACCAGTTCTCTGCCAACGTAAGACCTTCAAAGAACTCCCACAGAGCTAATACAGGATGTGCTGTGATATTTCTAGGGATTTTGCTTCTGGATTTGTTTTCTGTATTGTTCAATCTGTTCAGCTGAAATAGTTTCTGCCCAAAATGCTATGGCTACAGAAATACAGAAGACGAATGTAGTAGTGAAACCTTCGTATGTGAGATGGTCTTTCTATCTAAACCAAAACCCCAACACTATGTGTTAAGTATGTAAGAGACATCTTAAGGCCACAAAAGCAGATACACAAACAGCCCTGTTATCCAAGGCTCATTACATGTACTTCTCCAGTCAAGTCTTACCAAACATTTTAACAATTAAATACCCTAGAAGGGCACCTTCTTTGCACAGCAATTTTCCCCACTTAAAAGAAAAACCTGGCCTGCCCCCTGGGACTTTAAACAGTCATCTGCAAGAAAAAGAACTCATTTAATCGTGCTCGCTGTACATAGAGCTTTGCTCTTAGCATGATAAATGGCAATCAAGAAAACCAGCATGCTTACTGAAAGTATCTTCTGACAACTTCTTGTGGCAGACACCAGCTGCAGAGAAAACAAAACTACTAATGGCAAAGTCCAGCTGTAGAAACAGGCAGAGCAACACCTTTTGCCTGCTTAAGCATTTCATAGAGAGGAGTTCTAAAGTTATCTGTCAGTCTGAGACTCACACTCTAGTCACAGCTGCTTTGCTGCTCAAACCAGGAAACAAGGTCATCCACTGGAGACACCACAGCTTGCATTTCCACTGCACCTTAACCATAGGGATGGGCCTGCAGCTCATCAAGCTGGAATGGTAATGCTCAGCAAGAGGAACAGAGCTATAGCAAAGCCTCTAGTCTGCCCCACTGAAACCTGCACATTCAATACAATGTAAAGGCTTCACCACACCCCCTGGGAAACTGAATATAACCTACAGACATTGAGTTCTGCAACTCAGACACATAAGAGAATACACATAAGGTAACAGCACCCCTTCTCTGAAAAAAAAAAAAGTATTTTAGCTTGGTTAGTTCCTAGACACTTCAGTTTGAAATTCTGGGCAGCAAAGTCACCTGTACCAGAAAGTACAGGTATTTGTACAGTACAGAAGTACAAAAGAAAGGGGCTCCTCTACAGGTATCAAATCATCCCAGATTAGACAGCCCCATGAAAGAGGTCTGGCTTCAAAGTGTTGGTTCAACTTGAAACAACATCCAGGAAGCTAAGGTTTTCAAAACTAAGACTAAATTGGACGCCAGCCCCATTTGCACGAGCAGCTCAGTGAAAGAAGAGAAAGAGCTCAATCAATTTCAAAGAGACTTATGATCTGAAAAATGGCTTTTAACTCAGAAATGCTGCAGAAACAAATCATCCTTTTCTTGGAGAACTCAATACATCCTCCTGGCAAAGTAAATAAGACAACACTGTTCTTCAGCAAACAGAACACACATTTTTTGCTCTATTTCTGAAATACTATACAACAATGTTAGATTAGGTTTTGGGGTTTAACACTGAGTAAGTCACAGGAGAATTTCACCAAGGTGCAAGACAATAAAGTAGCCTACAAAAGTGCAATTTACTACCAAATTGTTTCCAAGTCAGTGGTACATTCTGCTTCCACTTGTCTTCCTACAAATACTATTTTCTTATCATATCCATGTGAACACCAACAGCATTTTGAAAAGTGCCCTTTTCTAGATATGAAACTACACAAATAAGACACTGGCAAGAGTAGACATGCACCACAGCTACCTTTGTACAGGTTCCAGAAGAGGAAAAGTTCTCCTCTGCTTGCAGTAGTGCTACCAACATGACCAAACAAATTGACACTTGGATCCCAGAAGACACGATCAAAACACAACACAACCTAGAAACAAAAAGAATCAGGAATTAGGAGGAGTGCACAGAAAAAATACTGCCTTCCACAGGTTAGTATGCTCTTGCAGTTTACAAATTTGCTGGGTAGCAAAAGCTACAGCACAGAGACTGAGCCAACCTCCTTCTGAGCATCCCCTGCTCTGCTGCAGTTCCCTCAGTGACCAAGTCACCTTGTTAAGGTTGCCAAATCCCATACGCTGCACTGCCGAAGTTTTCCACTCAGGAAGAGGTGGCACAAACTGCACTGCTGGAGGCTGCTGCTTCAATACTCCCAAGGGAAGAGTACACAGCACAGCATCACATTTGTAAATGAAAGTCTGGCTCGTAGATCGGGTATTTACAGCTATCACTTCACAACCTGGAAAGGGGAGAGAAAACCATCATTTCAAAGGCCAGAAGGCAAGAGCATTGGATTAAAAATTAGAGAAACTACCATAAAGACATATCCACACCAGAAAACATTTCATTTATGGAGAGAGTTTACACTAACAGTTACTTTATTTTTACTGAATGTTACGGACCACATAGCTCACTTCCAGAGAGTGTAATTTACACAGCAGCTGAAAATGGCCATACTGGGATAAGCCTAAAGGTTCATCTAGGCCAGAAAATAATAGATAAATATATGCATAAACAAATAACAAGTAGGCAGTGAGCCTCTCATTGAGTTGCTCTCTCAGTTGGGTTTCCCAATTCAAATGTTTAGAAGAACAACAAAAAGATATAGTGCTTCTGTTTTGTTTGAATTCATGTGACATTCATTTATACTTCCAATACCAGATCCTGTGACACCAAGTGTCAAAGCAGGACAAGACCTCTTACTCCAAACACTTCAATCATTGAAGTAAGGAAATGGAAGCATGAATGTGAACTTGCGAATCAGTAAATGTAACTGAAAAGCACCATGTTGAACCAGACACAGAAATGAGCAAAACCATTGAAGATCAAAACATCTCTAACAGCTTCCTCATAATTCATTACAATCACAAATGTGATTTATATAGGAGGGTTTTTAAGGGATCGGTTCTCACATCTGCTTCTGGAAGCACTGAAATCTCATTTCCATGAGCACAGTCCCTCAGAGCAGTTTCCCAGAGGAGGGGGTTTGCTTTACCTGATGCTGTATAGCGAACCTGGCGAACTGCTGTGTTCAACTTAATATCCAACCCTTCTGCTAAGGCTACAGGCACACAGGAATAGCCATTCCTCACAGTCAAGTGACTGCCTGTGAACTCAAAGTCATCATCCTAAAACAGAAATGTAGAGAAAGCCTGTATTTATAATGAAATCACTTAATTCAATAGAAAATAATCAGCAAGTCTATACAAAGGCATCTTTTTTCCCCAAACTTCCCCCCTCCCTAAAGAGTGAGTTGAATAGATTTGAAATTCTGTTTATTAGTAAAGAAATAAGTAAGAGAACTCCCAGTGGACAGTATTATTAGAGGTGGAGGTTTCTGGCACTAACAAAAAGCTGACTGGAATTTCATCAGCAAATAATCATCGTGTAAGAGCTCAGTATCTGCGTAAGAGCAGAGAGCACTTAAGGGTTTAGAAACTGTTAACATAGAGAAGCTTCCATGAAAATGAAATAAACATAGTTTAAGTTCTTAGTGTATTGGTGAATGAATACATGAATTAGCTACCTGGTCCCAGTGCTTCAGTGAAAGCGTAGACAGGGGTGTAGCATTGGCAAATTCTAGGTTTGCAAAATGCCAGTCGAGTATTTGCCTGTCTCTTGATGACAGATAAACATCACTAGGAAAAAACCCAAACATAATACAAAGACATTCAGGTTGCTGTTTCAAACGTGCGAGCCTCCTTCATGAAAGCTGAACATCAAATCCCAGCAAATTCACGTTTTCAAAGTAGCGTTCAGGTAAAATATTTTCAGTGAAGCTAGAAACTTAACTTGAGAAATAAAAAAAGGTTACATGGGACAAGGGGTGATGGGTTTAAACTTAAACAGGGGAAGCTCAGGTTGGATATAAGGAAGAAGTTCTTTACTGTGAGGGTGCTGAGGCGCTGGCACAGGGTGCCCAGAGAAGCTGCAGCTGCCCCATCCCTGTGTTCAAGGCCAGGTTGGACAGAGCCTCGGGCGACACGGTCTAATGTGAGGTGTCCCTGCCCATGGCAGGGGGTTAGAACTGAATGATCTTAAGGTCCTTTCCAACCCAAACCATCCTCTGATTCTATAAGTAATGGCTTAGGTACCATATAGAATACGATGACCAAAACCCAAGTGTAGTCACACAGAGCACAAAACAATAATATTCTGCCAAAATAGGCAGGATTGGTATGCTACCATTCTTGACAGGAATTTCAAATCTCAAAGGCTTCCCAATATCAGGCACTGGGTACAGTCAGGATTTTACTGACATGCAACCTAGATAAGAACCACCTTTTTACCCAAGTCACCTCCAAAAACAAAGAAAAGGAGTTCTAAAGCTGAGGGAGCTCAAGCTCCACGTTTGTACCTTCCTAACCCTTTGAGTTACCATAATTAAAAGAAAGCATACCATTGCATTTTTGTAACTCAGTAGTTTCTACAGAAAAGTAGTAAAAAACCTGCTTTCCTGAGTATTTCTTTTTATAGTTTATATCTTTACCTTGGAGGATTGGCTTCAAGTTCTTGTAACTTCTCTTCCAGCTTTCCTTGTGTTTCCGCCAATTCATCATACTCCTAATAAGATAAAAAGCTAACATCAAAACCAGTTTCCATGTAAAAGGCCTTAAAGACACCATGTAGCATCAGACTAGAGCAAATCTGAAGAGAAATCAGTTGAAGATTAATGGTTTTAGTGGAATCTAAATCAAGTTCTTTATTTTCTTTGACATTTAAATCCAGCATATTTTGCCCTTCTCTGAATACACAGAAGTCTGTGCCACACTGCAGGAAAGATCAGTATGCTAATAGTTCAGGAATTTAAACACTCTGATCTGAAGCACATGAAGGTCCATTACAGTTCTGGTATTTCAAGGGTTCCTATGGTACTGAGAGCTTTTTCCATATTCCACAAAATGTTATTTCTAGTCTTCTTTCTTTCTTAAAAGCTCACAGTTAATATGGAGCGCAAAGATTTCCAAAGCAGCAGCAGTCATGCAAAAGGCAAAGACATGATCTAATTCTACCTTCTTTCAGGTTTTTTTCCTCTTATTTTAAAACACATTAGTAGAACTAGGTATAAAGACAACAATCATTCCCTTCAAGGCAGAGTAATTTGGAGTGTCCAATAATAGCAACAAGAACTCAAAGCTCTTCGTTGGTAACGAAGTAGAAGAGCTACTACTTACATATATACAAACACATTGATTTTCCAAATAAAAGTACGTATCATCTGCTGAACAAGTAGCTGAAAAATGATCCTTGGTTCTCTCTGACCTGGGTTAGCAAGGTGTCTTTCACCATCATAGAAAGAACAGGCTTTAAGGTTTCATTTCTAAGGCATACTTCTACATCCAGGTACACACAGAGTGGGGGAATAACTCTGCTTGTCAAGATAGAGCTCTTTAAATTGTAATCTTTGGATAAAAAGATTACAATTTAAAAAAGTAAATTAAAATAAAAAAATAAAAAGATTCTTTTTATTCAGGAAACCACCTTTTTCTTAGAGAAAGAACATCTCTCTTCAGATTCAGATTTTAGTTCCAGACTATTGTGAGACCCAGCAGTACTAAAGACCAGGTCTGACCTAAAATTTAGCCTTCAAAACATTAAACACTGCCTGACATGAGCCAGCACAGACTGTTACCTAAAACTGAGCCCTTCAACACATTAATATGAAGCTCAGGTACCTAAAGGTTCTTAATGCAGTTATCAGTATTATAACCCAGAGTTACCATCAATCACGTTCTCTTGAGAGTGCTGGAGTGAGAAAAGTGGTAACATTTATATTGGCTAATTTTATCTGGCTGCTGAAGTCCTCAGAAACCACTGACTTAAGGGCTGTATGTACATCATCGCTTACCTTGCAAAGGGCAGTCAGATCTCTGTGTTTGCTTTTCACAAGGAACTCTGCTGTAATATCTCGAGGTGGCTTCACTTCTGAGGCTTCCTTATACTGCTGATGAAGTTCTTTAATCTTCTCTTTCAAATTCACCATCTGTTTCAGGTGGAGTAGGAAGAGGGAGGAAGAGAAAGGAAAAAAAATGCAGACTTGATGCAAGTTACTATGTGAAATGGATATTCATCTCAAGCTACGCCATTATACCAAAGAGATGTCCTGGTTTTACCAAATGTTGCTTATATGCAATTCTACAGACAGGAAACTGTAATAAATAGCACCAACCCCAAAACAACATAGCTTAACCCCAACATCATTGATTTCTTACAAAGAGTGTTGTAAATAACTGGAGATATGAGAGCTGACCTCAGACATGCTTAATTTGAGAAACTTCCATGGAAAAGTGAAGATGCCATCTACCACAACCAAAACCATTGTAAAGAGTCCTAAACCACTGTTTCTACACTACAAATCAGATTTGTGGTAAAGAAAGTAAACATTTTAAAATACTCCCCAAAAAGCCTCAGTCATTATCAACATCTCTACAGGAAGCTAGTGCACAGCTCTGCTTATGTCCAACATCTCCCTTTCCCATATCTAATGTTTTACCGTCTCCTGCCTAATTGCTTACGTGCCCCTCCTCAAAAATGGAGTTCTTTGTCAGAACAGTGCTTCCAGGAAAGTCTTACATGAAAAGACACTTAAGAACAGCATCCATGGCAACCTTCTGATGTTTTCCATTAAAGTTCTTGTACCTCTTGCCAGTTTCTGAGGAACACAATGCTCTCCTCTTGTTCTAAATGTCAGCATCTAACCTTGTTAAGAAGATCTTTCAATTCCTCCTGTGTTTTCACAATTTTTTTCCAGTGTTCAATCTGCTCATCCTTCACATGTTTCTCCTGCAACCTAGAAAAGGTGAGAAGTGAGAGTCAGTTCAGCATAAAATCCTTGCAATATTAAGAAAACTCATTATCACAACCCGATTACTGTAATGCAGTAAAAGCACATCATGGGATATTTTAGTAAATACTTGCATGGTGATTAGAAAATTAATACAAGTTTCTGTAAATAAGAGATACTTGACTAGCTAAAACATGAGTCTGAAGTTACCTACTATTACTAAAAGGCAAATTACAAATACTATTAGCTTTCAAGTAGCATAAGTGGGCTGTCTGTACTCCAATTCAGGCCATGTCAATGATTTGGCAGTGTCAAAGGCCAGGTTGGATGGAGTCTTGGGTGACATGGTTTAGTGTGTGGTGTGCCAGCCCATGGCGGGGATTCGAACTAGATGATCTTAAGGTCCTTTCCAACCCAAACCATTCTATGATTCTATGATCCCATGATCTATCTGTTACTGTAGTGATTTTCAGAAGCTTTCAAGAAAAGATGTTTGGTCTTTTAACCATCTTTGGCATATTTTGTTTCAATGAACACCACACACAATACACACACAAAACCCAGCAAAGACCAAATGGCTGTATTAAGTGGGTAATGCTTATCCAAGGAGCATCACAAGTCTCAGGCATCTTTAGGAACATCCCCCACAGAATAGGAAAGTCTACCATGAAGACAGAAGTCACTCACTGTATGACAACCTCCAGAGCCTGACCCAGGGAGACAGGCTTATTATTGAGAACGTTAAAATCCAGCTGATGACTGAGGTAGGACGTGGCTTCCAGCAGACGATTGAATTCTTGCTCCACCATTTCATCTTTCTCTTTTGGAACCTAGAAGTCAAAAGAACAGACCTTCTTCTGAATAATAAATTAATAATAAAAAGGAAAAATAGAGGTCCTGAAAGCTCAAAGCCTCAGAGACAAGACAATCGAGAAGTACAGAGAAAACTTTAAAAGCAACCAGAGCAGTGACACAGATTATCTTCCCTACTGCAGTCTAAATTCACAAACCCAAAACACTACCACTTCCCAAATCAAAGGAATGAAAAAGCCAGGGTACAGATAAATTTTTAGAGCAGTACTCAAAGAAAAGGTGTCACGTGCCCTAAACCAGAGTGACACTTCAAGAGTACAACAAAAACAGATCTGAGAAATTTACTACTCTCTGCTCTCTCAAATGGTCAAACACCAAAGTCTGTTCAACACAAAGTCACTGTGCCAGAATGTCTGGCCAAAGAGCTACAATAAGGGCTGGCAAATCACAATGACAACCAACTTATGGGCACACAAAGATTTCCCTACTGGAATGTGTGTCCATCAAAGCTCCAGAAACTTGCCAATGGGACAAAAGACTGCTCTGATGGTAGGATGGCTCTCTGCAATCACAAGGCTTTAGAAGGCCTGGCATAGCTCAGTGAACAGACAGTAACTTATCTTTTGGATTGGTCAGCATGACTAAGAACTACCAATCCAGCTTTTCTAGGATAATGGAGGAAGCTTCCCAACATGAGAGCAGACTGACTGTTAGAACTGTCTACAATGCCTTGGTAGCTTTCCCTGAGTTCATTATATTCACTCTATTCACCCAGGTGCGATAAGAAAAGATGCAGGTGCCCGATCACACCAGGTTTGTGCCAAGGATCACTTTCTCAGGCCTCTAGCAAGAAGCCAAGTATCCTCATCTGTCTTCTTTCAGAAGTTACTCTTAGCACCATAATTTAAGACTCAGGAGGTAGGAACGCTTCCAGCCAATACATGTATCAGATTCAGCACTAAACTAGAACATACTACTTCTATCTCTAACAGCGCTCCTTGACATTACTGAGGCTATTTAAGTTTGGGAATTCCAACTCTAGAATATTAGTGCTGAACTGTTGCAGGCATTCAACCAGCTGACACTGGTTAATCAGGGTTTTAAAAACCAAAACATAAGTAGAACAGCCAGAACAAGCCTATTTCAGGGAAAAGGAGCAGCAACAACAGAAGTGAGAGTGCCAGCACAGCAGACAATTGTTTCAGAGTGTGGCAAGACAACTGTCTAAGGAAAACCAGTGATGAATTTGCAAAGAACAAATAGGAACTTAGATTCCACAAAGTGTCTGAAACTCAAGTGTCAAAAACTCACGTGGAAAGAACTGGTTTTAGAAGAATAGGTGCAGATATGCTGGAATATTCCTATACTGCCTAAAGAAGGACACACATTTTCATTACTCCCTCCCTTCTGGAAGCTGTCTCCTGCTAGGCCAATAACCTGGTAACAAATACACTTGAGATACTATTTCTGTTCTAAAAGGTTAATGAAAACAGTATCAGACTTACAGCTTGTCCATTTGCTTCATAAAGTGGGCACTTCTGTTTGATCTTAGCCAATTCCATATTCACTTGTTTGCTGACCACAGCCATGGGATTTCCTCCTGGAAAACATTGTGTATAGTTAAGAGTACTCCTGCAAAGTCTGTCTGCAATTAAATAAAAAATCCATGTTCAATTTCAGCTGATACTTTGGAAGATCCAAGGGAACAGCTGAGAGAGTTACCAAGAATTCAGTCAGAGGCCACTGGCAGCTGGGTAAAGCAGCTTTAGAAAGAACTGCTCAGCAAGTGCAGTGAAGCCAGCACAGATACCACCATAAAGGAAGTGGGCAAAGGAACAGACACACAGAAGGACTCATGCCAAAGAAAGAGCAAACAATTGCACTAAGCACAAGCAAACTGTAAAAGAATGGATCTGCAACAGTTGGATGACATGACAAGCACCTCTGCGACTTCAGTGACCCATGACAGCTATGTCACCAACAAAGATCCCAGTTTTTAGTGAGGGCTGCCATCTGGTCTGAAGATTCTCTGATGAAAAATGCCAACTGCCAAAGAGGCTGAACAAAAATATCTACTTTTGATAGTTAAAAACACCCAATTCTTTTGGCTATGAAAGGAAACAGCGAAAGGTTTCACAGTTGTAACATCTTGTTCCACAATTTTCCTTCCCACTCACCAAGGCCTGTTACCACCATTGCTCCGAGGTCAGCAACGTAGTTCCCCTTGCGGAAGGTCGCGACTCTTCCTCCTACTCGGTCCTTTGAAAAGCAAAATATATTAAACCTCCAGTAACATTCAGCAGCACATCTCAAATATAATCACTGGTACTTCTCCACAGCATGGTGTAAGTAATCTGTTACCCAAAGGGTCAACAAATGAAACATATACTTTGCCAAGAACCTCTGCAAATGAACACTTGGTCTTAATTCATCCAAGTTATGGAATAAAATGTTTAAGTTGCATTAAAAAAAAAAAAGAAAAACAAAAAAGGAAATAAAAGAAGATTTGGCCAGATTTAGCCACACCTACAGTAGGATCTACTGGGATTCTACAACCAATCCTTCACTGTCCACAAATAGATTAAGTTACATACTAGGTTTCCTCCTCCAACTTCCTACCCAAATCCAATAGCTCTATAGGAAATTATTCAACTGTGATGGAGGAAACTAAATTTTAGGGTAAGAAAACCCATCAGGCAATTATTCCTATCTGTTCTCCACAGAAGGGTCAGCTATCAATCAAGAAGATAATCATGAATCAATAGCCCAGTTCAGAAGCAGGAAGAAGTTTTGGATTCTTGACACATACCAGTGACTTCAGACTCACACTTAGTTTTCCCACCACTTTAAACTGAATAAGGAAAACAAAAAAAACCACCTTTCCCTGTGCACAGTCCAGCTAGCAGGACGATAGAGATAGCAATTACAACTAGGCAGAGATCCCAAACAGCTACCAATTCATACAAAAGAAAGAGTTTGATTTTTAGTAATTAAATCAGCAATTCAGAAGCATGATTTCAGGGCAATCCCCAGCACAGACACAGGCTTGGAGGAGACTGGACTGAGAGCAGCCCTGAGGAGAAGGACTTGGAGGTGCTGGTTGATGAGAAGCTCCCCATGACCCAGCTTCAGTGTGCACTTGAGCCGAGAACTCCCCTGTGTGCTGGGCTGCACCCCCAGAGCGTGAGCAGCAGGTTGATGGAGGGGATTCTGCCCCTCTGCTGTGCTCTGGGGAGACCCCCCCTGCAGTCCTGATCCAGCTCTGGGGCAACAGCACAAGAGGGACGTGGAGCTGCTGGAGCGAGGCCAGAGGAGGCCCCGGAGCTGCTGCGAGGGCTGGAGCAGCTCTGCTCTGGAGCCAGGCTGAGAGAGCTGGGCTGGGGCAGCCTGGAGAAGAGAAGGCTCCTGAAGGGGAGACCTTAGAGCAGCTCCAGTGCCTAAAGGGGCTCCAGGAAACCTGGAGAGGGGCTTTGGACAAGGGCCTGTAGGGACAGGCCAAGGGGAATGGCTTTAACCTGCCAGAGGGGAGATTGAGATGAGCTCTTGGGCAGAAGTTCTTCCCTGGGAGGGTGCTGAGGCGCTGACTACTTAAGAAGAGACACAGCAGTCCAGAGAAAAATGACTGAAAAATACCGTATATTATTTTAAAATAGCCTCTTGCCAGATCTACAGACTGGTTATATGCACAGAACAAAACCCAGGTTACAGCACAGATCTTCTTCAACTTCCAAAAACCCCTTAAAATACCAAAATCAAACCAGCAAACAAAAAAACCCCACAATACATTCAGGTAGCAAGAGACTCAGCCAGCCAGTGTTGTGCTCTCTTTTGTTCTAGTGGTGTGGAACCTGGGAAGCACAGAGCAGCAGCTCCGCAGCAACAAGAGCAGCAGCTAGCAAACTTAAGAGCCTGAAACATTACTCTAATAAAAAAACCTAAGCAGGTTATTTCAGGCTGTGCTAGGAAAGTATCAGAAGTAAATGAATAAACAAAATGAAGTCAGGAAGTAAAACATGCGATAAATTTCAATTTCTCACACACCACAAAATGTAGCTCTATGTAAAACTTTAAAGCCTCTGTTAAGCACATAGTAATAAATAAGGAAAGAATTAATGTAGATTTAAAAGGTACAAAAAAATATCCTGTCTGACACTGACTGGGAATTCCAAACAATGATTCTATTTAATGGGCAACTTCCTGAAGTACAGACTCGCATTCTGCTCTCCAGTGAAACATCACTTCCTAATCATGAAAGAAAGAAGATTCCAACCTGTTACTGGTACAAGCTTATGACACTGGCACCTGACGATACAGTCCACCCCTGAGAAAGCATTAGCCAGCTCCCAGGGAGGACAGATAGTACTGTTTCCTAGTGAGACAGGTTTAGCGCTCAGCAATACATCTGGCCACATGTAACTACACACAAGCTTGCCCATCTTGGGCATGCTGCTGGGCTGCTTAGCCTTAGAGGCCAGGACTGAATGTGATTACTGGTTAAGTTTCTGTATAGAAGTGAAAGAGCACAGAAATTCATACCCGGGCTTCCAGAACGGTGACATCCATTCCAAAACTCTGCAACTGGCGAGCAGCTGCCAACCCAGAGACTCCAGATCCGATAATGATCACCTTTCCAGTCTTCTTGGCTGAGGAGAGGGAAAAGTAAGCTACAGGCTCTGCATGTGCTTTATTATTACACTGCAAATGGTCATGTTGAAGTTACATTTAAGAGACACCAAGAACAAAAAGCAGATTCCCTCTCATTAGTAGTTCTGACAAACTCTTGAACAGAACAAATAGCCACAAAAAACTGAAGTAATTATGTACATAACATGGTAACAGTAAAACACTTTACAGTCCTCCTTGATGAGACAGGTACAAGAAAAATATACCAGTAGTGCATCTGTGACAAGGAAGAAAACAGGAGGAAAAATACTTCTGAAGAACAAACTTTTGAAGAAGAAACTAATTCTTGTTAATTATTGCATCGTATTTCATATAAGAGATTCAAGTACAGCACTGTGTTTGTGTCTTTTGTTCCCCAAATGAGGAACAAAGATAACTCATTCAACAGTGACAGCCCCTGAATTATCTACCAAAGATTTGCAAATGTTTTCCTTCTCAAAGTGATTTACTTGAATGAACAGCTCCTCCAGGTCCAAATAAAAACCATGAACATCTGGAGCCAAATGGATTTCCATCATTTTTTATTTTCTCAGCATGACTATCCTAAAAGAAAAAAAGGACTCAAAACTTTGTCTTGAGAATCACAGAACAATAAACCAAAACCATTTTCAGGTTTCTTACTTGGAAGGGGCTTCACTCTCTTGTAGATCCCGAAGTTGATGAGCCCATGCCGCTCCAGGTAGCTGTGTACTCTGTGAACGAGCACTGTATCACCTACAAAATGGGAATGTTTCAAAATCATTCTGCACATTTAGCACTGAGAACATCTTCACAAGCAAACAGATCACAGCAGCAGGCCAGCAAAACCACCCTGAACACAACCCTTTCTGCTCCCAGCTGCCCTACCCAAGAACCCATCTTCTTGAGAAAGGCTGAGGTGAGTTTTCTGGAAGCCACGAGCTGGTTTTATGCTATACTGTAGCTTTGAATACTGCAGCTTTGAATACTGCCTGAAAAGCTGTACAGGACATGAAATGCTTCTATTCCTCTAGTGCAGAAGAACACCTTTTCTGAAACTGACTGCAGAAATCTGGAGATCTTTATGCAGAACTGTGATGAGATTTACCAGTGTTAAACCAACCCATTCCTGGAGCACTGAGTTCTCATGTTGGTTTTTATAAACACAGTAATTCATTATTTTGCAATACTTGACAGTGTATCTGCACTCATTTCAGCATTGTTTTCTTCTTTAATTACTTCCTCTTCATGGCTCCCCTCACCCTTTTCCAGTTTATTGGGATCTTTTTTGAGAAGGTTAGAATGGCCTACACGTGCAAGCAGTAGCTCCTCGCTCTTTTCATAGAGCCACAGACTGGTTTGGGTTGGAAGGGACCTTAAAGCTCATCCAGCTCCAGCCCCTCACACGGGCAGGGACACCTTCCACTAGAGCAGGTTGCTCCAAGCCCCTGTGTCCAACCTGGCCTTGAACACTGCCAGGGATGGGGCAGCCACAGCTTCTCTGGGCACCCTGTGCCAGCGCCTCAGCACCCTCACAGGAAGAACTTCTCAATGTCTGATCTAAATCTCCGCTTTGACCGTTTAAAACCATTCCCCCTTGTCCTATCACTACATTCCCTTGTATAAAGTCCCTCCCGTTTACCACCTTTTTTCATCACGGCCATTCAAGTTTTATGCAACTTCTTAATGTCTCCCAGAAACCTTGTGATTAAGAAAATCTCACGGCTGCAAACCACCATGAAGTTGTAGCAAACTTTACAAGCTGTATGTGAATCCACTCTCGTGTAACTTCTGTAACAACCCATCTTGTTACCAGCTTTTTTTGACTTATGCTAAGGATATATTTCTTTACCAGACAAATGAACTCTAACAAGCCTGAAACATGAGCATACTATAATAGTCCATTCTTGACATGAACGCTCACAGAGCTCCACCAACAAAAGGACCCATCTGAAATCCTCTCTTGATTTTAAGCAGCTTTTAGCCAACCAAAACTGAAAAACAACAGCAATGACACACACAGTACGGTTTTGGCAGTAAAAGACTTGACTTACTATTGTAAGGTGCTTCTAATTGTTGGATGGTTGCCTCAAATGTCAACTGAATCTTTGGGTTATCCAACCAGAGCTGCAGCTGTATTTAAACAAACAATAAGACACATTATATTAAGTAATACAAAAGAGGTGTTTTCCGTGTATTACCAAATGTTGTTAGATGAAACCCTCTAACAAGTTACACTCTGGCAGCGCCATCCAAGCCACACTGAACTTCACCTTCCAGTGTTTTTTAAGGTGCAAGAGTCCATTTTAACTTCCTACACCAGTTCGCATAAGTGGAAACACATCAAGTTAGCAATCTCCTAATCACACATCCACGAAAACACACACTGAAAGAACAAAAGCTACAAAATGGAAGTGCCAGAATCACCTACTCTATCTTCACTGATAAAAGACACTACTATGGACTATGCTGCCCACATATACTCAAGAACACTTAGAGAACAGTTACAGTTCAAAAACCAAGCAGGAAGAGCTGCCTGTGAAATACTAATCGCAGAATCACAGACTGGTTTGGGTTGGAAGATCATCTGGTTCCACCCCCCTGCCATGGGCAGGGACAATTATGTCACTTCATGCTAGAGGAAAAAAGCACAGAATAACAAAATCCCAGCTGTTTTCCCAACAGAACTCCTACTTCATGGCATGGATGGCAATGGTTAATAAATAACATTTGACTGCTCAGTGCCTAGATGTAGGTCTCACACAGCATCTCCACGCCATTTTTCGTTCCAGAACTAGTAATTTATTTGGGTCTCTCTCTACTGAACTTCACAACTCCTCAAAGATACCACATTAAAGTGGAAATCACACAACTTTAGTGAACAGGAAAGATTAAGAAAGAATTTCCATATCATTTGGGAGGCCATTTGAGGCAAATTTCATCTTTAGCACAGTACCTTCTTCTACTCATTTTCCAAGTCATTTTTAACAGTGACCTTTCTGATCATGTCTGAGTGTGGAACTAATCATCTCGTAGTACTGCATAATGTAAAGCTAAGATTCCATTCTCAGCTAGAAGAGTGCAAAGCCCATAATACAGATTATTATATATATATAAACCTCTATGTATGTATATATACAATTACTCCCACTATTCACATTAGCTTACTTTGATTTAAAATCAATTTCAACTGCTATGCTATCACATGGTTACTCATAAGAGCTTTCATCTTTTGCAGTTTTTGCAATTTCCTATCCAGAATAACTCAGAATGTGCAGCAAGTGACCATTTCTTTACAAATTCTGATTTTCAGACCCTCTACAATACACAGAACACTGCAGGCCTTAGAAGACTTTAAAAGCTTCAAACCACAACTGCCCTGCACTGCCACAACAGATCACTCATCCTACATTCTGCTTTGTAAATTTTCATGATATGCTTTAACCAACAGTAATTTAGCAACAGCTTTTAGTGTTTTATGGTTTGTTCTCCCTCCCCTCCCCCTTGGCTGGTTGTTTTGGGGTGGGGGGATTAATGTAGAAGATCAAATGAAGTGGATCTCCTTTGTACGTTTTCTTACGAGTCCTCTGAAGAACTCAGATGGACTGTAAAGGATGACTTCCCTTTAGAAAAGCTACTGTGAGCCTTCCAAAATAACATTTTTACTTACCAGGTCATTCATTCGATTCTTGATTCCATTTGTTACCAGGCAAATAGGAAATACCAGACTTACTAGTCTAACTCCTCTAACCTCCAGGAACTCTCTGTCTTCACGCCCTCTTCCATATTCTCAAATCCCTTGATACTGAGCCAGCTGTAAGTAAGAGGATGCACACTGCAGTTCACAGCTCTTCCAGAGCCCTGCTGAGCACTGGGTTTATTACCATTGGCTTCTTCCGCTGTTCTATAACCTCTGCTATCCTGACTGGAGGAGATCCTCTCACAAGTCTTCCTCAGAAAGGGATTCCTGCTTAGGAACATCTCTAAGTTCCTCCATAGTGAATAAGGACCAAAGACCAGCAATGCAGCTCTTCCAGGGCAGCCCTGCAAATCCCAGCCATTCATCAGTTTCAGTGGAAGGCTTCTCTGCTTCTGATGTGTTTGTAAAAGGATCACTCACTCACTAGACACTTTGAGCATACTGTTTTCCGAGCTTTCCCCTCATCTCCACATTCTGGTCTGGTTTTATGTACCTCATGACTTCCCAAAAGTTACAAATTAGGTTACTTCAAGGGAGATTTCACAGGAATAGCAAAAGTCACACTCTTACCAAGAAGATGTCCACTATGCATAAATTTCACATAACTCTTTTAAGTTATTAAGCACTGGGTGCTACCACGATTAATACACTGTGATGCCCCTGATCATCTTAAGTCTGTGAAAAAAACCTGAATGCAAGAAGGTGTTTTCTCTCTCAACTATGGTAACAAAGCAATTTTCAAAGTATTTCTTGCTTTCCTACTCTGAGTTTTTCTCCTCTACTCTTTTCTAACTACAGGAGAAAACTCTGAACCCTATTTTTGTTCTAAGGAACCCAAAAGCATTGTCACAATTTAAAAACATCATCTGCAAAACACAGTCCCACTGTTTAAGTTTTATTAAGGTTTAACCTTCAGGTGTGCTGGCCTTATCTCAAGTCAATGAACTCCCCAGAGAATTATTTGAATACTGCCCCTTTTCTTTCTGTGTTTTACGTCACATGAAGTTTTGAATTAGGCAGAAATGCTCCAAACACTCAGAAGCAGAGTTTCCTTTCTTCAAGGTTACACTTTCTTTTATGAAATCAAAGCTGGTAAAGTAACTGTTCTGTTGTGAGAATAAGCCACACAACTGGCTTAATAGCTCAGCACTGCAGCAACTGAATGCTAAGCAAAGTAAGAAAATAAAAGCTTAGAGGTTTGACTTATTCTAAGCAACAATGTATGTGATTATTATTTTAAAGTATTCTACAGACACTTCTTTAAGCTGAGATCAATAGAACATTTGCACCAGCTCTTTGCTTACCTTTTAAAAGCTGTAGCAGCTGAATCACGTAGTTTTGATGGTTGTTATGACCACGTTTTGGATATTGTAAATGTACTAAAGACTCTTTATGCTGCCTCACAGCATTGCCTCTATCAAGAACTGGATAACACCTTCCTTAGAAACTCAGAGCATGAAGCAATTGCAGAAATGAACCCCCACCATCTCAAAACCAAGGAAATCTACCAACTGTTAGACATGGCAACTGCCAAAAAGCCTTTGCAAGGAACACAAATGTCCTACCCTTTTTTCATCAACACTTTTACAATAAACTTACAGTGCGGTTCCTGATGTACAGAAACACCTTCTGAGTCTGCTGTGGCCCACTGATTATATCAGGGAAGCAGGCAGCTTCTTGAGATGTCATACGGTCATGAGGAAGTCTACTCTGGAAAGCTGCACCCTCCACACCTACAATAAAAAGACAAGTTGTCTACAGGCACTGCAAAAGGAACTGCTAGGTAAGTGTTTTTACACTGCCCTCCCTAGTGCATCCAGCCATGACGTGATACAGTGGCCAGTTTCATCTCATGATTTCATTTAGTCCTTTTCTTTACTTCTGCAGGTTCCCAAGTCAACAGTTCTTTGAATTACAGGTATCACTTAGGGTTAATGAAAAAGCTATACTGCAAACAAGCCAAAACCCCAACCAACACCCTGAAAAATAAAGAGGGCTGGGCACATATCAATAAAATATGTATTAAATATAACACATATATAATACAGTATTGATAAAATATAACTGCTTTAGAATCTGTCCTTCATTTGTGTGGTTTCCAGTTTCTACCAGAATATGAAAAACATTTTGGAACCTGTTCAAAGCCAAAAGATCTGTAAGACACAAGCACAACGCTACAGCCCCTCATGTGCTTTTCAAGGTTTCATTTGCACTGAGCTCCTCAACCTGCAGGAACCCACCTTAACCTCTCCTTTTCCACGTTTTACACATTCCCCACAAGCAGTGCAATGACTCACAATCCTATTTACGCTTTTCCTGTGCCCCCTCCCCTCGTGCTGCCCACAGCCAACAACGACAGATTTCTGACTTTTCCTTTTAAATGCTCCACGTGTCAAAGACCAACGTTGAATATATACAGGAGACACTTTATCTGTGGAAAGACTTCATTCATAAAGGTACCTGTGCTTCTATCAATTCAAACACTGGCAATGAAGTAATAATACAGTTACGGACCCTACATTCCTCAATTTCTCTTGAATATTATACTATATATAAAATACACTCTAAAGTAACAAACCAAGACACAGATGCATAAAGTGTTAGAGCACAAGTGCAGAAAGCGAACCTTGCAGGCACAGTGAGCAAAATGCAATACTGAGATGGGAAATGCAGCAAGAACAATATAAACTCTTATGTCCTAGGAAGTGTCTTAAGATCGGGACAGACAGAGGAGAGGACATTCAACCTGGAAAGATATAAACCAATATCCCAAGGGGAAAAAACACACAAGTAATGCAGGAAGATCAGGATCATCCACTGAAACTGGAACTGTTCCAAAAGATTATAATAATGTCAAAGAAAATACAAGCTTGCAGTTTATGATACTAACCAAGACAACTGTTTGCAAGTTTGAGGTTCATGTGCAGAGGTACACATGTTGCTGTACTGGGGAGAAAAATTCTCTTCTTTCAATCCTGGTGCAACCACACACACCTTTAACTTCCAAGCATTTTTAAATCCCAAAGGTGAAGAAAAAGATTTAAGCAAGGAAAAGGTGGTAAAGCTAAAAACTCACAATTCATTCCCAAGCAAAGATTAGAAGACCTAACTGCATGATGATTCAAGGGAAAGAAAACTGTCTATGATCATTTACAGGAATTTTACAACAAGAGGAAATTAGTAACAGAGGCAACAGAGCACTGCAAGTAAAATGGAATTACTAATAGGAGAAGTCAGCACACCACAACACTGCTTGACACTAATATTCAGCAATGGAATAGAAACCCGCAGCTCTGCTGGAATTCCAGCTTCTCCAGTGAGAAACATCCCCCAGCCCTTCTGTTGTCCTTCAGCCTAACACTGGACCAACCGTGCAAACATCTACATATGGATGCATATGCTAAACAATGAACTCCATAAAACTGTGCATGTAAATCAAACCAAACTTACCAATTCTCTAAGCCTTTATTAATGTTAACAAACCTTCCTTAAGGTTCTAGATCATCAACTGTCAGCAACAAGCTCAGCAGCACCATTTTCAGAGAATGGCCAGTTAAACGAAGGTTTGAAATGCTGAACCTGGCTCTCTCTTACAGGTGGATACGAGTGTGCTTCTCCTGACATCTGCTAAAGAGCATCGCCTGTCGCACGGTGATCAACCACCAGGAAACTCTCAGACATGTCCATTAAGGGAACTCATTAGTTTCTTGGAAAGCTTTGTGACCTATTTTTTCAAACTGAGAAGCCAGAGAAACTGGTGCCCCAAACAGCCCCGGAAATAACTCCAAGGAGGGGGAAGGGATTGCTGGTTTGGGGCTTTTTTTAGGGCCACATGTCTATGGCAATACCCAAACCTAGTAAAAACACATCATTTCCTCTGGCCCAACCACCAGATCTTCCAAAACCTGGATGTCCTTGAATTTACTTCTGCAACTACACAACTCCAAGTGAAATCAATTTCAGAGTGATTAAATCTCCCCCATCCCACATCCTTACTGCTTGTGTTTCACAGAAGCAACACATTAAAGGCAGTATTGGTTCAGAACTGTCCTTGGGGCAGACAACTCTTTCATGGCTGCAGGGATAGGTCGGCCTAGACTGAATTCCTGGATTCTCATCTCTTGACACACATTTGTGCTTACATTTGCCATTTCCTGACATTCAGCATCAGCCACCAATGGGTTGAAGTTTTGATTATCTTCTTCCCCACATGAGAAATCTTGAGAGATGCTGCTCGTTTATAGACTTAACTGAAGCATTTCAGATCAAAAACACTCTGAAGGAAAGTTACTTGGCTGCTGAACCAGACAATTGTTAAAGCATACCTTCAGCATGTATATAAAATGCAAAATATGCACAATTTCCAAACAGCCAATGCCTGCCTAAAACCAAAACAGGCAATGCATCCTTAAGCCCACAATCTGTAACAGTCAGAAACTCCATGCAAGTGGTAAGATCCAAAACATAACTAGGCTCCTTTACTTAGAACAGCAAGGATGCACTCTCAGATGAGTATCTTGAACTTATATTTGCTTCTAAAAGAGCAACCTGGAGGTACAGAATAGGTTCTGGATCCTTCAACTCCTTTGTTTAAAACCCTAATCCTCAATCCTCAAGTGAGAGCAGAAGTGGCAGAGCTGGAGGAAGATTTTCACTAGCACTCAAAGCACTTAGGAGTAAAGACCAATTGTGTGAATTGAGCAGTAAGTGCATGCTGCCAGCATCAGAACTTAGGCCAAATGGCGAATGTAATTCCCAATCCAGTCCACAGAGAAGCAGACTATGACGATCCCTGACAGCTAAATCTCCTGGGTAACCACTGGCTCAAACACAACCCTTTCAAAAGAAAAAAAACGCAAGAACAAAGGAGCAAAAAGGCACTCCCTGCTATGCTGCTTCAGCAGATTAGACAAAAGGCCTACTGTGCTGAAGCCCAGGCCTTTCGGTGTCACTCAGGGTGGTAGAAACTGGCCAGGTAAGAAACATCTTTCTGCACGCTTGGACTCCTCTGAACATGGAGAGGAATGGAGGGATGAGAGATCGGCCCGAGGCATTTCAACAGAGGTTAGTGTCCTTCCTGCACTTGGTACAGACCTCGACTGAAGCTGAAAATACCCCTCACTTGTTAAACAGCTCCTGTACCTCTGGCTAAGTTCTGACCAACCGCACCCGTGCGCACTTGCAAGCATCGCTCCCTAACTTGGCGGCTCTTGCTACTAATTGGCAAGCATCAAACGCCACCCTCACCTGATGCTTGGCCGTCTCCATACCCTCCAGAACTGTCGTCTTGAAGTCCTCCTGCTTGCCCTGTGGAAGGAAAGAGGAGAACTCAGGGACCTTACTCCATAAGTTAAACCATACTGGACATAAAGGCCCGGCAGTTGGCGTTTTAGATATTAAATTTCACCAACTAAACCCATTTTCTGAGAACCCCATCTTCTGGAACCTGGGTTCAGGGCACCAAACTCTGCAATCTTCTAAGTGTTATCCATGTTACTGGAACGCTTTACATCAGACCTAATGGGACATAAAGAAGTACACAATATGTAGCATTCCTGGTGGCTAAATACTTATGATCAACTTCATTAATGGCTAGGATTTGATTAATAAGTTCACATTTCTTACTGCCAAGATCTGGTGGATGGGTACCACTAGATTCCATGAGTTGCAAACCAGAGGAGTTTGATAATCTTGCCCTTGGTTGTCCTGAGTCTCTCCATGTGCAAGTGGATAGTTTGAACCATTCTGAAAAGCCTCTTACTTTCAAGAGAGCCTGCTGTTTTTAGTTTTTTGCCATAAACCCTTCCCCAAAGCTTGATGACAGAACTGTGTTTGAAAGGCTCAGACAGCTTGTTTTAGCTTCAGTGCCCTTGATACACCAACAGTGTTCTAACATGCTAAGACCGCCTCTGAATCAAGTACATGTCAATCCATGTAATGCGATCAATACCCAGCTCTGAAAGACATCAGTCTTTCAACATATCCAGGGCTGGAAACATGAGGAAAGGCAAAGCGCTCATCTGAAAGATCTGAAGAAGTCTCAAAATTACCTTAGCCTGCATGCAAGTCCTAAACAGCTGCCTTGACAGGACTACAATACAACGAGGAACAGAGCATTTCCAGAACAGAGATGAGCACAGCCGAGATATCTGCAGGAACAGAGCTAATGCAGGTCACCTCACACACTGCTGATCTTCACAAGAGATGCTAGCTCCAAGTTCAGCCTGTAAGCAACATCCTTCCACAGTCAGGTATTTGCCTAGTGTTGTTGCCTCCAGTGAGCAGAAAGCCATGGCACGCTCCAGGGGCAGCCCAGCACTGTTTGATCGGCTGCTCCTGTACCAAGGCTCCTTCAAACCAACGCTTCAACAGTCAGCAAAGCGGGTGTTTTCTCAAGTCCAAGCAAACCCCCACTGAAACAAACCGCTGAGGTCACGGTAGCAAACGAACAGTCACTTCCTAGCACAGAACTGCTCAAGGCGTCATCTCCACACAGGTAAGAGTAAGGTCTAACCTAAGGCTGAACACACAACTGTTAAGATTCCTCTTCAGAGTTTGAAACTGGGTGGCCAATTTTGCCAGGCTGCAATTTGAGGCTCTCAGGATACACTGAAATTTCAGCTAAATTTCAGCTGAATTACAGATTTTATCCCTAAAGCAAAGGCACAGAAAGTGAACCAAATGTTTTCATACTTCAATAACCTGGACTAACATCTGGAATGTTGTAACATTACACACCTACAGATAAAATAGGAACTGAAACAGGAAAAGACATTTTCACTCAGCTGCAGTAGAGGAGCTATCAGCAGGGAAGTTCAGAAACTCACAAGAGAGACTGTGACAAATAACTGGATTTTCAGAGGCCTCAGAAGTCCCAAAACCAGGATTATATGAACTAATGTATCTGGAATAGCAAGAAAAAATTTCTCACTTCGTCTACACAGGAAGTACTTTATTTTGCTGGGAACATTCCAAGACCTGCTTCCATTCTGGGAAAGACTAACACAACAAAAAAGTTCATATTTACACTCCAGCACAGACCATTAATCTGCAGGAAAAGTTCTATTTATGCCTTTTGTAAGTTAAGAAATTGAAAAGATGGAGATATCAGCCTCTTGCATTCATTATCCCTAAATTAGTACTGACAATGAGTAGATGGGACAAAATTGTTCCTGGTTTACTTACACGAAGAAATCAGCATTTTCCCCTCTTCTGTTAGTAACAGCTAAACCAGGTCAAAAAAGAAAGCATCACTATTACTGCTTGCTCAGACACAATTCTAATGACTACCCAGTCCGAGTACAGAAGCATGGAAACAAGGTCTGCTAGAGCAGGTTGCCTCTCCTTCCCCCTACGAGAGGCAGGCTCCAGCTGCAAAGGAGCAGAGCAGCAAGCGAACTGCTGCTCCATGCTGACATCCAGTTACTGCAGCCGAACACGACATGTGCAGGAGCAGAATCTGTTGAAAGCCTCAAGACAACAGAATAACAGCTGAACAACCGCAGGAAGAAGGGCAACAAAAGAGCCCACTTTATACCGCCTTAAAATAAAGACTAGTGGCATATGATTACAACTGTGTACTGAATTCCAGTTGGGAAATGGACAAGTCAGATGAAAGACAGGGACAGAGCACCACTAAATTTGACTATTCACTTGACGTTCATCTGCACCATACTCAGTCTTACGCTCTCTTGGAAAACTGTGGCTAGAAACACAAGATGCCCACAGAAAAAAAGGAAAAGGAGCTGGTAAAGAGCATCTTCAGAAGGCTGGAAAAACGAAAATCCAATTTGTGAAGGACAAACAAGAAAGATCCTTAGAAGAGAAAAATGAAAGCAGCAAGATCCTAATTCCAAAAGGGATACTGGCAAACACCACAGATGTCACTCAGCACTGACAGTGAGTTTGGAAGCTTTTTGTCATCAGAAAATATTTCTCAATTAAAAAAAAAAAAAAAAAGAGGAGATACACTTTAAGGAAACTATCTTACTCGTGAAATGCTGTTACACCTTTTCAAACTACTCTGCAATAAAATGCAGCAGATTCTGCAAATCCAGACTATAACAATTTGCATAGCCAAAACATCTGGAATTTCCCACAGCTGAACACATTAATGGAACCCACCCCAAATAAGACCAGCATTTTGCTGTCACCTGAAGTGTGATACTGAATAACCTCCTTCTACTGTAAACTGACAGTGAGGACAGACTAATGAGCTACTGTCCCCACTACATGTTTAAGTTTGCACAACGAGGCTTTTCAACACAAAAGGTCATAACCTATAACATGACAGCTTTACACCTCTACTGCACTACCTGTGTTTTTACAGGCTTCAAACATACAAAGAAAATTATTAGGGTCTGCAATGAGAATAAATTAACAGTAATACACAAACAACTTTCTGTATTTTGTTATATTTTCAATATGCAATCCTGCTCTAGAATTACTGTCCTATTTAATATTTCTTACTGAACACTTCTTTTTGCTTCAAAGCAGCAACAGAGAGAAAAACAATTCAATCATAAACACTGCTTCTATACACAGCAGACTCCAATGCCTCTTCCTGCTAACAGTTGTTTGAATTAGGAGTTTCAGTGCACTGTAACAGCCAGCAAGAGATGACCTGATGCTCTTGACGCCTGCATTAATAAAGACAGAGAGATCCACCAATGTATCTAGTTTCAGAAGCCCTTAAAAATACAGCAGGACTAGCTATGGAATGACAATGGAAAATTTGTCATCTTCCTACATCACTGCTTCAGGCATATCACAGGATTTCAGGGAATGGAGAAAGGATACAATGACCTGAAATCTCCTTATCTCCAGGCAGCTGGATATAGCCCGTTTCCAAATTGGTTGTATTTAGATGACTAAATCGAGTGCTTGTGGAATAACTGCCTAAGAGACTGCTGTATGGATAGAACAGCACGTGCCTATCACTGCCTATTTTCCACATCTCTTCCTTCATAGGATAAAACACTTCACTGGTTATGCCTCAAACTGATTCCAGTAACCACTCCTAGAGGTGCAAAACGGCAGAGGTGTCTGAGAAATCTGCCAGAAAATATCTGAGAAATACAAGAAATGTATTAATAGGAGGTCTCAAGGATTAAACCCAAAGTGTGAGCTAAATTAAATGGTAAACTTAAAAGATATTTGTTTAACTACATATATCAAAATTCCTTTTCTGATAGATCAGCTCCAGCTGGGGGCAGGGAGAATTTTCATCATCGCAAATATTTCAGTCAAGCAGATGAGCTACACTATTCCAGTATCCAGCCAGAAGCCAACAGCCACAACTGACAAGAGATTACAGATGCAAATCCCAAGAGATAGCACACAACTGTGGCTATTAATGTATTTTCTGAAACTGAAGGTAAGTATCCCCAAATTGACATCAGTCATATTGTCTACATTCTCAAACCTGCCATCCAAAAGAAGCCAAACAAGAGCAGCAGAACTGAAGATTAACAGTTATTCACATCAGTGATGAACTATCAAAAGTTCAGTTACTAGATTTCAGCTACTGTCTAAAGCCAGCTAGTACACACATCACCTCATAAAGTCTCTCCAACAGCTAAACTTTGCCAAAGTGTGATTTTGTACATAGCAGAGTGATACCCCAACACCAGACCTAACTACTGGTGGTAGCCAGAAACACAACAGAGGGAGAAGGTGCTGCTAACACCATGAAACCTCAAAAGCAGCTGCTTCCTGAGCAAGACTGACCAAAAAACTTCCCAATGAAAAGCGAAGCTTGACAAGTCTGTCAAAGGAAATAAGGAAAGCACTAAAGTTTAAGCAAACAGGATCCAACCTGAACTTAAGATCAGAGTTATAGTTTTAAAGCCACAGGGATCTGTTCTCCTGCACAGCAATCCCCCCAGTAAATCTAACCTCTCAGAGGAGTAAGTGACTGTTGGCACACGAGCAGGTGTGGCAGCTAAATGCCAAAGAGGCTATTCTGGTCAATAAGCTTCCAAAGACAAGTCAATAAGGATAATGAGAATCTAGCATGAGAAGTTTGGCTTGGTTTGGAATTAAATCATGCACATTCCCATCTTTACCAGGCTGCTCTTCTGTGATTTCCCCTCCTTCCCATATAGGGCCAGCAAAGTAAACACTGTAGAACAATCGTTCATAACCAGATCAAAACCAGACACAAGAATCATGATGCTGCACCTGACCCCACTTAATTTCTGGCAATAGAACAGGCAAATAGTGTCAGAGAAGAAGAAGGTCTCTCTACTCACCAGACGGCTCCTCCGGCTCGCTTTCATTCTCCTCTTCTGCAGGAGCTGGGGGAGGTGGTGGTGGCAGTTTCTTCTCTTTCTCAGCTTTAGCATTTCTCTCTTCTTCAGAGTAATACTCATCTTCTGACAGGTTTGCAAGACTCTCATCCATCTCTCTATACTCCACCTGTAAGAAGCACCACAGAGGATAAATAAACACACTGAAGATGTCTCTAAGTCTCACTGCTAAAATGAACACTGCAAACAACAAAACTGCTTACAGCTCAAAGACAAGGCCTGAGTTACCTTGTCTTATTACAGCTGCCATGTCACAAAATCTTGAACAGCTTAACAAGTTTTACCTCCACTAAAGTCTTCAGCACCCAACTGTCCAATAATAGGAACTTCCTGCTGCTACTGAACCCAGTTGATCGGTATTTGTTATATTATCATTCAACCTCTCTGGTTTTCTTCCCCTTCTTCCCCTCCCTGTCAAACCCAGGGGTAACAAATCACCTCTATGTCCAATCTGTATATTCCAACTTGAATTTATCTGTCAAACATGGGTGACCAGAACTGTACACAAGGTTTCCTGACGAAATCCCACCCGTCAGTGCAAAGGATCCCATTTGCCTCCTCTCCAAGACAGTCACATGAGCAGCTCAACACAAAATTAAAAAATTAAAAATCTTGATTGCAATTTATGTTTTGTTCTCTCGTCCAGTAGAAATAAAGAATATTACCAGCTAAAGACTTGCTCCAACTTAAAGGAACATGGAAACCCCAAGAAACAACCCAGAAGGGATGCACCTCACACTGGTTAACAAACCAAGGTTTTTTCCCCAAAGTTAGAAAGTTTGTGTGTTTCTACCTGTTGGAAAGGGGGAAGAAAACACTTCTCACAATATGCAGCCATGGGGAAAATAAAAAGAAAGCAGCTGGTGACCCTCCAACATCCTGGAGGTCAGCTTGTGCCGTGAGGTGACAAAAGCAACTCTTCATCTCAAAAGAATGGCACATCTTTCACGGTCCAAGTTCAGTCATTAAGACAGGGCAATAATGGGCACAATTCACAACAGCACTGAGAAGCCCATGTACAGGAAAGCCTAAATTCAGTAAAACGCTAACACACTCCATGATCTACCTTTTGAACACTCACATTCCATGCCCAGCACGTGCAGTTCTCACTGTTCAGCAAACCTTGCACCACCAGGATCTTTTGCGAACCCATGTTCTGAAGCAAGTTACAACGATCCCACGGCATCGTAAGTATATTATCACAGGCATTTAAACCCAACACAAACTACTTCTGCCCTAAGGCCCTCTGCAGCCTCCCACCCTCGAGCTCACGCAACTTGCAGAGAACAATTAAGACCAATGAAAACCCCTAAGCTTTGCCCTACGTTTATCTTTAACCTGGAGACCCTCCTCAACTGAGTTCACGCCCCAGACCAGGTGAGGCGACCTTGTGCTACCCTGAACTGATGATGGGGATATGCTCTGCCAAAAGATTAACACCTTTAGCAAATGGGTATTTTCAAAGCACAGAAACATCACCGAAACTCCACCCGCAGACGGCGCACCAATTCCCGCCGCACCCCCCCACCTACCTTGGCCCGCTTGCGGCGGCTGGTCCTGCGGCCCTCGGGGGTCTCGGCGATCCCCGTGGTTTCGGCGCCGGGCGCAGGGGCGGCACCGGCGGCGGGCGGCTCGGACAGACCGCCCGGGGGGGAGGCCCGCGGCGGCTCCTTCTTGCGGGGCGTGCGCTCCGCAGCGCCGCCGCTCTCGGCGGAGGAGCCCGGGGCCCCCGCGGCGGCGGGCGGAAGCACCGGCGCCTCAGGCCCGCCCTCGCCGCCCGCCGCCGCCTCCGCGCCCTTCTTGCCCCCCGACAGCATCGCCCCGGCCGCGCCGCGCCGCGCACAAAGGAGCCCGAGCCGCGACCTGAGCGGGGCGGGACCGCGCCGCCGCCGACGTCACGTCCGGGCCGCACCGGGGCGCGTGCGCGGGGCCGAGGCCGCGGTGAGGAGCGTGGTCTGGAAGTGGGGGGCGACGGGACCGGCCGGGGACCAGGGGCGTGAGGAGCCCCGTGACCATAGAGCGCCGAGTGGAGGCGGGTGTGTCACAGCGTGAGCCATGGAGTCATCGAACCCCCGCCTGGTTTGGGTTGGAAGGGACCTTAAAGCTCATCCAGCTCCAACCCCTGCCACGGGCAGGGACACCTTCCACTAGAGCAGGTTGCTCCAAGCCCCTGTGTCCAACCTGGCCTTGAACACTGCCAGGGATGGGGCAGCCACAGCTTCTCTGGGCACCCTGTGCCAGCGCCTCAGCACCCTCCCAGGGAAGAGCTTCTGCCTCAGAGCTCATCTCAATCTCCCCTCTGGCAGGTTAAAGCCATTCCCCTTGGCCTGTCCCTCCATCCCTTGTCCAAAGCCCCTCTCCAGGTTTCCTGGAGCCCCTTTAGGCACTGGAGCTGCTCTAAGGTCTCCCCTTCAGGAGCCTTCTCTTCTCCAGGCTGCCCCAGCCCAGCTCTCTCAGCCTGGGCTCCAGAGCAGAGCTGCTCCAGCCCTCGCAGCAGCTCCGGGGCCTCCTCTGGCCTCGCTCCAGCAGCTCCACATCCCTCTTGTGCTGTTGCCCCAGAGCTGGATCAGGACTGCAGGGGGGTCTCCCCAGAGCACAGCAGAGGGGCAGGATCCCCTCCCTTGATCTGCTGCTCACACTGCACACGGGGGGGGCGTGGGCTGCAAGCACACACTCAAAATGGACCAAAACTGCTGCAAGGCAGGCATTGGTGCCCATTTCCATAGAACATCCTAATTTTAGTCCTCCTCCTGTCTCCTTTTAAGGCCTGGGACTTTTCTTCACCATGTCCTCTCTCAAGCTTCTATTTACACCATCAGGAAAAGCTGGTAAGGCAGGGAATGGGAAGCTGGAGTTATCAGGCTTTGGGCATGACACCACCGGTCAGTGCTCACCAGCCCCATGGTACCTGTGTGGAGTGTGCTGCCAGCAACCTTCTGCTCTTGCCTTGAGTAGCTGAACATCAGCTAAAGGTAACAGAAGACAAAAGCCCACTCTTGCTAATTTTCTTGCCTCTCCTCAAAACTGATCACTGACCAGAGGGGAGGTGTGGCTAATTCTAGGACACACACCTTGTCATAAAGCTGGTTTGCACTGCCTTAAGTATTTCAAGTATTTCATACTTCCATAGGAAGTGGCATTTCCTCCATTATCCCACTTTACTCTCTTTTTATTTGCGCTAAGCTGAATTTTTGAAATAGTCACAAAATTCATTTTTGAGCCTTAGTTTTACCTAATGGATGAGACAAATAGTTTCTTCAGAGCACATTTAACATCCTTCCCACAGGTTTACGCCAACCAACATCTCAAACTCAAAACTTGACACATTGATTTACTCTTCTGAATTGACAGATTCAAGTTAATCCTTTTATTTTTAAGGGCCATTTATTAAGTGCAGTTAACATGACAAATACTGGCTCCCCATATTTGTAAAACTGTCTCCTAAGTCCCCATCTATAGTTTAGCTTCATATTCACTAGGGTATAAACAGTTAGAATAAGGCATATAAGGGGCTTCCAGCAACATCCTTTATCTTGCTGCACCTGAGACATCATCATGCCCATTATCTTAGAAGGCATTTTTCCCTATAATCAGAAAAGTAAATTTAAGCTAATGGTGAAGTCTCTGAGAATACTCTGACATCTGAAACAATGGGAATTGGCTTCAACTTCTCTCTTTGTACAGAGCTGAGCAGAACTTTTTCATTTATCACAGACGCACAAATCTGGGGTTTATGTGAAGTATTTGCATTCAGTCTGGTCCAAAACAGTTGTAGGGCACATACAAATTTATAGTTCATTTTTAACGAGTAAATTTAATTCCATCTTTCACCAGAAAAATCCAAGGTCATCAATGCAGAAGCCATTTCCGCCACTATTCACTTTGTCCTTTGCTGACGTGTATGAATAAACTGTGTCTTGGGCTATTTATACCAGAACAACATCAAGGAATATTTTCTAAGTATTCCAGCACTGCTCTTTTAGTTGGATTCATATTCATGGAAAACCCTCCATGGAGCAGACGACAAACCTCAGAATGAAAGTTTGGCTCTGACAGACTTGATGCTTCCATATACACCGAAAATTTAGGCAAAGGACAACAGAACTGGAGGAACTGAGGTATGGAAAAGCTGTTAACGGTTCTGCTCACAGGCCAAAGGGAGAACAACTGAGAACTAGCAACTTTTTCTAACATATGGGTCCTGTTTCGCTTCCCCACAACATCCTTCCACACCCCCAGCAGCACAGTGGAGGAGGAACCTAATCCCACTATAATGCTACTAAATACTGACTAGGGCTCCTTTTCAAGGAAGCCGTGGCACGTTTCTTCAGCTGTAATTCATCCTTCTTCCCACACTTCAGAGAAAGGAGGTTTTATTAAGTAGCATTTTGAATTATGACAGACATGAACCCAAGGAGGCCGGCCTGTACTTGCATTCAACTTTTTAAAACACAGAACAGTGACTGGCGAGTACAAGCAGTGTTATACAAGAAATCAAGTCGTTCAAACCCTCTTCATTGTGAAGAGGGTTCAGCCTGGGAAAGTTCACAGAATGCTGGGAATGGGAAAAAGATCAAAAGCAACGTTCAAGGCATACACAAACTGAAAAATAGGTGCTTTGAAGTCTGTACTTCTGTTTTCCTCCCTTTACAAGTCTATTCTATGATATAGAGATAAAAACCAGGGGGGGGGGGGGAGGTCTTTCACCCAGTACTTCTAAATTTCCACAGTTTTGTTTTTTGTTAAAAAAAGTCATTTATAATTTAATACCTGTTTCAGGATTCTCAGATGTGTGGTGCTGTTAACATTGCACTTAATTGGCATCATCCATTTAAAAAAAGAAATTAAAATGCAGCTCTGAACTTTGCTTCTGAGATGGAAGCACTGTCTCTGAACCAGCAAAGATTCCTGTCACTCTTGCTTTGCAACTTTCAAGGCCTGAAGTCTTTCTAAAAGGGGTGGATGGGAGTAATGCCACATTGAAAAGATCCAGTCAGAAACAGGGAATCCTAAATTATCTTTGTTTAGCTTGATCAAAGCAGAATATAGGTCTTTAGCCTTCCCAAGTTCCTTGGCAAATGCATCTGCTTGAAACTCAAATCGACGGCTTAGTACAGTCAAACAGAATGAGAGAACCTGTGGAGAGAAATACATTAAAATTGATTTTACAATTCAGCTATCTGCAAGTTCCTTACAGTATCAGTAAATACCACCTTATGAACCTTCCCACATCCCACACACCGCTGTGGCTGTAGAATGATCCCACTAAAGTTTATCCAGGCCACACCTGAAACTGAGGTTCTTCCCAACATGGAGCAATAAGCCTACTTATTAAAAGAAGATACAAGATAGAGCCCAAGGAACTTCAAACTTCCCCCCATCCCCCCCAGTCAAAATAAAATCATTATTTAAATAGTATGATACTTCAGCATCTACGTCTTGAAATCAATTTACCTCATTGTAAGGTGAAAAAATGAACTGGAAAATAATCATCAAGCCTATCAGGGTAGGCTGGGTGTCATAGAAACCGAATGCAGCAAAGAGCTCTTTTCGACCAATTAACACAGCAAACAAGAAGAAGCAGAGGAAGGAATTCATCTAGAGAAAGGAAACAACATTCTTAGATTAGGATCTCAGTCTAAAACATGGCCTATTCACATTACAGATTTGCGTAGAAACACCACTGAAAAAAACACCCAAATAGATACTTTAGAACAAACACACAAAGAGGAACAAACATCTGGCCTTTACCCATGTTCTGTAAATGCATGCACTAAAGAAACACTTATTTTCTGTCAGAGAGCTACAAGAAAGTCTTAAGCAGTGAAGGAAGATGAAAAGGCAAGAAGAGAAGAGAAGTGAGGAGGGAGTACAAGGTAGAATTCATCTCCTTGGAATGAAGCACAGCTTCCAAAAAGTTTGAACCCAAACAAAATGTGTCTGTGCTTTGTCATACTTCTATTCCTGGAAATGATCTATGCTTCCATCTAAACCAGCTCCACTGTGTACAAGCACTCTGCTTGCCTGGCTTTTCAGAAGCACGATGCAGGACCATGCCTTACCAAGTTTTCTAGAGAACATGATTAGTACCTTTCTTAATCCATTCAAGTGACTGTTTGGTCTTTTTAGAGCAACATGGAAGGTGCCACAACATAGTTGTTATTTAGTAGGGATCAAGACTGATGTCAGAAGTTGGAAGATAACTGCAGTAGAGAACCCTCACTGAGGTGTTCAGCTGCATGGACAAGAAAAAGCCAGTGTGGAAACAGAAAGATAGAGATTTTCTTAAATAGGAGCTTGATAGTGATGTCTACAGCCTGAAAAGCTTGTGAATAGCCTTAGGAAAAAACAGAACAGTATTCCTGGAATGGGGCGTACATCACAAGAAAGACATGATGGAGGTACAGAAGGTGCACAGGGGGGCACCTAGGAGAAACAAAAAAGGCTGCGAACTTGGAGAAAAGAAGGGTGAGTGAAACCTGGAACATGAGAGATCTACACCAAAGCATCCAGTACTTTGAATTTGAAGGAGGAGGTTTGGGGGAGGAATTCCCTTGTGTTGTGCAATGCCCAGAGGTGTATGCAAGACTAAACAGACCATCACAGGCTCCTTTTCTTCAAAGGCAAGGTTGGGCAATCTCTAGAGACTGCTTCAGTGTTCACCCCTATCTGGGCATACACCAAGAATGGCACAATAAAGTTATTTACCAATCATTAATGCACAAGGTATGAGAATTCAATATAAATAAGAATGCCCTCCTGTGTCAGATTTCATAATTCTCAACCACATTCCTTCTCAGTTCTCCAAGGAACAAGACTAATAGAAACTCCCAGACACATAACCTTTCTCAGACGTAATGCCTAAAAAAATGGAGGCTGGGAGACAGGATATATCCAAACCTGTCCTTAGCACGAGGCTGGAAACAGACCTTCAGAGAAGGCCCTGAGATTCAGACGCAGAAGTAGTGTTAAAATGTGTCCTGATTTCAGAAGGGTGCTGAGATGAATTAAAGTGGCAGCAGGCATGCTTTCTTAGATGCTTTCTATTGATGTCAGAACTTAAAGGTTAACATTAACTTAGCTAAACTTTTTGGTGGACCTATCTGAATTTTAGCAATGGGTAGGAAATTGCCTGTCTCAGATGGTGACCGTGGAAGTGAATAATGTTTGTTAGGGCAACAGTCCATGAAGTACCATTTAGAATTGCCAAAAGCAGAAGACAACAGGGGAAAGGTAATTCTGCCAGGGGAGGATCACAACCACCAACCCACAGACCACCTACCTCAGGTATAGCACCTCCTCAAAAGATTCAGGAAGTGGGAATCTTACAAATCGTAGGGAGCATGTGTATTAATCTACATGTTAGGCAAGTAAGTTTTAGCTAATCATGTAAGTGAATAACAATACACATGTATTACAAGATTGAATATGTTAATGTTTGGTGTGTAAGTAATTGTGACTGGAGCAGCACTGGTGTTCTAGCTTTGTGGAATTATCACCAGCGCCCACCTCTGCAGACGTGAAATAAATAAATACCTCAACCCTGTGTGTTTATTGACTTCGTGCATGCTTGGTGAAAGAACCCAGATTTGGGACAACACTACCAACCAGCTGGAGCAAGAAGGGGCAGAAAGGCCAGTGCACATTCACTGCAGACATAGCGAAGGAAAAAGACAAACATACATTCTGTTGCAGAGCAGAAGTATATCGTGTGAATGTGCACTTACAAATCTGGAAGCAGGCGTTAGGAAATGGCAATAGTAACAGAAAACCACCCGTTTATCATCACTTACCTGGCTGATGATAATATTTTTGACAGTGTGACCTAGTTTCCAGTGACCCAATTCATGACCAAGTACAGCCAGAACTTCTTCATTTTTACATCCTTGCTTCTTATTCTGAGAGAATATAACAAAGCAGAAGTAATATCAGCTATGACTGAACACAACTGAATAAATTTCTTACTTATTAGTCTTTTCTCTCCTATGTCACTCAAGTATCCCTAAGATCAGGCTGGCAGATCACTTCTACCAGCAGATACACACATAATTTCTCATTGAGCCTTTTTCAAGAAGATGCTTACAAAGAAAGTGAACTGTTAAGTTCAACAAGATTTCTGCTTTGAGGTGGTGTTATTTCTATGTACGCAGACACGCCTATGCAAACCAGGAAGAACACTAGAAAATTTGCCTTCCAAAATCTCCTACCATCCCTTGATCTCATCCTGTTTCTTTACTCAAGAAAAGGCACTGCAGTTGAGGCAGACATTCAGAACTGCAGACTTTACATGGAGAATTGAGCACCAAGTCCTCTCCCTACTTCCTTCAACACTCAACATGTAGCCTCCCTCCCAAGGCACTACGGTTCCTTTACAAACAAATGCCAACATCCCTGTCCTCTGCAACAAATGCTATGACATGCCTGAAAGCTATCATCAGAAAAGAGGGACATCTGTACCTTCAAAGGTATACTAGCAAGTCACAAGCATGCTGACAACACTGCTGAGGAGCCTGGTGAAATGGGAAAAAATATCCTCATAATGACTAGAGCAGGTGAGCTCAAAATCCCTGCTTTCATCACCCACTTCTGCAGTATGCCAAACTGTGGATGAAGAGAATTCCACCACCAACATGGTTACAAGAAACAGAAGCTGGAGTGAATAACCACCTACACACATTGACCTAAGCCTGGGCTGCACAAGGGAGGTCTTCCTCCTCAGAATTACTCCTTCAGGCTCTTCAGGAAGTATTCCATCAGTTCTAACCATCCCCCCACTCTCCTGAAGCCACAAATGCCACAGCAAATGCTTGGTGTGTAGCTGAACATTAGTGGAAAGGACAGTGAAAAGCCAAAATCTCCTTCTTGAGCCAGGTGGGGAAAGATGCACATGTGGATCTGTCTCTGTGCGCGTGTGCCTCTTGCACCAAAACTTCTACGTGCAGTAAGAGGCACACAAATGACATGCTGCAAGTCAAAGGCATTTCCTTTAACAGGAAGCTTTGGTGTGGCAGCCCCAAGAGCAGGAACATGAGCTAAACCCCAGAACAGGTTCCTTATTCAAACAATTTCAAGGAAAGCTCATTTTTTACATGCAGGGAACCAATGTTCTGCTAAAGCCCCTGTCGATTTCTGCGGTCTCTTTGGTGCTATCTGTACCACTCACACAGCCTCAGAAATTCCAATTAGAAGCTCAAGGATACTCTGGTGTTGAAATTGTTAGATTTTGGATTTTAGCATCTCACTCAGGACCTTTAAAATACATTAGAAAACACAAGGGAATATCTCACCAAGAAGTTAATGTGAACAACATGATGAAAACCAAAGAGGAACTCACTTTGGTTTTAGACTTGGTATCTTCATTCTCACCATCTTCTCCTTCTGCTGGCTCTTTGTTCAATGCAGAATAATCTTCCAGGAGGGTGTCGAAGAGTACTATCCGCTTATTCTTGAAGAAGCCATAGAAATAAGCATTGCTGTGAGAAGAACGCTTAGAACCTGATGAGAAAAATGTACATTAAAGACCACAATGTGACTAATCCCACGCACTGAAGACTGGGCAATATTACATAGAACAGACTCTTCCAAATGAATTCTCAAAGTCCCCACATGAATAGTAGACAAACTCAAGCAAATAAATATGCAGGTTGAAGCATTTACATTTAAAATGATGTAATGATGACCTCATTTACTGACTCCAAGTGAGAATTTGTTTCATACATAACATGTAATCACTAAAATCACTAAAAACGTAAGAGCTGTCACGTGAAGATCTAATATCCAGGAAAAAAGCCATTTCTATTGCAATTTCAGGTTCAGAGTGGAAAGAGCATTCTGCACAGAACAAATGCTGCCATCCTAGCAAAGGCCCTGTGACAAATATGTTTAGAATTCTCTCAGTGTGCCAGCACAGATGATTCAAAACAGATAAGGATGAAGAGGTTAGAAGAAGAACATGAAGGATAAGTAGGGAGTAGTTCCAGGCTGCACTGAAGCAGAGCACCAGCTGGATGTGGCCAGCCCAAAGTTTTGAAACCCATAGCTTCCAGGCTAGATAAAGCCTTCATCACCCTCTCCTAGAGCAAAACTCTACCATTTCAGCTCTTTATGCCATCTCATACTGCTTCACCAAGGCTATAAAAGCAACTCTGATCCTCACAGGTGGGGCAAAAAACCAAAACAAAATTTGTGAAAGTCCCTGAAATTAAGTTCAGAAGCAAAACAAGTAACAATGGAAACATCAAAGAGTAAAGTGCTCCATGAACATGGAAGTGGAGAGAAAGTGATATGGCAGCTGGCACACTCCATGTTATATTCCATGACCTAAGAGGATGAGAAATTCATTACTAGATAGTGAGAAAATTACAGTCTCAGTTAGAAGGTAGGACTCCACCCAGACACACCATAAGAAGCCACCCATCTGAACACTCTAAGAAGGAATAGGTGGTTTTAACTTTCCTAACTTTCTCAAGTGTTTCACCAAGGACTATAAGACAATTAATGCTAAGCTGGGACTAGAAAAGATAAAAAGAACAATAAACTTTTCCTCTGGTTTGAAGTTCTAAAACTGGAAAATCTTCATTGCTGCTTCCATTTCTGACTGTGCTATCTATTTCCACTCTACAGTGCCAAAATAAGTCTTCCAAGTTGATGCTGAGTTAAGGCTGTACATTCAGCTTCACTTTCCTGACCTCAAAGTGAAAAAAAGGAAATGGCACAGACATTGACAGGTATTAGAGTAGCTGAGGAATAGAAGCAACTGCCCTAGTGCTGCATCCACAATCAAAGCTAAAAATCCACAAATTCAAAATGACAAGGTCTTTTTATTAAAAAAGAAATAAAAATCTCACCTTCAACAACATACACCTTTGTCAGGGGGAAGTCAATGCTCTTTGCCATTGTTTCAATTTGTTGCTTGAGCTCTCCCTCAGGAAGTGGAATGAATTTATCAAACAAAGGTGCGATATAGTCTGCATAGATTGTAACAAGCACCTGCAAACACATCCAGATGATACAGACGTTAAAAGCAAGATATACAAACGTGTGGTTAGTTCAGTTTCAAGGGGCTGGCAAAGCAAAAGTGAAATACTAGTTTGGGATAGGGAAGTGGCAGACAAGGAAGTGTGGTATCAGTTCTGGCCCTCATGGACGGTGGCAAATGCCCTGTGGGGGTGGTTGCAGCAATGGAAGCAGAGCAACTGGCAACACAGAAGTAAACCCATCTGGGCTGCTGCATTGTGGCAAGATGTCACTGCCCGGGTGCAGGACCTGGTGGTGAAGGTATGCCACACAGATGTTCGTGTACCCAAGAGTCGGGCCACTGAGGAACACCAGAACAACCCAGAGGTGTATCAAGCAGTTAAGATTGAAGTGGCTCAGATGATTTAGATTGACAACATAAGGGTGAATTCTTTTTAGCCCGGTGGGCCCATGACACCTCAGGCCATCAAGGCAGAGATACAACATATAGATGGGCTCGTGATCGAGGGGTGGATTTGGCCATGGACACTATTGCCCAGGTTATTCATGAATGTGGAACATGTGCTGCAATTAAGCAAGCCAAGCAGTTACAGCCTCTGGTATGAAGGACAATGGCTGAAGTACAAATATAGGGAGGCCTGGCACATTGACTGTATCACACATTCAGAAAGTTTCTTAGGAGATCATACAATACTTTTTACTATATATATTTTAAGGGAAAGATGGGAAGAATAAAAGCAGTCCATGACTGGTATAAAGGAAGCTAAGGGGGAAAAAAAAAAATCAGGTGTAGGAATGAGGGCAGGCCATTTCAGAAGAGCCTGTATCTTCTCTCAATCCTGAAACAACCAGATCTTTTAACATTTCAGCTTAATCCTTCTATGACAAAGCAAGTCTTTAAAGCCTCTAGGACTAAAGACTTAAAATATTAATGAGGAACTAATATCTCCCTGGTTTTGCAAATAGTAAGGCTACACTAGAACAACCTGCAAGTATGGACTGTTCCACTGAGGCTTACAGTGTGTGTGAAAAGATGCTTTCAATATAAGCCCTAAAAACATCAGTTACCAATTCAATGTATTGAAGCAGCTCTATAAGCAGAACCAGGAATGGAAAATTGCTACTGATCTCAATACAGAGAAATGCAACTGAGATTTGGTGTTCAATAACCTGCAAGAAAAGCCCCATGGAAACTTTACTGCCCAAAGCACACGCTGCCTTGTCTTGCCAAACTGCTGGCAGTTCTCCTTGTGCCCTTTCTATATTTAAGAAAAAAGAAAACAGTGTGCTGTATTTCCAATATCTATATTAAAGCTTTCTGAATGTTTATTTCTCAATTGATGAAGACACTCCAGTATTAAATACATAAAATCTAAGATAATACATTTATGTGAACAATTAATATGAGCTATTATTCCTGAACACTGAGAGCAAGACACACTGGTACAGTTTGTAGCCACTAAAATCCCTGGGAGATGTAGATTTTTCTCCATTCCTTTCAGTTATGTTTTTTAAGCCTCTGCACACTGAGCCATGCAATTAAAGTAGCATTTGGAAGAAATCCCAACATATTCTCATACTCACCAAGGAAACAACTAATGTGAAGAGCCAGGCATAGATGAAGAAATAGTCTCCCCCTATTTTAATAATGTAAAGCAGAAGGGATGTCACTGGCAACAGAATACATTGAGTCACGACAAACTTCTTGATAGCATCCTTAAAAAAAAATCCCAGTGTCTGTAAAGAGAAGATATCAGTGACATTTTCAATGTAAATATTGATGTGCCACCGTGGTTAATGATGAACTGATCCCTTCAGGGGATGCACAGAAACAAAATAAGACTCTGATGAGGAAATCAGACTCAGTTAAGAAAAGGTGGAAGAACCCTTATTTTGTGTTGCACCTTCATTAAAGGAGGAAAGAAAAATTTAAGCTAACCTGTCCCTTAATTCCTTTACCAATCTATATCCAAGACATTATGGGATTTCTAGAGAATGGGAAACTCTTAAAGAAACATAGTTATTGTAATGGAAGCAACTGTCTTTAAGCAGTTGCCTCCATCTTAACTCTCAGTTACCACTAAGCTGATTGTTTAAACTGGAAATATATATGTCTTATTAAAGATTTTTAGGTGTATATTGGGCACTCCAAGCTTCCACTGACATGCAGTTACAGTTACTCATGTAGCTGTCTCAGGTTTTAAAATTAGTGTTAACTTTAATTGAAGCAATAGAAATTTCAAAAGAGCTCTACCTGAATGAATCTGATCTAGTGACTGCAGCATGATCAGACAGCCAACTAGCTCTTTCAGGAATTCTTACTTCATTACTTACAGCTACCTGCACAGAAGTGAGGGGGGTAGCATGTAAAGATCCTTCCACACAAGGCTGTATTAAAAAGCCCAGATTACATCAAAGATATGGAACTTGTCTGGAGAGGAAAAAAAAATACTGGTAAAACAGATTTTAATAAAAACTAAGGATTTGGAGCAAGAATTTGGATAGATGCCTCAGACTTCCATGACTATCAGAAACACAAATCAGACATAAAGCCAAAATTTTAGGCTATTCTTTAGATATATATGCTCTGGTCACACACACTGGTGACAGATGCAAGCAGCCATTAGGATCAGCAGTAACACTACTGTATAAACACACAGCCACACAACTGGAGCACACCAGAAGATACTGTCCTTGCCTGCCTTTAATACTCCCATGTAGTGTGGGCTACCTTTTCCAGCAAAAACAGTTCCCTAAGTTGAAAAGCAAGTCTTGTGGTGCTCATCCGCACTGAGCAGTGCTCCCTTCCTGAAAAGGAGAAGCATGAAAAGAAACAATGTGGGTCATCCTGGACAAAGGAGAAATTGTTTCCATTTGATCAAGACTCTTAAACTGGTAAAAGCCAGGACAGAAAACACCAAAATACACAACAGTGTGTTCCTCCTTTACTACTTCCTCAGTTCAGCCAGAAAAAGGCCTGTTTACATATATGGACACAGCATTTTCATTTTTTAGCTTAGTAAACAGCTAAAGAAGCCACTTGACATAATCTAGAAGAACTCTTACAGAAACCTGCTGCCAGCACTGGGCTTCCTGAAACATCAACTACAATCCATTTAGCTCATGTTTTCATGTTAACTCTTTCTTTACTTCCAGCTGCACAATCTACGAGGTGTAGGGCTATAAAACCACACGCTGTCTTTCATCTTTGCCCTGCCTCTTTCCTGCTTTCTGAGGGACATGCGACCAAGAGAAATCCTCATTTTCATGGAAGAAAAAGTCTCTCTGAAGATCATCTAAGAATCATTGCTAGAAATTCCAAAGTCTGAGCTGGTACCAGGTGTGAATTTGTCCCATTGATTAAGGGACCTAGCCCATCAGTCTGAAATGGGAGACTGTGTTCGTAAGACATCTGGTACCTCAAAGTGGGTTGGAGCTGGACTCAGCCTTCAGTTCTTGGCATAAGGACCACTGCAGTTTCCTCTAATTCTAGTACAAGCCCCAGTACTGACAGTCTTCTGACTTTTGGTTGTGTCCTGGACATAAAGGGTTTGCAGATCAGTTTTAAAGATAACTGAGAGAGAGTGCAAACTGGATCGTTGCATTTAGAGCTTTTTTCCCCTCACTTATTTTCTTACTTGTTTTATTATAAGGAATAAGAAACATCAGTTTACCAATTTACCAGGAATTCAGATTTATATTCATATTTACGAGTTCAGAAACAGACTGATTCCACTTCTTCATGTCTAGCTCACTCCTTCTGCCTCCACAGGAAGATGAAACTGGCAAGTACTAGTGCATCTCTACCGTTACTGGAATGAGCCAAGCAGCTTTACCCACACCTGCTACCCATCCGAATCTCATTCTACTGTAAAAAAAAACCAAACTAGGCAACACAAAGAAACAACTTCCTAGTAGACTTGGAACAGAAAGTACTGCAGACAACACTAGCTGCGTCCAAAAGCAGAAACAACTCTTATGCTCTGGCATGAAACAGCTAATGATGTGTCCTAGATTGAGGTTGCTCTCCCAAAAGGAAAATCCGATCTCATGAGAAACTGATGCTGAAGCAGATTAAACTAAGTTGGTGAGAAAAATTAAGGAAGCCAGGGCTGATATTGAGTACCTAACAGGAATACAAATGAAGGGCTGAATTCTCTCATTTAGTACCAGCTGATACAAGAAATAAGTGAATCAAAATGAGGGGGAAAGTAATTTCTCTGTCTTGTTTCATCTGTTCAGTGTCCATAGCTCAGGACTGCCCCAGACTTCTCAGTAATCCAGACTTCTAAGGAAAGACTTATGAAAGGCAAAGAATAGTGCATCCACAAATGAATAGCTGAGGTATGAAATGTCTTCGTTCCAGTCCTAGAACACACACTTCTCTCTGCTCAAAGGCATGGGCTCGGGCAGAGAATTCTGGTGAGGCACAGGTACTTCTGCAATGCCCAACAAACTGTCACTGCTCTTACTTTTATGCAGGATGAGTAGGAATGTTGCTAAACCTATGATATTTGGCACAGATATGGACATACCAGTCCACCTAACCAGCCAAACCCACTGAAGGTGTTAGGTCAGTACAAGTGCTACCTACGATACCTGTTGATTGAAGCCATGTTTTTCTTCGATGACAAATGTGTTATACAAACTCCACGGGAGACCAGTCACTGCACTGAAGAGTGTTGCAAGGAGCAGGAATACCAATGACTGAACAATCTGTGGGGAAAAAAAACAAAGTCAGAATACACCTGATATTTACTGACCTGTACTAACATTAATATTCTGGGTGTTAAAAATGGATTTTATGGCAGTGGTTTAACTGAAACTGGTTAGAAGATGAAGCTGGATAAATTCACAGTAATTACATGATTGTGATGATTAGATTACTGATTACTTACTATGTTAAAGAAAGGAAAAAAAAAACCTGATGCAACAAATTTAAATCTAAGGATCTGGGATAAGAATTTGGATAGATACCTCACCCAAAGCAGAGACAATATAAACGGTAGCCTCAAATTTCCTACTCTTTTACTGTGCAGGAAGATCACACCTAGGATTAGTAAAAAGAAAACACCCCCAAAAGTCCCCCAAAACCCAAGCCACCACCCGTTTGACAAGCAGCTTTGATACTTGCATGTCACACACTGCTTCTGGTTCTCAGATTCACACAATCATTATGTTCACCAGAAAACCTCTGTTATTTTTACTATATTGTACCTGTAGCTAAATCCCACTTAAATGCAAGCTTAAAAATAAAAATTGTCAGAACAGTTTGAACCAAGTATTTTCACTAAAATTTAAGGGCTGCTTACCTCATATTCTGGTCCAAACCCAGCACCACCAGAGATCTGACCAGACAGATTCCAGAGGAAAGGAATTCCTCCACAGAGGAGAATCATCTTGAAAACAAAACCACATACCACAGAGGCAATATGAAACAGACTGTCATCTTATTCCACTAGAATTTCAGGACCTTTAAAGGGTGAATGAGAAAAGTTTGATAATTAGGCTTTTTGTCCCCCTCTTATCTTAGCAGTGCATAAAGAAAGCCTGGAGCATTTGGCAATGGTTCATTTTTACTTTAGAGAAGTAGAGATCAAGACAAGCTTCTTTTTTTCCTGGGAAATACTAGCACATTTCCAAGCCAATTTACTGTAGACTTTGCTGCTATATTGGCTCAGTCATAAGGTGTATTTCTCAGAAGACCTTAAAACTCATTTGCCCAGTGGCTGTATAACACATCTCTAGCAAGGGTACACAAGATTCAGCAACTTGGCTGAGCTGGGACAGTCTCTCCTGCATTCCCTACCCACAGAAAGGCATTCAGAACAAGGCTGTAATCACACTTTCAGCCATTTTAAGGAAGCTTTATGCCTTGTGCCTGTCTGGCAAGGCCTCCTGCCATACAGGTTGCCAAGGAGTGGTCTACTCAGGACACACCATCAAAGAAATGCTTGATGCAGAGCTACTGAAGTAAGCGCTAATTGTAGTTCAAGGCAGGAGATGGTAGCATTTGTTAAACAGCTTGACTTCCAAATGTTTCATACTGACTTTCTTAGCAAGTTATGCATCACTATATATAAAAATCAGTCTGCAAGTAGGCAGGCTTCCAGGATAGGCAGGGCCTGGTTTTTACTTAGCTATTTTTAAAAGGCTTACTCTTATAACCTAACTATTAATGTGCATTTTGAGTGTCAGGAGGAGATGGAAAGGATCAAAGCAAGCTTGTTTCTCCTTTGCAGGCTACCTGTAAGTTTCAGACCTGGAAATCCCAAAAGTACCAACCCCTGAACAACAACAGTTATTAGCATGATGTTGACACTACTTATTAGTTAAAAAGAAACCCACATAATTAAAGGCTGAAATAAAGCATAGCAGTAATCCTAGCTCAGCATCTCCCCTTCAATTAACTTGGTTAATTGAATCATACTTCTACCATACTTCTGGAAAATGTTGTAAAACTGCCATCCAATTCATCAGCTGTGGCCACAAAAGCCTCTTTCAAGTTCAGGCAGATCCCAAAGCCAATAAAAGATGCAGTTTACGCTCTAAGGAAGTGGCAAACCCAGCCAGTAGAGGCCACTTTGCTTCAGCTCTGCTGGAATCTGATAATCCCAGGACAGATACTGAGAAACAGAAAGACACAACTCAGTATCCCAGAAAGGAGCAATAACTCATCATCACATACATGTAGAGAAGAAACTGCATAGACCATACACATCAGGGATCTCAGCTTGATTGTCAAATGGAATCATAGACTCATTTAGGTTGGAAAGACCTTTAAGATCATCAAATCCAACTGTTAACCCAGCACTGCCAAGGCCATCACTAAACCATGTCCCTCAGTGCCACATCTACACATCTTTTAAATACCTTCACGGATAGTGACTCCAGCACTGCCCTGGGCAGCCTGTTCCAATGCCTGAGCACCCTTTGGGGAAGGAATTGTTCCTCAGCTCCATCTAAACCTCCCCTGGTGCAGTTTGAGGCCGTTTCCTCTTGTCCTGTCCCTTGTTCCTTGGGAGCAGAGACCAGCCCCCTCCTGGCTCCATCCTCCTGTCAGGCAGTTGGAGAGAGTGAGAAGGTCCCCCCGAGCCTTCTCTTCTCCAGACTAAACCCCCCCAGGTCCCTCAGCCGTTCCTCATCACACTTGTGCTCCAGGCCCTGCACCAGCTCCGGTGCCCTTCTCTGGCCCCGCTCCACCACCTCAATGTCTCTCTTGTAGTGAGAGGCCCAGAACTGAACACAGGATTCAAGGTGCAGCCTCACCAGTGCCCAGTGCAGGGGAACAATCACTGCCCTGGCCCTGCTGGCCACACTGGCGCTGATACAGGCCAGGATGCCATTGGCCTTCTCAGCTGCCTGGGCACATGTACATTTTGACAAGCTCCTACAAAATGAAACAAAGTCCAGGTTAGGCTGCACAAAAGAGCTAAGGAATGCAAAAGTTAAGAGGGGTTGCAATTCTTAAGTACAAGTTTCGCATCACAGTTATAGAGTTACATCACTATCTTACAGTACTATTTTCAGTACCTTTTATAATTGACCTTTTTGCTTCCTTAAGTTCATCACGTAGCAGATCATACTCTAATTATATTCTGCAATGCCAGACATTTCAGAATTCCTTTTTGACCCAGTTGTGCTACTGATGAGCAGCACACTTCAGCAGTCAGAAAATGTTTCTCTTAAGACTGTTTGTATATCACACATGCAAACACTTTGTTCTAACTCAGTGGCTCTGGTTCTTCATATATGCAAACATTACTGGCCCAGTGCAATTGTTCTTACGCTTAAGTAGTATCCATTGGTACTCTTCTTGTTCTCACAAGCTTTTCCTCCTACCTTCTTTTTAAGTTTTATCTAGAAGTGAAAGTAGTTGCATGCCTCCAAACACAGAAAAAGGTCTGTATTGTCACAATTTAAAGTAATTCTAATGTTGCTTAATTATTTGGCAGTGGAAACCATAACAGAGTATACGTTGTAGTTGTACAGTATGACTCAGCACTGCATAGAGAAATTATGTGCTGTCTGAATAATTCCTTCTTTTTATATGGTAAATACAGCTACAAACAAGAAATTCTAGGCCTTCCAAATTTCAGTGTTTGACGTAAGACTGCAGAATGCCACCAATGCAGATGCACAGGATCACTAAGAATCAAAGTATTTCACAGTTTAAGTACCTGAAAAGTATCATATGAATGCTGGAATAGAACTTAGGTACTTACAGTGCCCTCAACCTCTGAATAGAGGCCTGACCAAAAGCTGAAAGTACTTTTGTCCAGCTGATAGAGACGAGATTTCTCAAATGTTTCTGAATCCATGATCTGTCCCAGTTCCTGTGGTACATGTGTTGTTGTTCTGTAGACCCGCCTCTGCAAAAGTAAAGAGAAACTTAAGGTCTAGATCCAGTATTTTTAAGGAGATCAATCAGATTTTCAAGTAACACGTACCATGATCCCATGGGCCAGCATAGGAAGTTAAAAAAAGAAAAAGAAACAACCCACAAAATAACAAATACTCCTAAAATCCTATTTTCAATCAAGTTCCAAATATAAAACTGAGGCATTATTATTATGTTATAACCAGAACCTGAGTTACCTACTTATTAATTTCTTTCCGATATGGTTACTACATAAAGATCACACAAACTCCTTTTTCCGCAGGATATGACTTCCTGCTCTACAGTAACGACCAAGCAGAGTTTGAAACTAAACACCAGATCTTCCTCTGCAAACCCTGCACCTTCACAAGAAAGCATCTCTGTGATGTTGCTGCATAAAGGAGGTGACATTTCATTTTCAGTAGAGAACTCACAACTTCTAAATTTTTAAAGACTGAAAGTCCTTATCCCACCCACTGCCTTACCTTGTTTCAGTACATTTATCGCTTCTCAAAGGAAAAGCTCCTACCCTTTGTCAGCTCAGAATACGTTCCTCCTTTGAGCAGAGGACCAGGCAGCTTGTTCAGCTGATCTCATGGCTCACAAGAGCTCCTTCCTGGCAGCTTTTCCCCAGTGTGCTGGGTCTGGGTGGGATGGAGTTCATTCTTTCACAGCAGTCTCAGTGCTGGTTTGCTTTGCATCTGAGACCAGTGCTGGTAACACACCAGTCTTCTGGCTACTGCTAAACACCACCAAAGGCTTCTCCCTCTCTCTTCCACTGCAGAAACAGGCTGAAAGGCGACACAGCCAGGACAGCTGACCTGAGCTAACCACAGGGTATCCCATGCTGCATAAAGCTACACTCAGCAACAACAAATGAAGTAGAGGAAGAAGGAGGGGGGAACTGACTTCCAAGGTGGCTGCTACTTGGACACCGACTGGCCCGGCATTGGCCTGCTCGCAGGCTGCGGTGAGCAATCGCCTTTGCAGCACTAGTGGGTTTATTTCCCCATTCCCTTCACTTATTAAGCCGCCCTTACTGCAACCCATGAGGGTTTTCTCTCATTTCTGCTCTTCCCATTCTCTAACCTGTCGGGGTGAGGACGGAGCCGCTGCTGGTCACCCCACCGCACCCGCGGGGTCAGACCCTTCTCCAGCCACCCCCCCGGGCAGAGCTGCGACAGCTTCACCGTGCGTCCGGAGCGCCACCGCGGGGAGTCACGACCGGCGCGGCCCGGCCCTTCCTCCCCGGCAGAGCGCTCCGGCAGCCCGCCGGCGGGCAGCGCTGACCCCGCGCCCCAGCCCCGCTGCCTCGGCCGGGCCGGGGCCGAGCCCTCCCCAGGCAGGTGACGGGCTCAGCCGTCCCCACGCCGCTCGGAGCCGTCCCCACCGCCCCGCACGTGAGGCCGGGCCGGGCCCGTCACAGCCCCGTGTCCCCGCCGGTGCCCCCGCCGACCTGCCGGTGCGCCAGGAAAGCCTCCCAGAGGTAGACAGCCCAGGAGAAGAGCAGCACGGAACAGAAGATGCGCTGCTCGGCCGGCAGCTCTGCCCACAGCTCGCCGGGCAGCGCCATGGCCCCGCGCCGCTCCCGCGCTTCCGCACGCTGCGGCGCCGCCTGGCGCCCGGAGGAGCCGCGGGAGGGGCGGGGCCGGGCCCTGAGGGGAGGTGGGAAGAGGCCGCCGGTGGGCCCGGTGTGAGGGGAGGCATGGCCTGGGGACCGAGCAGCGAGAATGGTGCAGAAATACAGTTGTTTTGCAAAGTTTTACTGTGATTAGAGATCAGAACCATGAGTGTCAGTGATGAGTCAGGGCATGGTGCATCTCTGCTCTGGGGACAGGCTGAGAGAGCTGGGCTGGGTCAGCCTGGAGCAGAGAAGGCTCCTGAAGGGGAGACCTTAGAGCAGCTCCAGTGCCTAAAGGGGCTCCAGGAAACCTGGAGAGGGGCTTTGGACAAGGGATGGAGGGACAGGCCAAGGGGAATGGCTTTAACCTGCCAGAGGGGAGATTGAGATGAGCTCTGAGGCAGAAGCTCTTCCCTGGGAGGGTGCTGAGGCGCTGGCACAGGGTGCCCAGAGAAGCTGTGGCTGCCCCATCCCTGGCAGTGTTCAAGGCCAGGTTGGACACCGGGGCTTGGAGCAACCTGCTCTAGTGGAACGTGTCCCTGCCCATGGCAGGGGGCTGGAACTGGATGAGCTTTAAGGTCCCTTCCAACCCAAACCAGTCTGTCATTCAGTAATTTGAAGGGCAGAAGAACCCTGTGTAAAACCATATTCAGGAAGCCCCAATTTGTCTGAGTCACTTCGTGAGCATGGATAAATATTTACCCTTGTAATTCTGTACTTTACATGCACCAGGTCTCCTGCAACCTGAATCACAGAGATAACACTGACAGTGTACACAACAGCTCCAGCTTGTGGAGCAACAATCCCATCGCCTCTCCCTAGAAGGGGCAGAGGAGTGGCTTGACAGCGATGGAATAGATTTGATCAGGCAAGGGCAAACTTCAGTTCCCAAGTGACTCTGATCAGCTGCCTACTTAAGTGTGCTGACTTCAGTACACTTCTGAACTTGCCCAAGCACTTGCTAGGAGCATGTAGCATCCATAGAACCTCTCATAGTGAATTTGTTGGAAGCATAAAAACAGTGGAGAAAATGCAAAAGGTCAAGGTGAGCGGCAGGGCCCAGGGTGACCGCAACAGGCGCGGAAACCAGGCAGAGGTCTGGTGGTTTGTGCTGTGGTGGAACTGGGGAGGAACATGAAGTGGGGCAGAAGCTGCGTCGTGCCGCTGTTCTGCTGTTAGCATGGCCCCAGCGCAAGGACTCTGCAAGATTGTGCAAGAAATGGTTACCAACAACTGCTGCCAAGTACCACGTGGCCACAAGGAACAGAATGTTTGGCCACAGTCCAACACGCAGCACCTTGTGCAATTACAGGTAACAAGGTATAAAGGTACCCGGGGTTAGTACCTAAGCGGGGGATGAGAATTCCACACCAAATTGCAGGGATAGATGGATGGGTTTCTCCTCCTTGCCCTCCCCAGAAGGGGTGCCTATTGGTAAGTCTTGCAATGCAGTATCACTGACTCCTCTAGAGGAAGCTCTGTTAAGTCCTTTTTAAAATAAATGAGTCTGGCAGAGCATGTGTTCCACAGAGTCATTCGTTTGGCTGCTTGCTCTGGGACTTCCCATTGCAGACAGACAGATAGTGCTGCATGGGAATTCCCAGGATGTGGGTTCTTTCCTTTTTTAAAACAGGGAAGAATTCAAAGTAATTGGCCCCTCCTGGTCAAGCCGCAGGAGATCTGCCACAGCGACCAGCAGCAGCTAAGACCATCCAGAGGGATGAGCTGGGACAGCGATACCTTGGTGCACAGCAGTCATTTTCTCGTGTGACAGACGATGGTAGTTTATAGTGGAAGAAACTGGGGGCAGAAGGGACCACTGGCAAGCACAGCCGGGCACATTCACATTAGTGTTGTGGTTTAAGCCCAGTCAGTAGCTCAGCACCAGGAGCCGTTCACAGCAGTGCCCCAGCTGCTCGGAAGGAGAAAAATAACTGCTACCTCTGAACCCAGGACAATTGGGAAGAATGTGATTCAAGTCTGAGCTGGTTTTTTTTGGTGATTCTGTTGTCACTGAGTAAGCAAGGGGTGGACCTGTACTTGTAGGTAAGGAGATGAAGCCTGAGGTTGCTTTTGTAAGGGAAGACAAGATGGAAAACAAGCTCAGGAAGAAAATTGGAGTACAGAGACCAGAATCTAGCAGAGAAGCCTGCTTAGGGGACTGACATATGGAGTTTGGGAAATTGGGGTAATGAGAGATGCCACGATACTGAGCCTGAGCAAGGCCTGAGCAGGGATGCGAGGGCATCCGAATGGGATATGCATCTCTTACACTAGTTGCAGCCCCAATAGCATTAATAACTTGCATCTTTGAATTGCAACCCTATTTCCTTGCACTGTAATGGTAGAGAGGTACTCAATTGTACGTTGCTATTGCTGGGTTAGTTTGCTAATGTTTCAAGGAGTTAAAAAGTGTAAGTGCCAGAGCTATTTCATTTGCCAGACACAAATGAAACAGCAGATTACAGCTGGGAACGGAGGAGAAGGAGAGAACCCTTCTGGTAGCAACATTTACTGCCTCAGGCACCTCTGTGAGCTTTTAAAGCTGGCTTGTGTCAGCACTGCCATCAACAGCAGAGCACCAGCGCCCTTCTCTCCCTCTCTCACTTCCTGTGCTCACACATTTACATGCTTTTGTAGTAAGGACCAAAGAACTCATCAGTGTTAAAATACTTTAAGCCTTTCTTGTCATGGTTTTTGCCTAACCCGGATCATTCTGAAGGCATGAACCAGATAAAAATGAAATATCTTGGGAGTTAGAAAGATATAGAGCCCTACAAGGAATCAAATATTTGAGTCAAAACACTTCATATTTGGTACTGTAACGTTAAGTGAAGACAGCAATAGATGCTGCTGAAATCCAGAGCTTGCCACAGCAGTACTGGGGACACATCCTTCTGAGGCCTCCTTTCCTGATACCCACCCATGCTAGGCAATTAGAAAGATCAGATAAATGAGCCCAAGAAATCAGCATGTGCATTCAAACTGTGTCATGTGGATGGTGTAACATCCATCATCACCTTGCTGAGAGGGTAGTGCGTGCTGGCGATGAAGAAGTGGAGGTCAAAGACTAAACACATTGTCGGTATCTGAAACATGCAAGACATTATTTCTATAACTAGGAAGTAGATGTTCCTGCTCATTGCAGGGGGGTTGGACTAGATGAGCTTTGAAGGTCCCATTCAAGCCAAACCATTCTATGACTGTGGTTGGTATCTTTCAAAAGAAATGTGAATACAACTTGAGAGCACTGTATTAAAAATCCCAGTTGTGCCCGGAATGCCACATCACCAGAGGAAAACGCCTCCAAGATGCTTGTTGTGGCTGACCACTGAGGAAAACCCGCTCACCACTTCCTAAATACAACTCTTGGACTGAAGAATAGAGCAGGAACTGTCTCCATACCTGACAGACAGAAGTGATGTCTATCTCTATCCTGTCCTGCACACAGCAATTTAACACAGCAGCCAACTCGCCCTCGCCAGGGTCTAGAGAATACTTCAGAGATGTAATCTGCAAAAGCTTGCCGTGTGTATAGTGGTGGTAGTTTACAAGTATGAGCAACTCTTACTTAGTAAGAGCAAGTTACCTTTGAGGAACTGGAAGTTTCACACGTGACCACTCTGTGTGGTCATAAAATTCATGCTTCATATGCAAATTTGTTTATACAACAAGTGGCAGGATTAGGTTTTTTAATAGGAAAGCTGAACACTGAAGAATTTTAATACTCAGCTTAAGCACAGCAGGACTGTATAATTTTGTATTATTTTGTGGCAAGGAAGGAGGAAGCTATGCTCCAACAGGAGTAGCAAGGCTGCACCACTGTGTATTTTATTTTGTTTGTTACTCACACTACAAGGACACATGGTACCTCCAAAACACCTGCATTTTGAATTGTGGCTTTTGACAATGAATTGTAAGTGAGCCCATTCCTATGTTCATGTCAGAACAGGCAGAGAGGTGTACTGTCAGTTACACTGGAGAAGATGGATATTTGCAAGAAGACTTGCTGGTGATTGCTCCTTGGTCATTAGCATCCTCACTAATGGGAGATTAGAAAATACCACTCCCAGGGGAAACCGACCCTGGGCCTCATGATGCATCCAGAAGTACGACAAGAAATGAGACACAGAAAAACAAGAAACAGATGGTAAAATATCAGATTACTCCTCTGGTGAATCTTCCAGCTGGTTTATTCGTTATCAAAAGAGCTAACCAGGGAACCCGAAATGTGCACTGACACTTTGATGTGACACGACTCTCTGGAAGTCTGGCACCGCTCTTCAAACCCTTTTGTGCCACAGTCTCAGAAGCATCTTCTCCCTTCAAACGTAACTAGGACTCTCCCATCTCTAAGTGACAAGTGCTTTCTACCTGTACTCATTATAATTCAAGTCTGAAAAAAGCACAGAGAATGTGATAAAATAATACTTTACTTTATCTATACTGTTTCAGTCTGATAAATTATCTACAAATGCATAAAACTTAAGCAACATTGTCCAATGCACTCAGAATGGTCCCAAATTCAATTACAAGTAAACGACATTAAAGATTTACTGTACAGTAAACAAATGGGTGAAAAACTGTAATTTATTGAAACTCATAACTCAAAAAATATAAGATGCTGTAGTGTACAATATGTTACACAAAGCACCCTAGGGTGCACATTCAAGTCAAGTAATAACTCCATCGCCCCCCAAACCCTGGTACCCTAGTACTTGTTCCATATACAATCATGCACATTTACTCTTCAAGAGGAAGCCCCCAGTATTCTGATGTGTTAAATAGCACCAAAATCAGCATAGTTCATTGAAAAAAATGGGGAGCTAAATTAACTTGGCCAATACTTTTGACAGATATTATACATTCATGGAATTAAACAGTCTAAACTAACCTAAACAGTGTGTACTGTAACAATTACTGTTCTAATTTGAAGTTCTCCCCGTATAGCAGTAGTGGAGGCAATCTGCTCTAAGCAAAACTACTTATGTACTTCCTACACAAAGCTCATCTGCCTTTTTTGTTGGAAATAAGTCTATGAGGGGGGTGGAAAACTTGGATCTTTCAAGAACAACTACTGGTCGTAAGTAATGCAGCTGTTTTAAGGCAAGGTCTCCACAGTCCGTTAGTGCCTTGTCCAAGATCGCCCTCAGATTTTCTAAAGAAGGGGCAGATGATGACTCTGACAACAGGGGCTGGATTTCTGTTAGCTGCTCATGGCTATTTGGGGTTATGATTACATTTTTGTCCTCTACAAAGTTGTTTACTGGTGTCTCCCCTTGATTGTCTTCCTCTTTTTTCAAGGTTTTATCTACTGGCAACTGCTCAGTAGATTCCCATTCTACCACCTCCTCAAAATCGTCATCATCATCGTCATCTTTTCCCTCACTTTCCTGAATAAATTTCAAAAATGAAGACTCAAATCCCATTGGTTTAAATGTCTTTAAATCAAATGGTTTGGACACTGGAGGCTTATGGAATTTGTCTTTTGTAGCACAAAGTACATTTCTTTTTGTCGTCTGACTAACTGCACTATGTTGACTTCCTTCTGGGTCTGTCTTTCTTGGCAACTCTAATTGTAAACCAGACAAGAGCGAGCTAGTCTCTTTTTCACTCTTTTCAGAAAGATCTTCAGTTTTACACGTAACTGTCTCCCTGATGTTATGCTCTTCAAAAGAGGTGTTCTCTGAACTGTGGTTACATTTTAAAGTGCCTGAATACACAAAGGCACTGGCATCAAAACTCACATTACTCGATGGAAGTCTTTTTTGGTCTTCATTGCTTACATCTTGAGGTTCACAGTCAGTATTTGGAACAAGAGGTTTCTCACTTTCCTGCACAGGCTCAGGATTAGCTGGTTTATCCTCTGGAGGAACATCTACACCTTTTTTATCCGAGCTTGAAGCCGCGTCGGAGCAGGGCTGCTTCTCAATCATGATGCCACACTTAACACAGACAACAAGCTTCTGAAGCCGTTGCTCTATATACATATTGGTCATCTGATGCGTGCGCTTGTAGTGCCTCACTATGCTGCTTTCCAATTTGACAACAGACAAACATCCCTGAACCATGCAAGGGTACTGGGTCTGGTTAGACTTCTCTTTGCACATCTGCAGGGCTTCCTCCTTTGTTTTGAAATTCATCAAATGCTTTTCTCTACTTTTGCTAGTTCTTTTCGCTTTTAACGGCTTCCCGTTCTGCTTGCTTACGTCAAAACTGTCTTTCAAATAACTCTGCTCATTTTTATCCTTATCTTGTTCTTCTTCCTCCTCTTTCTGATTTCTAAAGAGACTGTCGTAATATTCGCTGTGTCGGAAATACACGTGTTGAGAGTAGTGGCTGTAATTGGTGAAAATTCGATCACAGCCATTAAGGTCACAATGGATTTCAAAATCTTTGTTTAATTTTTCTTCACTGGCATGTTCATCTATTAGGTGCCGTTTGAGCTTATTAAAGGTACAAAATGCAGCAGGGCAGTGGGGTTGGTTACAAGCAAATCTCGCAGATTCAGCTTCAGAAAGCAGTTTTTGATCCTCGAAGTGTTCGTTGTGGAAGTCACTACAATGCTTAGCAAGAGCTTTAGAACACAGAAAACGCTTACCACAGTCTTTGTGTTTGCATGCAAATATTTTTTTACATTTGACAAGTTCCCTTTTTTTTCTTGCTTTGTCTCTTTCTAAGCAGAGCTGTTCCTTATTATACTGGTGAACAGTTCTATAATGGCGAATCAAACCTTTCTGGTTGGTAAAGGCCGAGTTGCAACTTTTATGTATACAATGAAATGGTTTGTGGTATTTATGCAATATATAACATAAGTTTCCTTTAGCAACTGTTCTTTTGCTTCCTCTTCCCTGTCTTGCTTCCAGTTCTTCCCTGTGACTGTCCAGAGAAGCTATGTTGGAGGTTTTTCTCGATACATTATTGTCTGTCTCTTCATTGGACTCCAAATCTGTCTCGGAACTACAGTCTTCCTTTTTGGGGTGACACGGCTGCTCAGAGGGGTTTGAACGTTCCCTGAATTCCACGCTGGTTGCACAGACAGGGGCTGGGACAGTGCTGCCTTTGTGCGCGTCATCTGTACATAAACCTACATGATCAAACTTTTCATTGGAACACACCTTGTGAGCCGCCCTCTCAGAGCCAATTTGATGTTTGTTTTTATAGTGAATTCTAAGGTGTGTTTTTCTTGTAAATGATCTTTGGCAAATATGACACTTGAATGGCGAGTACCGATGCTGGAACATATTTAACTGAAGAACCATTTCCTTTGAATAGTTATGCTTTCTGACATAATGCATTAAGAGAGCTTCTCTGGTCACAAACTCGCACGTACATCCTTGACATTCACAGAAAAATGGTTTAGCTGCCAGCTGAGTAAGGTACTGGCTGGGTAAATTATCTTGTTGCTCCTGAAGCTGAAATTTTGAGGTAGTTTCATCTACTGACTCAGGGCACTTGGCATCCCGAGATGAACAGGACTGTAAAGAACCCAAAAAAGGCTTGTATCTTGAAGAATTCTGAATATTAGAATTTTTTAAGCTTAGATGCTTCAAGCCTAACATTAATTCCAACATGTTATCTTCAATATTTGAGTCTTTAGAACTGTCATAAAAAGATGTTTCTGGGGAAGAAGGACAAGCTTCTTCCTTCAGGCCATTGCTTCCTTTAGCATCTACAGTACAATACGCACTTTCTGGAGAGTCAGCATTTGTATCTGAATTATGACTTAACTGTGTGTTAATGTCTGTGGGGGATTTACCATCCTGAGCCTCAGTCAACAGGTTGAGAAAGTCTTTAGTTTTCATCTCCATATTTCTTTTCCCTTTAAAGTTATATGGATGGACCCTGCGAAGGTGTTTTTGCATACTTCTGGTATTCTTGTGCGTGGAACAGCAGCCTTCGAAACCACAGGAAATTCGTTTTCCATCAAAGCAAACTGCCACATTGGAACACTGTTGTTTCACATCTGCTGGATGGAAGACTCCTTCCTGGGACATGAGAAAACCGGGAACTGATTGATGGTGAGCCGTTGTTTCGATCAGTAGAGGAGACACCTTGCCTTGGTTTACTGCAGCATCTGACCTGTGGTCCCCACTATGAAGACTGCAATTACTTTCACTGTCTAGATCTTCACTGTCAGAGAGAGCTTCTTCCTTAATCTGTGGGATTTCTTGAGAGCCTGAAGGATCCAAGTTATCATTCAGATTGGAATTTTCAGATTGTTCAAGCAGCTGAGACTCTGGAAGGTAACTGCATTTGTCTTTTGAAACTGGCTCTTCAAGTTTTACCTGTTTCACTTCCCCATTTGACACTTCAATATTATGCACTGCAAGGTGATTCTGAAATTCAGATTTGGAGTAATAAAACTTTTTGCAACCAAAGAAGTTGCAGGTGTATGATGCGTCTCTGAAGTGCTGTGCCTCGTGATGGTAAAGTTGCCCTAAGTCACTGAAAACAATATTACAGCCATTTAGCTCACATTTATAACGAAGATCATCGTGTGTTTGTTTGTGATTGAGAAGCTCATTAACTGACCCAAATCTCGCATAACAATCCATCGACACACACATGTAGGGTTGAGGTCCACAGTGCACCCGTTCATGCTCCCGCAAATGAAAGGATGTCATGAAGTGTCGGCGACAGAAAGCACACTTTTCCCTCCTGTTTTTCATATCCAAGTAGTGTTTTGCATTCTCATCATTGTTTTGATGTTCAGCTTTCAGATGTACACTTAGGTATTTGAACTGTTTAAATACTCTGGAACAATCCGTTCCGGGACAGGGATAGATGTCTCGGTCTTGGAGCTGGCAATTCTCCAGTTGGCTGAACGTGACGTACTCGTGTGTGTCATTGTCAAAGCTCTCGGGCAGCTGATGCGACTTCTCCTGACAGGCTGGGGGTGGGCTGCTGGAAGCTGTTATCTTCTGTGGTGATCTCTCTTTCTTCAGGATTATTTTCTTTTTAGGTCTGTGTGTTCTGCTAGGTGGCATTTTAACATGTTCCATTACATGCGGGACGAAAAGCTCCTTTCTCTTGAACTTCTTTGTGCACACCGGACACGTATAAACACCGTCTTCCATATGCATCTTAGAATGATGCAGGATTCTGGCCTCTATACACTCCCTTTTGCAAAGCACGCAAAAAAATTTGTATTGAAGCCATCTCTGGTATCTTTCTGAAGAACCAATTGGCTTTTTTACTCTTACTTTTTCTTTAGGGTGGTTCATTGTGTCTTTTCCATCATAGTATTTATGTTCCTTTGACTCTTCGTAGTCACTGAAGAAAGTTTCTAACATATCGGTTTCATTGACTGACATATTACAACTTGCATCGTCCTCGGAATCAGAAGCTGCTTTCCCTAACAGTTTAAGGCAATGTCGCTTTAAAGTCTTCCAGTCCCAAAATTCAGGATCAAATGGCCAATACGCTTTCAAAGCTAACAGCAGCTCACAACGGAGGGAATTTGGAACCAGTGCATTTTCTTCATCAAATTTTTGATCTGGTTGCATATAGAGCTCTTCCAACACGTTAAATCCACTCAAAGTTGGCTCAAGTAGAAATTCTGTGAGCTGACAAGCTCTTCTGACTTCCAGGTCTTCTGGTAAAAGGCATGCAATTGTTTTACAGACTGATGTTTTCATCTCATCGCTTCCGTTTGAGCGGATCTGAAGGGCTCTCACACATAACAGAACAGACACGGCGAGTCCTGCTTCTTCTGCCTGTTTAAAAAAACCACAAACAGCCACAAAACAAATGTTACTCTTCTTGGATAAGCACATTCTCTCTAGAACTCTTCTATGAAAAAACAATGCAATGAGAACACCCAGTAGCCTACTGGTCAGAATCTATTCAGGCTCCTGAGTGTTAAGTGCCTGAGTCACTGTGGAGGAGCCACACAAACTAGTTTAGGCATTAGATGTTGCAAAACATCTTTCTAACTCCTCTCTCCTCGACTGACTCTGCACCGTAACTCAGATGTCCAAAAGAGAATGGAATACATCTTCCATATACATCCCTCCCACAGCATCCACACAGGATACTAATTCAGAATATGTGGGACTGTGTAATAAGGAAATTAATATAAATTCACACCCTGAAACGAAATAATCTTCAATAGCGTAACCAGCACCGTAGCAGAAATGATTCCTGATGAAGACAATTGGCATTTCACTTCCAAACATTTTCTGAGGAGTCTCTGCAACACTGAGGTGCTGCTCAATAGTATCAGGAAGATACCTACAAATAGTACTCACATGCTGGTTTTAAAAACAGTGTATTCCCAATTCTACGTGGACAAAACTGAGAGTTACCTTGTTCCAAAAGCATACTTTTCAGCATAAAGAATCTGAATGCATGAACTATTTAGTCATTCGTAGTAAAGTAACAGTAATTGGTAAAGTTATGAATAACGTAGAGAGATGACACGTGGCTAACACAACCACATCCACACCAGCTCAGGTGGTAAAGATCCAAAGGAGCTAAGAAGAAGTTAAAAGAATTAGGAAGCTTTTGTACTCTCTGTGCACTGCACTGGAAGTCAGGCAATACTTCTTTAATTCAGTACAGTGTTTATTTGCTAGACAGCAATTAAAAAACCCATTTCCCCAGCAGAAGGCATTTTAATATGGTTTAGCAGGAAGCACAGAAAGAACTGGTATATAGTTAATGATGTATTGTGCTTTATACATAAAAGTGCACATTCATGCACATTTTAAACGTAGAAATATGACAACTTTAGATAAACTAGGTTCAAATATTTCTCTCTGCAATCACTACTGGAATTCATCTTTGCCAAATTAGAGTTCTGGACTCTGTGACCCACAAAAAGGACAATCATGGCACCTTTCTGATCTCTACTCTGACTCTAAACCAAGGCTCTGCTACTAGCTCTTAATCAAATCACACTTGATAACTCCTTTGTTTCACAGGATTAACTCTGCTCAGTGAAAGAGATTCCCAGGCAAACAAACCTGAAGCCAGAGAGAAATGTAACTGAAAAAAGAAACCTTGTCTGTTATGTCCATAACCCAATTGATGCCTTAACTCTGAATTAACTCAGGTCCATGTAAGAATGAAAAAAGATCAGCAGATCTGGGAGCGTAACATTAATTGAAACATTCATAAAACTGAAGTTCACGTGGCAAATTCTACTCTACATGTGCAAAACTACGCTGCTTTCAGGAAGAAGTATCTGAAATCTTTTGGAAATGGTGACATTCCTAAGGGAAATTCCCATATCTAATTTAAGTTTCATGATCTGTGTAATACTGTTACTAAAACAGTTAAAATCCTGTCATTATCAGTGAGCTTATTTTTCCTCCATTAAAGTGTGCCTGATTCATTTTAATTCATTTTCATGTGCCCTCCACAAATCCACACTCTCATAGTGACCAGACACAGAAAAGTTTAGTCTAGCCAATTCCAAGAGTCAGGGCAGCAAAGGAAGACACAAACCTCCTATGGAGCAAATACCCAGATTAACCATAGCCATCCCTTCTGCTCTGCTATGAAGAGTGTGCTGCATCTGCCTCCTGTGTAGATGCATCAATTAAAGTCTTTCCATTACTCCTCAGAGTTTACATGATTATAAAAACTGCTGTCAAGCATCTCTTGAACCTTTCTGCAACTTTCTGAAGATGGCCATCAGAACAAAGGCAGGAGTCCAGATGTGACTGTACAGCACATTTTGAGAAGGTACTTTCTCAGAGTACAAAAAGATGAGACATTTCAGCCCAGTCTCCATCTCTCAGGGATGCTGCAGAAAATCGTTGCTGTACCCCAGTTCTAAATAGGCATTAGAGCAAACCAGCTATGATTTGGTTCAAAATACTGTCACACTGTATTTTCAGAGGAATAAATGAACCAAACTTTCCAGGCTGAGTGAAGGTCACTTCAATGTGTCAAGCTGACCCAAAACTACAATGCAGGCATTTTTCAGAGGTTTTTATTAGTAATTTATGAAGCACTTAATCAGAAAGTATGAATAATGAAATAAACTGTATTTCAGATCAGTTCAGAAGAATTATCAAAACACTAAATTCATGTAAACAGTTCTGGACACGTCCAAAGACTCAGGACTGCAGCTTACTTACTTCAGATTGGATGACTCTTATCAAGAAAAATAAATGCTGTAGAGTCTTGGCAATGATGCCAAACTGACGACATCTCTCCAAAAAGGAATCTAAAGAAGGATCTATTCTTCTCTGCAGTTTGCTCCAGAAAAGTGTCAGTTCCCTGCAAAGAGTTGAAAGCAGAACATAAAAACATTGCGGATATACAGAGTTTATCCAGTCTGTACTCTTCAGTGCAGAGCTGATACCTCTTAACTTAACAACTTAAGCAACAACTTAAGCGTTATTAAAAGACAGCACACACTTCAATCAGGTCCCAGTCTCTGAGAGATGCTGCACAGAAGTGTTACTTATACCTTACTCCTAAACAAGCATCACATCAAAACACCATATATATCCTGTTATTCAATCATAGAATCACAGCCTGGTTTGGGGTTGAAGGGACCTTAAAGCTCATCCAGTTCCACCCCCTGCCACGGGCAGGGACACCTTCCACTAGAGCAGGTTGCTCCAAGCCCCCGTGTCCAACCTGGCCTTGAACACTGCAGGGCAAAGCAGCCCCCTCTCTCCCAGCAGTAGCTTAGATGTTGGCACCTGCATTCAAATGATGCAACGGTCACTCAGTGCTTTTTATCACTCGAAAAGTTTTCCTTCTGTTCCTCTAGTACAGCAAACGTCGCCTTCGATAACCTAACCACTCTGTGCATCAAACTATATGTAGAGGTTTCTAGATGCAAGGTCAGTCACAGCCAAAAATCAAGAAGACACCCAGGCAGACTTTACACTGAATATTGGCAAGATTCTTCCTTTGAAGTACTGCAATCCTGCTCTTGAACACTAAACCAGGTGAAAGAAAATGGGGCCTTGTTATGGATCTGACCTGGGACACATTTACTGCACAAAAATGGACAGTATTTACCAGTACAGTTTTGGGCTGGGTTGGTTAGTTTGGGTTTTTGTTTGCTTGTTTAAAGGCCTAGAAATGCAATTAACAGCCAAGAACCTAGTCAGGCCTGCAAGGAACTAACAGACAAGCAGTGTAATGCAAGGTGCTTTAATTTTACATCCTAAACAGAACTAGAGAGGAAAGAAAGGTGGACACCCAGAATATCAGCAACTTCTTCTACTGCCCTTTAGCCCCCAAAACCTGTCAAAGTGTAAAATGTATTGAGCATCAGGATGCCTAATACGAAGAACTGGATAAAGGGAAGCTTACACAAGGAAAGCCCTAAATACAAAAAAAGTATTAAAACCAGAACAGAACTTGAAAAATAGTTTATCCATCAGGCATTTTGTATATATATTCTGTACATCTACATAGTTGGGAGTGGGAAGAATAGTGAAAGAAGGGCTTTCCTCTGGCTAATCTCTTAGTCCTAAGACTTTTTGGCAGAGGAAAACGTTTTCAGTGTTTGCCCTGTTCTCTTTCTCATCCCACCCCTTCTTTTTGTGCATGGTTGAAGGGGTCCTTAAGGACGGTGATGTAGAAACGTTCTTCAGATAATCTTCAACATATGGAAAGCAGGGAAGGACGACTCTCAGTATTTGGGCAATTTTCCATTCAAATTTAACATGAGGCTGCACAGAGAACAGGAAGAACTCCACACACAGAGATCTACTTAGACTTCAAAGTAAAATCAAACCTATATCAGCAGATCAGTCTGGAGAGAAGTTTTTTGAAGTTGTGCTTGGTTACAAGTTCATACTTAATGCCACTTGTATTAATGCTAAGGATCACATTCTTTTATGGACTGAAGTGCCTGACTCCCAAGGCCATCCGCTAGCTCAGACCACTAACAACAGTGTAGACATAATGACATGACTTTAGCACAAGTGACACAAACCTGCTAACATCTTCTGTAAGTAGGAACATACTTGTGTCACTAGGCTCTGCTAACATTTACATCTTTAAGCCTTCACTGCTTGTCACCTAGGCTCGCCAAGTTTAAAGCTGTGGAAATACCTACTCATGTTACAGCTGCACCATGTTTTGCATAGACTCAAGCTCAAGGAAGTCCCATCATGGTCCAGGCTGGGATGTCTACGTGTAGGCAGACCTACAGCTCTAATTGCTCTCTCCTGACTCATTAGTCAGAAGAAAATGTAGGTTAGACAGTCACAGCACCTAAAAGTTTCATTCAAATTCTAACTAGTTTCAGTTCAGACTTCACACTGCAAGCAAAAATCTAGCCACAGTTGTCACAACAAAGAGATGTGAACAACAAATGCTGGGGGGGGGCTGCTTCTGCACGTTCCTACTTCTATCTGTGCTGAAGACGTGAAAAAAAGGCATCAAACTCTCACAGGTCTAAGTATTTAAGAGGGAAGAACTGAACAACAACATACTTTGTGGAACCACAAAGCTTAGGGGTTTAATATCAACCCAGACAGCACTACTTACAGACCCACTATACTGTTGACGCATTACTGTCAATGCCAACTGAGTACTGTTTCCTTTTTAAATGATTTAAACGTTAGTTGTGTCTAACTGCTCTATCACTGTAGCAAGATGAATCCTTATTTATTTTGTCACAAGTTACCTAGAAAGTACTTCAGTCTGATGTACTTCTCAAGTTAAAGATAGATCCTCTTTCCCTACATAGCTTTGTAATGTATTAGCTCAATTCTCTTCCATTGAAGCCAGTGAGGAGCAGTTAGGAGTAGCAGTAGTACTTATTACTTACCAAGAGCAATACACGTTTGCTGTTTGAAGCTGATGAGTAAGGTATGTTGTACACAGAATAAAAGCAGTGTTTTCTTGTCCTTCAGATTCCAAATTACAGATGATGTCAAGTACTTCTTTGCAATCCACTTTTGCAATCTTAAAGAAAACAAAAGAAAAGGTATTTTATTCTCAGTATGTTCCCAACAGAAACACGTGTTTACCATGTCAGAGGAAATGGTCTCGCAAACATGTAAACACTACATATCCTTTAATACCCAGAGTTCACACCCCACCTTTCAGCTACAGAATGGCATGAGAAGTTCATCTGTGTTAGTTCTGATCCTTTCTCAGTTTTCTTTGGGACCATCTTCCATTTTGGGTAGCTTAGCAAAATACTTACATGCAGGCAACAGTCTACCTAAAACTTCCCATTCCTTCTCCACACATGCAGACATTCCTGTTTTCCTTTTGAAAATCAAAACCCAGGTCCAAAAAGGTCAAGAGATGTGAAGAAAGAAAAAAGACCTCAGACTCTTGTCCTCTTTGTCCTTAAGTGCTGCTTCTGAACAACCACACTCAAAAGTGCGATGTTAAAAATAGAAGTGTTTAGAGGAGAGACAAATCCCATGGAAGTTCTGGAAAGCCTACTTAAAGGTAGGTGCTTATGAAGTGCTTTTACTATTAAGACAACGCTATTTTTAATACATGTTTTCCACCAGATCTATTCCACTTCACAGAATAGGATGTACTCAAGCAACATCTACTTTAATCAGCTGTTGCTACTATCAGCAATTCAAGAGAGAAACCTCAAGAACTGATGTAAGTGGCAATGCTTTGCTACCCAAGGGGACAGACATCACTGTTCCTTGCATGTCAGAGACCATAAGCACTTGCAATATCTGCAAACCATGTGCCACCTCCATGAGGTTGGGGAAGATGGAAAACCAAGCCCATACCAATGGCCACATGAAAGAATGTTGAAGGTGTTCATCACTGCACAGGAGAGAACAGGCTGCTGGAGCTTACAGGAGGAGCTTCTTGCTTATTTGTGTCAGGTTTTCTTTCTTTTTTTATTAAAAAACCCCACCAACACCTTTTCTTTCCTGGGTCAGAATGATGGGAAGAGAAGTAACTGCTGCAGTACTAGTATTAGAGCCAGAAAAGTCAGCTTCCCAATTAGATTTTGCTTACAAAGGGAACCGAAGCTCCAAGCTTTATTTTAAGTTTTCAAACACATCTAACATGAGCCAGCAGTGTGTGCTTGCAGCCCAGAAACCAGCCGTACCCTGGGCTGCATCAAAAGCAGCGTGACCAGCAGGCTGAAGGAGGTGATCCTGCCCCTCTACTCTGCTCTCGTGAGACCTCATTGGAGTATTGTGTACACTTCTGGTGTCCTCAACATAAGATGGACATGGAGCTGTTGGAGCGAGTCCAGAGCAGGCCACGAGGATGATAAGGGGCCGGAGCACCTCCCGTATGGAGACAGGCTGAGAGAGTTGGGGCTGTTCAGCCTGGAGAAGAGAAGCTGCGTGGTGACCTCAGAGCAGCTTCCAGTGTCTGAAGGGGGCTACAAGGATGCTGGGGAGGGACCTTCATCAGGGACTGTAGCGATAGGACAAGGGGTGATGGGTTCAAACTGAAACAGGGGAAGTTCAGGTTAGATATAAGGAAGAAGTTCTTTACAGTGAGGGTGCTGAGGTGCTGGCACAGGGAGCCCAAGGAAGTTGTGAATGCTCCATCCCTGGCAGTGTTCAAGGCCAGGTTGAACAGAGCTTTAGGCGACATGGTCTCGTGTGAGGTGTCCCTGCCCATGGCAGGGGGGTTGGAACTAGATGATCATAAGGTCGTTTCCAACCCAAACTGTTCTATGATTCTATGAATGCAAGCATGTAATACACCAGCAGTTAATACAAATGTTCTACCCTACTGCAGCCTGCAAGAGATCCTTTCTTTTTTGGAACCCTGCTGCAACAGTTTCACGCTTTGGCTTCAGTTCTTAGTATTGCAGAAAGAAATGCTAAAAAGCTTAATAAACATACATTAAAAAGGGACTATGGATTACTAACCTCCTTAATGGAGTCTTCGTTAGGCAGCATAGAACACACACACGTGATGTAGGCTTGGCGAAAAGATGAGACATTTGCAATTTCTGAAGAATCTGCACACAATTTTGACAAGTATCTAGCTTGTGGGATGCAGTTTGACTTCATCAGATGTTTTATTCGCATCTGCAGAAAGGAAGGCCCTTCTTGTGTAATCAATTTATTAGCTAGGAAAAGAAAAAAGCCTTTGAGAATACACCAACGTACAGCTCACATTTCACTGAAATCACAGTTTATTTTATTACAAACTTGTGTAAGTCTGGTCAGTTTGCTTAGGAAATTTGAAGTGTGATCAAAAGTGACAGCAATCAATGGGATATTTTCTCTTGAACAAATTCAAACCAACTGTGTAGGGAGAGAACACTGGGTGATAGAAAACAGACACCTCTGCAAAGGACAGCATCCATTAGCACATTAGAAGTATGCCACAGCAGTGGCTAAAGGACACTCATCAGCCACACAGGATTTGGGACAAGATACCAGCAGTTTAGCTGAGATTCAAAATCTTCATATTCCAAAGAACCAAAACTATTGCAAACTTAGTATTCCATCCTTTTCAACTGGAGATTTTCCCACCCAAATTATTAAAACCCACATAATGCCAAAATACACAAAACGAAGCTGAGGGTGACAATGTTATCTTTGTGGAAGAATTGTCTGTAAGAGCTGCTTATGCTCTAGATCAACCAAATACACCCAAGTCATAATGAGACTCGATGAACTAATTAAACAGGAAAAATGTAACTTGTGATTATTTTTGTAATTAGTTGGCAAAATCTATCTAATCTCATGAAAACCTCACGGATTTAGTTTGCTCTTCCCAGGTACTTGTAGAACCAGAGAGTGTCTCAAGTTGGAAGGGATCCATAAGGATCACTGAATCCAACACCCTGCTCCTCACAGGACTATCTAAAACTAAACCATATGTTGACAGCATTGTCCAGACACTCCTTGATCTTGGACAGGCTCATTGCCATGACCACTTCCATGGGAGCCTGTTGCAGGGACTGAGCACCCCCTCAGTGAAGAACCTTTTCCTAATGTCCAATTCCGAAGTTCCCCTGACACAGCTTCATTCCATTTCCTCGTGTCCTACCGCTGCTCACCAGAGAGAGGAGATCAGCACCTCCCTGTCCATTATTTCCTGTTACTCTTTGAGCCCAATTCATCAGCCAATTGCTCACCCAATGTATGATGGACTTGTCTAGCCATATGCTGGACATTTTATCCAGAGGGATATTGTGAGAGACAGCATCAAAAGCTTTGCTACAGAACATTTACTTTGCCTTAGCTGACAAAATAGTATGCCTCAAGAGAGCTATGATGCCATTTCCAGCTTAACATAAACCTCTACAGAAAGGCTTGATACTCATCTCCAAAAGACATACTTTAAAAGCACCTTGAGAATTAAAGAGTCAATACATTCTTATACTGCATGCAACAATACATATCGACCAGGGAACAAACTGTCTGATGGTCTGTAGAAAGAAGTATGGAAATGTCCGAGATGTTCTGACAAAACACATTAGAACTGGTGTCCTGCAGCAGCTGTAGTCAACTAGCTACCTGTAAAGCCTTTAGTTTACTCTGGATTAGCCAAAAAAGAAAGGTTGCTTTAGGATAACAACTTAGTGGAAGAGCCATTGCATAACAATATTTTCACTCTGTATCTTACTATTACTGGGTGAGATGGGTAGCTAAGAAATCAACAGTATAAAATTTCTTAGAGAGGGCTGTACACAATACAAGCCAAGAACACTCTCATGCTTTCTGCACTTAAATTATTGTCCAAATAAAAGAAGAACATCTTCTGACAGACACTACACCAGTTAGCGAAAGGTTTTCAATGTGCACTTAAACAAAAAACCCACTTCAGGGGCCAAGTACATACTACATGGTTGTAGTAAGACTCACTAGTATTCTGCAGAAGTTTGCTTAATGGGCCATTAGAGGTCACTTTAAGATTCAAGTCTATGGTGCTGGTTCCCATTTTTCAGAAGAAAACCTCTGAGCAGTAAACTCTTGACGCAGCTGACACTCACATTAAAGTAACTTCAACGGAGAAGGTAGAAAACGCTGGGAGTAAGCTCCCCAGTTGCTAGGAAACAAGCCTCCTCTCAAAATTTACATCTGTACATGACACTGTGCTTCAAATCTACCGAGGAAAACAGTGCTTCAATCTCCATCCTATGTGATGCAAGAGAATGCTTTCACAACAAGGTGGCCCAAAGATCACCACTAAGGAAGAACTCGAAGAAGGCTTGCTTACTCAGCAAAGTCATCTATCCAGGCGAAGCTTATTACTCATCATCATGTCAGTACGTGTGGTTTCATGTACTGTTAACAGAGGAACTGAGATACCTGCAAGTACTTAACGGTACCACTAATAGATAGGAAAAAAATCAGTGATAAAAGAAGAGTTTAAGAGAACACATTTAAAGATTATATGAAGCGATGCTAAAAGCTCCTTTCCCTCCTCACCTCCCAACATTTTCTGATTCAAGATCTTATTTCCATAGTCTAAACACACTGAGCTTCCAAGCCCAGAGCTTGATAAAAGGAAACCTCCACACTCATGTTGCCCTTCCACATGCATTTGTCATGCCTCTGAAAGGGGTGGGGGACACAGTTCCTCCCTGGGAAGCATTCAGGAACACATTTAGAAGCAGAGTTCTGAAGAACAACCAACCACAGGGAGCAAAATTTCCCTATTTTTATGATGGAAAGAAAGAATTATTTTTAAAAATGGAGCTTCAAAATATTCAAACTGATGGATAGTAGAGCCCAAGCTAAGATGATTTAGCAAGGCCACATTATTCAGAGTGACAGTGAGACAGTTTCATAACTATCATTTAGCAACACATGAATACTACTGCACAATACAATTTAAAATACAACTCTTCTGACTTCAAATTACTGGCTCCCCACCAAAACTGCACCAAGTAATTCCTTAATAACCACACATCATCTCTGGAATCACCTTCTTACCTTCCTCAGCTTCCACTGGTTGCTGGGATAGAATTTTGAGAAGAACTGGATGTTTCCATACTCCTTCCCTCGTGATATCCACCAATATTTGGAGGTTGTTATTCCCAAATTCCAGTAAAGCATCATGTGAATCCTACAAAATGTTACAAAAAAAAGTCATTAAAAGTCTCTGCTAAAAATTAAACCGATCTAATTTTACGTTATCTGTCCAAAACTTCCCATTCTCAAAGTACTGAAAGTCAACTGGAATGGCTTAAGTCAAAAAGCCTATTCTGCAGCTGTAACTCTGCAATGCACAACACTCCCAATCCAGACCAAACTCGATCATGAATAATTTCCTTTATTAAGATGAAAATATCCTTCTACTGAATACAGATTTCCTTACAAAATAAACCACATCCAGTGCGTTTACTCCAAGATCCAGAGACTTCCAGTCCTGAAAGTTTTGATGCTGTGAAGGTTGACCCAGAGACCCTCCACCCTGCACAGGTCTCCAGCTGAAGTTCATCCACCAAACCTGTGCCCACAGCACAACACCCACGAGTGATTAAGGCCCTAACACTTTTAATTCTGGGTATCTGAGGAGTGAAGGAAGAAATGAGACATTACACATGGAAAGAAGTTTAGAGTCTAATGCAGAAACAAAGGCAACTGGAGAGAGATTCCAGCACTTCATGTCCCTATCAGGAAAACCCATCCAGGGTGACTTGTGCTGAAAAAATTGAGGTATCACCACATAGAACCTCTTAATGCTGACAATGTGAAGCCAACTAACTGAAGGCAGTTTAATACCACAGTCAGGAAAACTGTTTCTCACAGCAGCCACAACTCATCTTAAATATAAGCATTAGTCTGATACATGACATGTCCCCTGTTTCTACTGAGCTGTGTTTTTAGTTGGCAGTACTTCTAACACTGTTGTTAACCTGAGGCTTGCTTTCAATAGCATCCGTTGTATCCTCTCTATATCCCAGAAGCAATTCCATGTTCTAAATGATCAGAATTAAATGGGGCTAATGCTATAACCACTGGGAATACCAGAGTAACCAGAGTCCTGTATCATGGGCTGTCAAAAGACAGCAATAAACTGCATTCCGCATTGCAACACACAATCAAGTTCCCAAGTTACCTTCAGGAACCAAGTGAATCTGCTATGAAAATACCCAAGACTTTCCTATTAACCACTCACAGTAAAAAGCATCTTTTTATTTAACAATTAGATGTCCTTTGATAAATTTGATATTAATGTTGAATATCAGATGCTAATTTCAGACCAACTTCGATGTTTTGATATACCTATCTATTTCCTTTCTAATACTGCAGCAAACTGCTCTGCATAAATCTCTGGAGAAGAGAACTTGGATTTAACTCTTGGGCAAAGCATCTACTCACTAAGGAGTGAAGCTTTATGCCCAGCAAAAGATTTACCAAGGTGAAATCACATTCTTTCAGTGAAGGTTTCATTTACTGATCCACAGCTGTCACAAGTCATAGTCTCACAGGTTTCTTTAAGGACTCCTCTCAAATGACTATGAAACCATACTATCAGACATGCTACTTAGTACATCCCAAATTAAAGCCAAGTGTCCAGTGGCAAGTTTATACAGATCCATTCATCCCTTGGATAGTCCACCCATCTCTACAGCACGAAACTAAGTGTATGGGGCTCTTCAGGGAGTCTGTGCATCCGGATGACTTTGGGTCATTCTTGCACTAAACCGAGAGCACGGGCAAGTTTAGAAAGAGAACCATTCCCAGCAAATACTAAGAGAAGATTCCAACAATCAAAAGGGAACCACAGGAGGATGCACATACCCCTACAAAGGTCATTACAGTAACCACCTTCCTGATTGCTCAACTAGCACGCAATGCATTGTGAAATTTTCAAGGATAAGCAACACTGAGTGGTGTTTTGCTACACAGGATACATATCTGTATCCTACATATCTGTAGGATATCTTGTCACAAGAAGCACAGGGAAGTCAAAAGTAAAGCACATTTTGTATGTTCCTGTGTAAGCTGATAAGATAGCAGAAAATGTATTCTTGATTCCAGAAGCTGGTATCACTCTACTCCATAGCTGGGCTAATCTTCTTCTTACGCTAGTCATAACATTAAAGTAACAATGTCCTGACAGACCTTTGAATAGACTTGATTTCCAGCTACAACCAGTCTTTAATGTAATAGGCAAGATGGGAAAGGAAGAAGGAAACAAAGCAAGTTATCAGTGGTCATGGTCAGATAGGATTTTAACAATCCGCCACCCTCAGGTGCTCATCAGACTTCATGTCTCACAAGGCTTGGTGCTTGGGGGCCAAACTGAAGGACAGAAGCATCTGTTTGGTCTTCTTCACTTTGCTGAGGAAAATATGACTGAAAGCAAAAGAAAGCTCAAGAGAAATCTGAGAACAGCTCAGTAAGACAGGGCACCAAAAAACAGAGGCTACGGTACACTCAGGAACTTTGCCTCAAGTTTTACTGTCAAGGCCTGCACTTTGGCCTTCCTGGACCCTATGACTAGGGTCAGAGTTGGAGGAGAGAAGGGGCACAAAGCAGCACAACAGATGAGATGCTGAGATGTGTTACCAGACAGAAGCCAAGGGTGTCAATGGAGATCACGGATGTCACTCCAAGATCTCTGAAAGGTCACGGCCACTGGGAGAAGGTTCCAAGTGACTGGAAGAAACCACCAGCCCATTTTCAAGCCCAAGGGGAGGAGACCCTGAAGAACTATAGCTCAGTCAGCATAACCTGTGCCCAGAAAGACTATGGGGCAAATTCTCCTGGAAAGCACATCCAGGCAGCTGAAGAACAAAAATGTGACTTGGAGCCAGCCAGGATTTGCCAAGTACAAGTCACATTTTATCAACCTATCTTCTGTGACAACAGGCTACAGATGACACTAGAGTCACCAGACTCAGCAAGGCTTCTGACAGGCTCCCACAGTATCTTTAAAACCTAATTGTTAAAATATGGAAAAGTGCACAATAATGCAGGTGGGAAAACCAGCTCAACTGCCAGGCTCAGGCTTGTGACCACTTGTACAAAGACCAAGTGGCAGCTGCCTCCAGTAGCACTTCTCAGGGGTCAACGCTGAGCTGATACTTTTGACATCTTAATTAATAGTCTGAACAAAGGGACAAAGCATGTTCTCTGCCAGTTCACAGCTCATACAGAACTTGGAGAGCACCTGACACTGGAGGGCTGCAGTTCAGAAAGACACTGACCAGGCTGCAGAACATCACTGACAGGGACTGTTTAAATACCCTCACTTTGAAAGGACTACCCGAACTTTGTGCAATCTCCGTTCTTACAGACACTTAAAACGTGGTGGGGAAGGACCCTAAGCAACCTGACTGAAGATAGCCCTTACTCTGAATGAAGAGGTGGATCAGGTAACTGGAGCTCCCTCCCAGCTCCAGCTCCCTCATGACTCTTCCACAGTCTTCAGAGCACTGCATATTCAATGCATTTACTGGACATACTGAAAGCACACTCAGTGGGAGTCAGTGCTTCTGTCCTACACTAGTTCTTCTCTGGCTGCAAGAACAAAACCAAACCAACATCAGAACTGAGTGGAAAAGCACACATCAGTTCTTTCCAAACACAACTGTATGGCAGGATTCCACCTTCTAAGGAACACTACAGTTAAAAGCCTCACAACTGAATGCAACAATCGAGCAGTTTTGATACCTTCATTTCAACTTCCTTCACAGTAACCAAGAGCTTCTGTAAATATTGCCCCAATGTTGATTTTATTTTTAGCTAACTGCTGTAACTGTGGTCCAACTCTTAGCCCCGAGCAGACTTGCTAACTGAAAATCAATAATTAAAGACTAAGCTACTTCTGAAACTAGAAAAGAAAAACTAGCAAGTGAGCTACTGCTGGGACCGTGTCAAAATCAGTTATTGATATCAGTAGAAGAGATGGTGCTAATTGCAGATGCAAAGATAGCCAAGTATGATGTTTGCAATCATACCTGATTGCTTGATTTCTGGCATGGAGCCTGAAGCATTGCTCACAAAGGTAATAAAATTTTGGAGTGTTACAGCTGCACCCTAAAGATGAGAGTGACTTTGTATGTGCTTAACCAGAGCTCAAACTGCTCCTAACTAACAGCACTGAGATTAATACATGAGCTACAACACACAAAGTTTTCAGCTGTATTTAAGCAGTTGAAAACATCACTTAAGCAACCCTTATGCTCAGCTGCTCCTCAAGTATTTCCTTCCTGTGCAAGCTGGATCAGGAAACCAAATTTAGCAGAAAGAGCCTCAGGGGAGGAGTGAGGTTTCTTTTTCTTTTGTTTTTAACAGTTAAAGCACAATCAATCCCCACTTCACATGCAGCTAAATGCCAGGGGGATCAGGCAGGTGAATGACAGACCTAACTCTTAAGTCTGCTGCTGCCAAAAGATGCTCAAGTTATAGCCTCAGGACAACTTTAAAAACGCCAGTGAAAAACAACAAACTGATCTAAATTTGTATCTATGAAGTATACAACCACAGGGCAGAGTTTTGCAAGTGGCAGTTAGGATCATATAGGAAGTTTGTGTATATCATTTTATCCTCAAACTTGGGTGCTATCAGCAGCTACTACAGGGTCACAAAAGTTTTCATTTTATACTCACCCTCAATACACAACTTTGCTAAAGGCAGAATTCATACTCTGTTAGGTCTGAAGGGAACCCTGTTCCATAACCCACATTCAATTCCCACAACAACACATCTCTACTCCCACTAAAGCAATTTCTGAATGCACTGTTTTATCTTCCTCAACTGGCCAGATTACATCCATCCCCATAGTACCTCTCCAGAGTTCTTCCCCCAGATTGAGTTTACCTGTACCAAGAGTCCTGTTGTTGTTTGATTGTTGTTGTTGGGGATTGTTGCCCCAATCCTTCCACTCATATCTTACAGCATCTGCCCACCTGTATTCACATCCTTTTGCTGCTGCCACTGTATAAAGTCTGTGCTTGGACTCCTGCCACACAATCTCACACGTTGTTTTCATTTCGCACAGCTTGCCTCTGGTCTTGCTTAGAGACAACAAAACTGGACTCATAAAATCATAGAATCATTTAGATTGGAAAAGACCTTTAAGATCACCAAGTCTAACTGTTAACCCAGTTGGGGTTAACACTTAGCACTGCCAAGTCCACCACTAAACCATGACCCAAAGCACCACATCCCCACGTCACAGTTAAAATCAGAACAGGCATAGCAGCAACAGATCTGGCCCTCATCCTGGAAGAGTCTCTTAGTATAAACACAGCAAGACTCATCTAACTCAGTCTTTTTCTCACACAAACCATTAGAAAGACCAAGATTTGCTACAACTGCCGTTGACTATGTAGTTTTAAATCAGCTGCTGGAACTAAGCTGCCAATGCTGTTGTTGCAGTTAGTCCTTTGCTGCTCAGAAATTCTTGCTGCCTAGAAAACAGCAATCCAGGACAGGTGGAATTCAGAGGAAGGAGAGGAGGAACACAACAGCAGCTTTATTTATTAATTAAAGTTGGAAAAAGGGAATTCAGAACACTTACCTGTATGGACTGATGGAATCCTAACCACACCTCATGCGGCAATTCACTTTCAGGAATTGAAAGCAGTAGCTCAAAACAACTCCTGGAAAAGTAAAAGGCAAGTAAGCAAGCTATGTGAACACATTCTGAACATTTGTGGCACATACTACTTAGCATTCAAGTAAGAAATGACAGTAACATTGAAACATGTTTGACTGCACAAATCAAAAGCAACAAATAGCCCCAGAATCAGGCACGATATGGAAAGAGTGCTTCCTTTTACTGTGTACAACCTCACTAGGATGAGATTACAGCTACTTTTATAATCCAAGATACTTTGTTCAATGTTGCTCAGGAACACTGCATTACAGAATTTCTGCTCCTTCCTCTCACAATAGAATCCTAATACTCATTTTGAATAGAATCCTAAAACTCATTTGACTCCAGCATGGTCTCTTTGCCTGGAGTGAGAATGAAAGTCAGCTTTACCTAACAGAGTGTCAGCGCTGAAACAGGTAAGAAAATAAAGCTGAAGAACAGCTTGACAGAAGAAGACACATGCATTAGCACAGAAAGGGACCTAGAGCATATTTTCCTAACAGTAACCCAAAAGCAACACCTGTATCAAGAGGTGCATCAGCACAGAAACGGACCCGCAGGATAGGTTCCTAGAAACACCTTATGATAAAGGGGTGGGAATATCCAAGTGTCTATGGTGTGAACTGCAAAGCTTACCAAACAAAAATATACCACATCCACATTGAGAATACATATCAAAGGTGTTCAGATTAAAATCAGAGTTAGATCTGATTGTAAAATTCCAAGTTCATTAATTCAGGGAGCTGCTGTATTTGAGTAGCTCAGTTATCTACACAACACAGGTGGAAAAATCCCCTTATTTCTTCATTAAGCCAAGCTCCTGCTTAAAAATAAGACTCAGGTCACCCAGTCTTGATTCTCTACCCAGGGAAGTTTGTTACGTTCCATTTTGTCAACAATTAATGTCGGTATGAGTCAGCCTCAGCACAGTGGATGTGAACTTCTGCTGTGCATCAGGTTTTCCAGATGAAAATTCAGGACAGCAGGATGGGTTCAGAAAGTTTTAACATCTCTCAAATATCCAAACTGAGACCTGTATCTTCCATACATAAGTTCAGATTCTAAACACAGAAGTGAGAAAAGCAAGACCTACTTGATATTCCCTCATTTAGACCATCAGGTCAACGCTACCCCTTTTCAGAAACAAAAATTAACTGTATGTATTTAGAAAATCCATCTCATTTCAAGGAAAACTCTTGGAGAACAAGAATCACTGTTTTCTAAATCACTGTTTTCTAGGAGACAAAGCAAAGGCAGGACTGCTGCCTAAACTGTTCTCAAACAGGAGCTACCTAACCTTGTACGGGACATACGGATTATTTAAAACCACACTGCTACACAGAACAATCTGACCTAACCAAACTGAATGTGTTAACCATGACGCTTTGTCTAGAGATTCATAGGACTTACACAGCAAAAACATTCTCATAAAACATGAGAACAGAAGGAAAGAAAACTCTACATATAATAAATACACTGAATAATTGCTATAAGCTACACCTGCATTGTTAGATAGTTCCAACTCATGCTATTTTCTTCAAAACCTCCACACCCAAATACTAAACAGAAGAATGACAGGGAAGCTATGGATGCCCCATCCCTGGAAGTGCTTAAGGCCAGGCTGGTCTTTGAGCAACCTGGAGGGTGTCCCTCACCATGGCAGGGGAGTTGGAACTAGATGATCCTTAAGGTCTCTTCCAACTCTAACCATTCTGTGATTCTGTGACAACCCCTTCAGTCTCACCAAAGATAGAAGAGCTGAGCTTTTGGGGAAGGGGAAAAGTAAGAGATGACCATAAAGCAGATTGCTTAGTACCCAGGAAGAATGGCTTTCCTTTCTCCCTTCCTCTTGACTTTTGATCAATACATTGAACAGTTACGTGCAGAATGCTCTGCTGTGCCTTACCAGTGTTTAGCCAGATTCAGCAGCCACATATTTGAACAAGATCAAATGGACAAATACTGGATTAACATCTGGCCATCCTTTTCACCTTTCCGAAGTCTGCCTTCACTGCCTAATCCTGTTCCTTTAAATAGAGGTTTAGACCTGCAAAAGCTCTGAACACTTCTATTAGATAGGCAGAAAATACAACAGCTTTCATCACTGTCATTCAGTAATCGTTCACATCATCAGGCACTGGAATCTCAATCATTACTGTGCCCACAAACAAGTGGGCAACAGGATTGTCAGATATTCCAACTGTCACAGGCCTCAGTATTGTACAATAATCAGGACTGACTTCTCCCGTGTACTCAAGCTCGGCAATACAAATTATTCACCAGCCCAGATGTCCAGACCCAGGTGGTTGCTATTAGACTATAAAAAAACTTCACAAAGTCTGACAGTAACTGAACCCTATTTTAACATAAGCAAAAAAACCCCTACAAACAAACCCAAAGAGCGACCTGCTAAGCGTCCAGTTTTCGTGGACATCATACAGAGACTATTTTCAACAAATAAAACATTTGCAAACTTCATGGTCAATGTGCTTTTGGAAAGTCTCTGATGCACAGCTCATTTTCAGACTACAAGTAAACCAATCCTATCTACTTCCACTCTCAATTCCTGGAAATACTTTTTCATGTATATGATATTGGGTGAATAAAATATCAGGTTCAAATAAGATGGCAAAGCCAGGTTTTACAAATAATTTTTCTATGCTTAACCCTTAAGGTGCTACTTGGACAGTGAAAAAAATATCTGAAATTAGATTGTTAAAGCATTGTGTTCATACTGCTGGTAACATGAATGCACCTTCCCCCTCACACAGTACGCTCAGAAAGAAAAGCACTTGCAGAAGCTCAGGGGAACAATCAGCTTCCAGGGTTTCCTAAGATTCCTGAGGGCAGCCAGCTAACCACATCTCAGTGAGAGACACATTTAAGATGGTTAATTCTTTATTAATTTTTCTAGAGAGGCAACACCTTTGGTATAGTAATACTGAGGGCAGTGGGGGTGTGGTGTGAGAGGAATGTGGTGCTGTTTGTGGCTGTGGAAACAAGAAGTCTGAGTTCTACTTGACCAAAGCAGGTATGTCCCTTCACAGCCATGGCCAAGGAGAACATTCCTGTTCTGCCACAATCATCTGCCAAATCTGTAAACTAGAAGAGCAGCACTCCAAGCTTTCCTTTTACTTCCTAAGGTTAGAGAGAGTGGACCAACATGGTCTCACACTGCATCTGCATCATGTTTCTTATGGGTGGCACAGTCTCTACATCAGGTCAGATTTACTGTGAACACACAACTGGGCAGGTGGCAAGGAAACCCACAGTAACACTGAGTTTTGCTACTAGTGGTTCACCCTGCTGAGAAGGATGTCAGGAGGGGGAAGTTCTTTCCCCCTTTTCTGGGAGGAATGTTGGAAGGGAAGTAGCAAGTAGAACACTTTTGCTTTACAACAGGAAGCTTGCTTGTTTCATTTCTCCTTGGGCTTCAAGTCTGAAAAATATACAGCATGCATGACAAAACCCAACCCCAAAAATTGCAGTTACATGGCAACAGGACACTTTCATGTCCCTAACCAAATAATAGCCTTCCTCCCTCACGGAACTTAACTTTCACCTTTAAATCCCTCATCTGATTTCTCTCTCCCTTCCTTGGAAATTCTTATATAAAATAAAACCATGGGAGAGTTGACTTCAGTTATGCCATTCACCTCACCCTAGCTGCAACCTCGCATTGTCTTTATCATTCTTTAGATTCCTCTCAAGCGTAATCATAACAAGAACAGGGGAGATTCCAGCAAGTCAGCCTTGCTACTACCCTCCAGCACAAAGTTATCTGAATACACAAGTAACAGCAAACAAACTCCCCACACTGAAAGACAGAAGAAGCCATATTAGCAGAAGCAGAATATTCAGATATTTCTCAACAAGAGAAAAGCAATTTTGACACAGAATTGGGATTCCTGCCTCAAATTATCTAACAGTGGCAAAATACATAGAAAATACACCAGGGATGGATGACCTGCATACAAAGACAATGAAAGACAAGCTTTTAAGTGACATGAGTAGGAAACAGGCAAAATATACAAGCTAATAAATGATATTATGATGAAGATGAGAATACTTTATCCATAAAGGGACAGTCTGTAAAAGCAATTCAGATATTTTGCCAAGAATACATGTATTATGTACCAGGTAAATGATTTAGCAGCTGAAGTCTTCAGTTTCTATATTGAGAAGTTAAGACAGACTTTCCCTGATTTCATGCGTTTTTCCTTCTTGATAAAGGGTTAAATAAATAATCACTCCTAGTTCACATATTTCTCATAACTCAAAAAAAAAATTTAAAAAATTCAAGGCATCAAACAGATATCTGGTTCTGAGCTGTTGATTTATATTGCAAGTTAGAACATTACAAAAAAAAAACCCCATCTGACCAAGGAGTTCATTGCAAAATCCTTCTCGAAAAGAACACTTGATTTCAGACCACAAAGTGAGTAAGCTCCTGATAACAAAGAGAAAACACTGAAAAACTGTCCTAGAATTACTTTTCCTTCGTGGTGATCTTTATGCTCAAGGTTTTAGCTCTTCACCCTCCCCCTTCGAACAAAACCTTACCAGCAAGGAATGACCAGACATCAAGTTATCTTTCCAGGCTAAGGGTAGCAACTGATTCTATTCCAATGTGTGTGAAAAGCCTCAGGCTACACTTTTCAATTACAAATAGCTGTTTTGCACTTCAAATAGACTTCGAGGCACTACAAGTTACTGCAACTTAGCTGATGGTCTGTAAAATAGTTGTCTCTTTTGTTCCAAGAATTGCTGTGCTTTAAGTCGTGTCTACTGGCACATGTCAAAAAGCTCAGGCTGAACTACTCTTCCATTCCGCTATCCTATAGCAACAGCCCACATGCACAACTTGATTGCCATAAATACAAACGAGCTCATCCTTTACAGAAAGGAACATGTTGAGAAGACACTGACAGCAGCAACCACACAACAAGTGAGACAGGTTTATTAATCCATGAGTGGAGGTCTAATATGAAAGCTTCTGTTTAATGAGGACCACGCTAAGTTTTTTCTACAGAAAATTGTTCTTATTTTCAGAATTTTCAAAGAAAGAACCTTTCTAATTAGTACCTGCATGATTATCCAAGCACAGAAGAACAAAGCCTTACCACTTGTTCACATGCATTAACAATATTCAAGTACATTTTTGTGGTATGATAAAAAAGAGTTCTTAAGACATTTACTAGATAATAAATCATAAACACAGTTGTCAAATGAAGCATCACACTATTCCAACGACTTGTTCTTTCATTTATAAAGCATACATTTTTTATTTATTTTTTAAACAAGATAATGTACCAACTTAAAACTTACAGCACCAGCCTGCCAAGTACCAGAAGAACATCTTCGCATTCGGTAGTCAAGTAAGGTCGTGCATTAGCAAAGCTTTGGATGGAGATTCGATATACTTCCAAAAAAGGTAAAACATGTTCGGATGCACCCCGACTGCCAGCATACTGCAGCAGTGTCTGAAAGAAAAGGAGGTATCGTTAGAAGTTCTCATAACACACTTTCATCTAAAAACCAAATATCAATATGCAGTATCAAGCATACGCAGTGGAAGAATTCTGGAAATGAGAAACTTTTAGTCTGAAGGAGAAATAAAACTGTAGCTTTTTTCCTGAAAAGAAGTTCTCCCTTTTATTAAAATAAAAATCTAAAAAAATTGCATTTATTATTGTTGATAAAGTTATCAGAATTTCTATCGAGGAGCAAGCTAGATGCAACTGGCACAATGTGAACTGTTTAGTTAAAAAAGCAGGGAGGAGTTTTGCACTCCGCTTCAACTGCTATGGAGACAGAACCACACATGTAACACTGGAATCTTTATTTATAGTGAGAATAAAGATTGTTGATTTATATTGCAAGTTAGAACATTACAAAAAACAAACCCATCTGACCAAGGAGTTCATTGCAAAATCCTTCTCGAAAAGAACACTTGATTTCAGACCACAAAGTGAGTAAGCTCCTGATAACAAAGAGAAAACACTGAAAAACTGTCCTAGAATTACTTTTCCTTCGTGGTGATCTTTATGCTCAAGGTTTTAGCTCTTCACCCTCCCCCTTCGAACAAAATTTTTGCAGAAAAATATGCAAGAAGTTCAAGATTAAGAACAAATCACCCAGTTGTAGTATTTTAAAGATGAAGCCATTACAAGGGGATACAAAACCCACATCAGACCTCTTCTTGTAGTCATTTTTCAAATGCGGAATTATCCTACGTTTTCCTACTTGCCCACAGCAATCCTACATTATCCAGAGGTGGTACTGAAGTAGCAATGTAAAACGTAGCCAGTTTTAAGAGAAATATGAGTAATTTCAAAAATCAGCACAGGGATGCCAGTAGTATCTCCCAGCCTTTATAAAACTTCATTATGCCACCATGTCGTTTTCCTGCAGTTGCAAAGGAGTACTGAGAGCAAGCAGGGCACTGAGCTAAGGACACCTCAGCTCTACCATCAGCTTGCTTCACAAGGAACATCTGTATGCATGTCCTCCTGCAACTCCAGAGCATTATGTCTGTGTTCTTACCAGTTCCAATCCCTCTCTCACGCTGCACCCTCCCTAGGCCAAACAAGGTACCAGCTGCAAAGAAAACACAAACCAATGAAGATGACTGTGCTTTGTGCAACTCTTAGGGTAAAGACTGTATGGAAAGGAAGTTCAGAGTGCTCCACCCTATCATTCAATACAAGCCAAACTGTCCTAAGAGGATGATCAGGTCATATCAGGCTTCAAATTACTTCAAGTTGGGACTCTGTCACAAAGGACTTATTTTAACACCTATCAGCACACACAGAGGATCACATCAGATTATGACTGGAAGGAAGACACTACTGATGACCCTACAACGAGCTTACTAAAACCAAGTGTGGTCATAAGAGTCAGAAAGCTCTAATATGAAGCCTAACTTCATAGACACAGCAAGAAATAAGTGGCCAGCTTCACGCTATTTTGTGGGCTGTTCGGAATTATGTCAGTGATCTAACTACACAACACTAGCCCTAAGGTAGAACTCAAATGCAGAGTGACACAACCATGTGTGATCTTGAAGAGGAAAAAAAACCCAACTCTATAAAAAAATATCTAAGCATCAGTAAAAGTCGAGCCCAGTTCATAGGTTATTCTCCTAGAACTCAGTAACACAACTCCTAGGTGAATGCAGGTTACAAACTCTCCAAAGACCACACAACATTAATAAAGACGTAAGGAGGGTGGTGGGAAGGGAAGACTGAAAGTGTACAAAGATTCTCCTTAAACAAAGCACAAAGATCATCAACAGAAGCCATGAATGACTAGTAACTAACCAGTCTAAGTGCTTCTCTAACAGCTTAATGAAGGATTTGATCATATAACTCAAATTATATATGGCATGAGAAGCATTAAATTACACTCAAAGGCTGTCAAGCTGTAGTCCCTAGAGACTCAATTGATGACTATCCTATAGTCATCTGTTTAGTAAAGCCAGCAGTAACGCTCTCATAGCAACTACAGAAACAAATCAAACATATAAAACTCTGTACCTTTCTAAAAATACACCCATTAAAACCAATCTATTTAAAAAGCCAAATTTAGTACTCAATTATTTTGATAGACCCTTAGATCATAAACTATCTGGTCTGTATAAACCCATAAAAGATGGTAGAATATTTCCTAAGATTAAATAAACTGACTAGAAAACGCTGCAGCATTGCTTGAGTGCAATCCCTGCAGAGACCAAGAGTCTTGCAGCTAATATTAGCAACTTGTTGAGTAGCCATTTATCAGAACCTTCCCCCAAAGAGACGAGCACTAATGGCTTCAGTGTATAAGACAGGTTCAAGGCAAGAGGCTTATTAATAGCTTGAACTTCAAAGATATGAGGGTTTGAACATTCTTATGCTATTAGTATTAGTGTACTAATAAACAAGCAAAACACAGTAACTGTATTACAGAGGCTCTTAAAAGCCCTTTTGCTATTTCACAAGCCAATAGAAGTTTAGTAGTCCACTACAGACTTTTCCTGGCAGTCTGTAAAGATAAAATTAGATCATTTTGAACTTGTCAGAAATATATAACCCACGTGCTGAATGAACAGTCAAGTAGCTGTTTTATAACCAACTACCACCTTACAGTCTAATTACCTGAAGGGAGTATTCAAACACTTTAAGTCTGGTTAACGCACAACCACTTAAACTTTATCTTATCCTCTTTCCTTTGACTACAATCACACATCTAACTGTGACTGGGGTGCAAAGCTCCGAGGTTACATGCATCCACCTACAACGTCATCTACAGAGGAGCCCAGGTCCTCAACACTGCCTAGATCCTCACGTCCTGCAATGCTGGAATACCTGCTTAGCTGCATTTCTTCTGAAGCATCAATTTTTTGCTGAGAACCTATTTCAAGATGTCCAAGTTGCCTGACCTGTTATTACAGCTTTTAAGGAAAAAAAAACAAACCAGAAATGCAAACAAAAAACCAACCAACCAAACAACTTCCACCTCTTCTTAAAAATACCAGATTGCAATTGACAGTCCTCAACTGCGTCACCTTTAATCATTCCAGAAAGCCACCAAGTGCTGGGTATTGGCATATGGGATGCTTTGATGTCCTATATCATCTGCTTCACTGGTAACTTTCTCCATAGCACAAGCTCACACACACAGTGTTCACATGGAGCTCCCCAACAAACAGGTTTTTCCTAAGAGGAATATACAAAGCATTCATGCTTGTACAGTATAAAATTGCAGAGTGAAGCCACTATTTAGGCTTCATAAGTTTCTTTGTTGTATTACCCTGGACACCAATCTTACTTACTCCCCTGCTCAAAAAAGAGGAATCTTCAAGGAAATCATGTCATCCAGCATCACTCCCAGGAAGAGCTGGGAGTGGAAAGCTGCACATGGCAGCACAGGTCTACATGTAGTAAAACAGAGCATCCAGACAGCTCAAAGCATAGGAAAGCTACTGATTTGGTTGTGTCCCGGCAACTTCAGGAACTTCCAAAGCAAACAAAACACCTTTCAGGACCTTACCACAGATGTACACACAGGATGATGGCACATCCATCGCGACCCTCATCACAGCTACTTCCTCAGATTGTATTTAAGGACAGTTAAGTTCAGCTTCTCTCTAGGCATGTTCTGCTGCAGCTTAATAAGCTTGTGCCAAGACACCAGTGGTACCCTCCAAGTCATTAATACAGAATTAAGTTGAGCTCCTTCAATTTCACATAGGGACAGACCTTAAGTTATTTTTAAGTTCTCTCTCGCAAACTCTGTGCAACAGTCACAAACATCCCCAGTCAGAAGGAGAAACCAAGATGTCAAAGTACATCCTAAACGCAGTGGTTTGACTGCACAATAACATCACAAATTCAAGCTCAATTGAAGTTTCTGCACCACAGACTAACCATTCTGCCTTTTCCTCTGTATCTCTTGGTGCCATGACAGTCACAACAATCAGAAACGTCCCGAACTGATGGCAACCCAAGACGGTTTTCATTTTTATCTGCATTATCACAGAGTTCTAAAACAAGACCACCATTAACATCAGCACAAAGGCCTGGAGAGGAGCACATTTTTTGAGCAACGGGCTTTGGTGGGGTTTTTTGTTTGTTTTTTTAGGTAACAGAACTGTCTTTCATCAGGTACCCCTAAAGCTTCACCTGTACCAAACTAATCCAGTGACTGGATGTCTATTCACTATCACTATTACAAGGGGTAATGGGTTCAAACTTAAACAGGGGAAGTTTAGGTTAGATATAAGGAAGAAGTTCTTCACTACGAGGGTGGTGAAGCCCTGGAATGGGTTGCCCAAGGAAGTTGTGAATGCTCCATCCCTGGCAGTGTTCAAGGCCAGGCTGGACAGAGCCTTGGGTGACATGGTTCAGTGTGTGGTGACCCTCCCCATGGCAGGGGGTTGGAGCTGGATGATCTTAAGGTGCTTTCCAACCCAAACCATTCTATGATTCTATGTATGCTGACCATCTCGACAACCTCTACTAAGTGTTAGTTGAATATTTGTTCCAATAAAATGAATGCCACTGGAAACAATTTTAGCCAAAGCCACCCAGGTTATCCTGGGCTCTGTGTAAATGCAGCATCACAGATCTTAACAGTTTGCTTAACTTGGGCCATACCCAGCAGAAGGCAACAGCAACATCCTGCAGTTTGAGGAACAAGAGTTCTGAAACCTAACAAATAGACTTGTTCTGTTGTTCTGGTAAGTGGTGAGCTAAACATCCTCCCAGAACGGGGTGGCAAAGTACACAACCTGTGGATGTAAAACCAAAGACTCTGAAGGGGAATGTCACTTATCTATAATGCACCAGCAGGACTTTTTGGTCTCATGTGGTATCCAGTTTGCCAATCACCATTCGAACACAATGGCTGTATCAGCTGAAGCGTGGTTACACTAGCTTATAAGCCAGATTTTATTTTGCATTTTAGAAACCACAATCTCTTCAGCTTGAAGAGGGACAGCTCTCCAACCAGCAACTCAACAACAATTATGCACCCTAAAGCTCACCATAAATGATGCTGTGGCAAAAGCAAAAACTAATGAACCACTGACATAATTTATTTAAGTTCTCTCCATCACTGCGATTTTACTCAAATTCAGCTCTTCTGGAAGTGAGTGGCTCAGTTCACACATTGCTGATCCTCAGCCTGAGCTGCATTAAGCACTGGGACAAGATCACCAGCCCACAGCAGCTCACCCAGTGCCTTCACACACGGCAGGCCCCCACCGACCAGCACGGATCGCTTATTCCACGGCAGACCACGATCAAGACCAAACAGTTCTGATCCCGAGGCACAAAAACCAAAGCGAAGGCCCAAGGAGCGGAGCCAAGACCGCACCGAGAGCGCGGCGCGGCCGCCACCAGCTGCCCCGGCCCGAGGCCCCGCCAGAGCCCGGAGGCTTCCTCGGCGCAAGCGCCCGGCCGCACGCTGGCACCGGAGCGCCCGCGGGGGGCAGCGAGCGGCGCCCCCGGAACGGGATTCCCCTTCCGCCGGGCGCGCACCGCGGCCCGCCCCGGCCCCCCGAGCCCCGCCGCCCGGCACCCGGCCCGCGCCGCGGCCCACCCCTGCGCGGACGCCTACCTGGCAGAAGCCGCGGCAGTAGGCGCGGGACGAGGGCTCCGACACCTCCTGCTCGCGCAGCTCGGCCTGCAGCTGCCAGAGGCGGGCCCGCAGCGCCGCCACCACCCGCGGCATCTCGGGCCGCGGAGCCGCCTCGGCCTCGGCGTCCGCCATCTGCACCCGGCCCCACTGCGCGTAGGCAGCGATCACGTGACTCGCAGCCGCTGACCTCATCGTCCCGGGACGGCGTCACGTGACGGGGGGTGGGTGGGAGGGAGGGAGGGATAGGGGGGCACGTGACGGCGGCCGGCGCGCGCGCGTGTCGCGCCACCGCCCTGGGGCAAGAGGGAGGGAGGGAGGGCGCGGGACAGCGGCGTCACGTGATGCGGCGGGAGCGCCTCCCCCCCCCCGCGGTGAAGGGGGGGGGCCCGGTACCGGCAGCGCCCGGAGCCCCCTGCAGGACCCGGAGCCGCGGTTCGGCCTCGGCACCGGAGGAGGGAATCCCTGGATCCGTGCCCAGGAAGGGCGTGGATGATCCTTGAGGTCCCCTCAGCCGGGGTTCGGTGACCCTTAGGAGCGGAGGGAGGAGGAGAGGTCCGTGTGGAAAGGTCCTTTTCCGTGCCTCCGCTCGCTCCCCCGGTACTGGTTGTGCTCTGCTGGTGAGGTGGGGCAGGGGCACAGCGCGACATGTAGGTTTAGGTGGAGATGGGGAACAATTCCTTCCCCAAAGGGTGCTCAGGCATTGGAACAGGCTGCCCAGGGCAGTGCTGGAGTCACCGGCCCTGCAAGTGTTCACACCCCGTGTGTCCGAGGCCTCAGTGCCATGGGTTAGTGGTGGCCTTGGCAGTGCTGGGAATGGTTGCACTGGATGATCTTAAAGGTGTTTTCCAACGTAATTCTATGATTTATCCTCCAGCGACAGGACAGCGCTGGGCAGGCTGAGGGAAAAAGCGGAGATTTGAGTACACCTGGAGGCAAATAGCAGACATTGCACGGAGGGCGGTGGAGGATTTGTATCTATCCCCCTATGTTTAACAGAGAGAATGCATTTTACATGTGTTTGTGCACCTTCATACGTATGTTATACATGTTTAAATGCATACTAGAATCATAGAATAGTTAGGGTTGGAAAGCACCTTAGGATCATCTAGTTCCAACCCCCCTGCCATGGGCAGGGACACCACACACTAAACCATGTCACCCAAGACTCCGTATATATGGATAGATAAAATATATGTTTATACTTATATATGCGTATGGGAGCCATTAAAGTAGTTGGAAGATAAACCTTTACCCTGGAGAAACATTAAAAGCCCTTAGGGCCAGGACATTGTCCTTAGCCCGTGTTCTGTCCCACGGGGGGTACTTGGGATTTAACAACTCCTTGCCACTGGTTGTTTACATGCCCTTTTCATAATACAGCTACATACATATATATACACACATAAAAATGGGTGTGATGTTTCCCCTTTGCCTGCCACAGCTTTTCAAATATGATGGAGAGTGGCCTGGCAAGTCCATCAGCCAGTGCAGCTTTCTGTCCTGGCACCTCAGGCGTGGGAGCAGGGGCTGGGTGTTTGCACTCTGTGAGCTGTGCTCCGGGACTCCTGAGGGTGGTCAGAGGTTTAGGTGGTTTTAAGTGGTACATCTTTTCCTATAAACACCCCCAAATGTGAAGTGTAACTACACAGCTCGTCCCTTCCCCACTGTAACAACAAATAGGAAAAAGGTGGTGTTGCTCCTTTGAAGACAAGTTGCTGTCTTGGTTTATTCTCTTCACCAGCCATAAACATCCTGCAAATGAGCAAATGTGCAGCGGGTGCTCCAGCTGCCTTTATCCCAGGTGATGGTTTTCCCCTCCCCTTTCCCTAAGGAATGTGAGAGGGCGGTGGGGCCCAGTGTACCTGAGGCACAGCCACTCATTAGGGAGCTCATTCAGCTCTTGGCCTCTGCTGCTCCTTCAGCCTTTCGATGGCTTTGAGCTCTCTGAGCTTTTTGGTTCGAGTTTTTACATTTACAGCAGCTGAAAGTTTTCCTTCTCCAGTGAGTTTCTGGATGGGTTGAGGTTCAGCAGCACATCTATCAGTAGGTATCCTTACACGAAACCTTTTTATTTCAGGTTAGCACTTTTGCATTGGTTGTTCAGGAAGAGCAAGAGGCGCTGATGTGCGTACTTTGGGAGCTGGTTTCTGGGGCACCTGAGGGGGCAGTACACAGATGAAGTTTTAGGTGGCAAAGCAAGGGTGGATTGCCATGTTGGTGGCACTGTTCCGGAGCTCACCAGCTGCAGGTGATGCCCAGCACCAGCTTTCTGTCCTGGCCCCTTAGGCTTAGGAGCAGGGGCTGGATGTTCGCACTTTGGGAGCTGGTTTCTGAGGCAGCTGAGGGGGCGTACAGAGAGAAGTGTGGCACAAGGAGCTAGAAAAGGGGATATTGGGAATGAGAAGGATAGGAAGCAGGACAGAAGTGTAATGAGAGAGGAAAATGGAGAGATTGAGGGGAAAAAAGTGGAGAGATGGAAGGTTAGTGTAAGGGATAGGCTGAAGCCCATTGGGGATCTGCAGCCTTGGTCTATCAGATGTCCTCAGCAGCCCCTTTCCCAACGTGCAGGCAAGGCAAAACAGCCTTGAAAAGACAACAGCCTTGTCAGTGCAGCGTCCCACCCCAGGGACGGGGATGGAGCAGAAGCCACTTTTCCTGTGGCAAGTCCATGCTGGGGGCTGAGCCTTCAGAAGTGTCACCAATGTCCCGCACACACCCCTGCGCGGGCACAGCACCCACTCTGCTCCCGCAACTCTGCCAGAGAAGGCTTGGTGGGTTCAGGGTTCAGCCCCCTCTGGGGGGAGGCCACATTCAGCCCCAAGCTCCCTGTCATGGTCCTGGCGCTGCCGCCCTGCCCACCACTCCTGCAGCTCCTGGTACAGCTCCTGGTGCTCTTCCTTCCAGCGGGTGAACTTCTCTGAGGTGAGCGCAGCATCGCTGAGCAGCTGCTCCAGGGCCTGCAGCTCCACCAGCTTCGCCTGCTGAGAAAGAGCGGTGTGTTTTGGGGTGGCCACCCATGGGCAGGGTGCTCTGCGGGGCGAGGGGGCCGTAGGCTCCCACCTTGAGCGTGCTTTGCAGAGCCCGCACCGTGTGCACCTTCGCGTTGATGTAGGGGTTCTTGCTGCGCCGGATGAAGGACCTGTGGCACTGCTCCCGCGTCAGGACCTGCTGCCGCCCGATGAGGGACACCCCGCCCTGCTTCAGGCACTGTATCAGGCACTCGAGGTCCTCCCCACTGGGTTCTGGGCAAGGAAAGGGGACAGGGTAACAGGAGGGCAGCCCCAAAATCCCAAGGCGCTGCCCCTGCCCCAAGAGAATCCCAAGACACTACATGGTTCACATTCAAATACATCCCAACTCAACGTACACACACACCCCCCCCCAGCACACATACACATGTGAAAGGGAGGCCTAACTTCGATAAAGAATGCACACAAGGTGACAGGGTGACAAATGTCACCCCCCAGCACTCACCCACGGATGCGCAGGGCTGGGGGCTGCCGGGCTCACTAGCTGGGAGGAGCTGGGCTTTCTCCCGGGCATTTTGCAACCTTTTCCTTGGCTGAGGGAGAGATGGGGTGGGAGGTGAGACAAGGATCCTCCGTCCCCTCCCCAGGATGTCCCCAAGGGCAACTCACCAGGTCACATCCATGCCTGGGGGACTCATCATCAGGGTCCTCGGCTTCTGTCTCACTGTAGCAGTCTGCAGGTGGAAGGGGAGGACAGTGACCACAGAGGGAGTGGGAAGCCCCTGCTATGCCCCACCCTGCCCTCCCTGGAACTGAACATCACCCCAGACCTCCTCTCACATCTCCTCCACATGATGGGAATGATGGATGCAGTGGCCATAGCACTGGGCACGGCTGCCCCACCAGAACCTCTCCACAGGGTCCCCATCTCCCCCGGGGGAACCAACCCCGTCTCCCACCCTGAGAAGTGCCAGTTACCTTCCTCCCTGTCTGGGACCGACTGGTGGGCCAGCGTGTACTTTGTTTTGGCTGTTATTAAGTGACTGACCCACCTGGGGAAAGAAAGGACACACAGACAGAGGATCATGGCCAGCCCCGTGCGGTGGGACCAGCGCTGGTGGGTGCTGGCTGGTGCGTTACTCACATGCTCAAATCAGCCAGTGTTTCTGCAGCGAAGATGAAGGGCTTGTACCTCTGATGGCAGAGCTGGAACACGCTGGAGCAGGACAAGCAGGCAGCTGCCTTTGCTGCTGTGGTTACCCAGCACCAGAGCCAGTCCCGAGCCTGCATTCAGCCCCTTCTGCACCACAGCCCCACCATCCCAACCCAGCCCTGGAGTTTGGGCTTTTCCCTGCCGCTGGAGCTGCTCTGGTGCTCATCCTTGTCCCAGGTAACACCAGTAGCACAATGCACATACTGCTCAGAGCATGGGCTCCTGTACTGCAAGATGGCCAGTCCTGCCAGCCCTGCGGGGACACCACCAGCCCCAGGGGGACCCCACCAGGCCCATGGGGACATGCAGGTGGTACCCGGGCCTCTTCAGCACGTGCCCTTGGGACAGTATCGCCCACCCCCTTCCACCACCAGCCAGGAGGTCCATGGTGAGACAGACCCCACTCACTATTTCTTCTTCTGCTCCCTTGTGCTCTCCAGGTCGTAGGTGGCCACATTGATGAGTCCTGCAGCCTTCTCATCCTGCAAGGGAGGCAGCTGTGTCCAGCACCCGTGCCGGTGCTGGGGACAGGAACCCCAAGGACACCCAGCTGTCCCACTCACGTTGGGGTGGTGGTACCAGTAAAGCGTGTGGCCCTTCAGCACAAACCAGCACCGCTTCCACTTCTGGGCCATGAAGCCCACATGATCCTTCTTCTTAAGGAGCCAGCCATCGCAGTCCACCCGGCCCAGGTCCCGGCACGAGACGCGCCGGCGGCTCAGCCTAGTTGCCACTCCTGCCAGCCAGGGCATTGCGGGGGTCAAGAGCAGGGAGGGGCAGCAGGGGGGAGCCCCCAGCCCCGTTCACACCAGCCCCAGCAGGGTCCCGCTCACCTTTTGGTCTGCGTCCTGCCTGGGGGCTGCCCTGGATGGGGAAACAGAGACAAGTGGTTAGGGACAACGCAGGGAGGTGAGAGCAGAGCAGCGTTAGATAACACCAACTCCCCCCCAGCAGTACCCACAGCCCCTCAGGGACCCCCAACTTGCACACCCCTCAGCAAAGAGCTCACCCCGGACAGGCATTCTGCTGCCCAGCTCAAGCATTCATGTCCGTGTGTCCCCCACTTACGCCCTCCCAGCACCCGTCCCCCCTTGCCAAAGGCCCAGCTCTCCTCTCCCACCAGTTCTCACCTCCCGAGGGAGCTGGCTGGGGTCTGCACCCCCAGCCCCCTCAGCAGGGGCTGCCATGGGGCTGAGCTCTGCAGCAAGGGTGCCCAGAGAGTGCAGGGTGCCCAGCGGGGAACCACTCTCCTGCGCCACCTCCTCTGCAGCACCTGCAACAGCAAACAGGGCTGCAGCTTCCCGCCCCAGGGGAGAAATCACTGCACCCCAGAAACCCCCTCTGCTCCCCTCCTACCATAGCTGGGCAGCTCCGGCAGCTCCCCCACAGCCACCCTGGTCAGCCTCGAGTTCTGCTTGTCCTCTCCTGCCTCTTCGTCCGTGACAGGGTCCAGCGCAGAGTCTGGCCCCGAGTCAAAGTCAGCAGCAGCAACGCTGGAGGAAAAAGGGCTCCTTAAGCTGCAAACCCCCTTGACCACTGCAGGGGTCCCACTACTGGGCTCCAGCCAGCCCCACGCTTGCTCAGGCACCCGCAATTCTCCCTGCCCAAGGAGAAGTGGGGCTGGAGGCAACGTGGCAGCAGTGGCTCAGCACCAGCTCCACCAGCAGGGTCAGAGCCCAGCCTGGTGGCTCCTGCTACCGGCTCCACACACGCCTTTCCATTCTGGGAGAGGAGAAAAGTCATGTCTAAATATAGTTTTGACCCCATTAAAACGTTACCAAGTGAATGAGTTACAAACACAACTGCTTTTTTTTTTTTTCCATTCCTTAAGACTACTGGCAGCTTCCCAGGCTGCCGGCACCTCTCCTGCCAGGAAGAGCTGGGAAGGGGCCTTGGATGCAGCTCCATGGGCTGGAGGTGTCGGGGTGCCAGGGGACCGGGCTCACCTGGAGGTCAGGGACACAGGGCTGCCTGGGCACTCACTGCTTCTGCTGCTGGTGGAATCTGCGGCATCCAAAAATGCTTCCAGGAGCTGCGGATGGAGTGTGAGCCCCAGGTGACGTCCCGCCATGGGCCCCCAGAGCTTTAGGGACCACCAATGTGATGGGAGATGCCCCAGCTCCAAGCATCCCTGCCTGGTTCCCTGCGGCACTGGGGCTGTACTGGGAGCACTGGGATCACTCACCTGCTGCCTGGGAGACTGGGGTGAGCCGGGCAGGTCAAGGGGGATCTTCTTCAGCACCAGTGTCACTCTGCTCACATTCTCCAGCAGCTTCTTCGCCAGGTTGACACGCGTCCAACCCACCTGCACGCACTCCCGGGTGAGCCATGGGACACAGCCCCGGCCCCACACTGCCCCATGGCCTCCCAGCCCCATGTACTCCCCAAGCCCCATGGCTCCCACATTCCCCAAACCCCCCCGGGCAGTGGCCTCTGTGATCCCCAGACCTTTCCCAGCCATGGCTCCTGCATCCTGCAGAACACAGCTCCTGTGTCACCCCCGCTCCAAACCCTCCCAGCTGCAGGTCTCGTGTCCCTCCCCAAATCCTTCTACCCACAGGCCCCATGTTCCCTCAAGTGCTTCCACCCCTGCAGCTCCCCATCCATGACTTCACAGCTGAAACCAGCACCACCCTTGTGCCCATGTCTTCTCCAACTCACCACAACCTGCTCATTGACCTGCACGATCTCATCTCCAGGCAGGATGAGGCCCCTGTGGGCATCCAGGGCCTAAGGCAGAGGCAGGGTGGGACTGGGGTAACCCACACCCGGGGGTTAACCATTAACCAGCACCTGAGCTGGCACAGCACTGGCTGGTAGGACTGGGGTGCGGAGGGGGGCTCCCACCACGGGCCAGGCTGTGCTCTCTTAGCTACATGGTCTTGGCTGCAAGCAGGCTCCCCCAGCTCGGGGCTGGGAGGGGAGGCTCTGGCTGGAGGGGTGGTATCCCCCCAGCAGGAGCTAGAAGTGGGTGACTGCGGGACAGGACGGCTCAGGGTGGGGTGACAGGCTGGGAGGGGAGCCCCTCACTCACCTCCGAGGTAGTCGCAGACACAAAGTGCAGGCAGGAGGTGGTGGAGGTGATCTTGAGGCCCTGGGAGGGGACAGGAGGGAGGTGTGAGTGGGGTGCCAGGGGTGCCGGAGCACTGGGGGGCACTGGGGCGGTGGGCACTCACCAGCGGGGCAGTGAGGAGTTGGGGGGTGCTCCCCAGGGGCTCTGAGGGTGGCGTTAGAGTGTCAGGGGACGTTGGGGGGCGCCCCCATGGGCTGGATGGCAGCATTAGGGTGTCAGGGGATGCTGGAGGGCTCCCCCACAAGCCAGGGGGCAGCGTCAGGGTGTCAGGGGACATCGGGGGGCTGCCCTGCAGCACCACACGCTGCAGCACAGCCCTGCGGTCCAGCAGTGCCGGGGGGCTGCAGCCCACGATGCTCTCGCAGATGCCCACGATGTGCTGGCACTGTGGGTGACAGTGGGGGGCTGAGGAGGGGCTGTGGCAGCACTAGGCCCCCCATGCCTGCCAATCCCTCCTCACCCACCACTTACAATATGCAGGATCCGGCTGTCCCTCTTGGCTGCAGGACAGTCCTGCGGAGGCAAGACATGGGGCTGAGCAGGACCCGATGGCTTAGCCCCCTTCCATCCCAGCTGGGGAGGCCCCACAGGGAACCCCCCTCGCACACCACATCCTCCCTTGCCCCACTCCAGCAGGCAGAGCTCTGGGGGACAGGAGAGCAGGGCCTGGCTCTACCCCACCCCAGCATCATGCCTATCACCGTGGCCTTGGGGCAGCACAACCCCCCTGGGCACTCACCGCCTGCAGTGTCTCTGCCAGCTGGGTGCAGAGCAGGACGATGTCCTGGCTGGCTGAAAAGTCGTTGAGGGTGGAGAAGAGGTACCTGGGGAGGGAGTGGGGGGCAGAAAGCTCAGCCCCAGGTGCAGGGGGCACCCAGCACCCACGGGTGCCCTTACCCACCCCAGACCTGTTGAGCCAGGAGAAGAGCCCCTTGGCAGCCCTGACCAGGTCGACGACACGAGCCAGAAGGGCGAGGGAGGGCGGCCGGGGGGCAGCCCCCGCCGGCAGCCCCCCCAGCACCAAGCTCTGGATGCCCTGCGCCAGCTCCCGCAGCCTCTCTGTCAGCGTCCGCAGGCTGGTGCTCGCCAGCCCCGCGTCCTGCGGGGACACAGACGAGGGTAGTGGGGGGTCTCCAGGGTGCTTCCATATCCCCACCTTCACCAACCCAGGGTGCCCCAAATCCCACCTCCACCCAGCTCAGGGTGCCCCCACTTTCCCCCTTCACCCAGCCTGGGGTTCTCCTATGTCCCCACCTTCACTCAGCCCAAGGTGCCCCCACATCCTCCTCCACCAGCCCAGGGTGCATCCACATCCCTCCTTCCACCATGGGAGCCCTACAGCACCCATGGGTGCCAGCACTCACCAGGGCACAGAGCTGCTCCACAGCCTCCAGCAGTAGCTCCTGGTGCCCCAGGCGCCGCACACCCAGCGCCTCCAGCGACCCGGCTGACAGCCCCAGCAGGTCGGGCCCCGCCAGGCCCCAGGTCTCAAAGGGGTAGCCTTGCACCGCCCCGTCCAGCCCTGCCAACAGCCGCACCGTGGCAGGGAATCCCAGCACGGCCCCCCTGGTGTCCCTGCGAGCCCCTGGCTGCTGGGAGGGCCCTCTCCATGCAACGAGTTTAGCTGGTCTCAGCCCGGATGGCAGAGATGGCCAGACCCCCCCTTCAGCCCCGGCTGGATGCAGGAACCAACCCTCACCAGGGACAAGGGGTGTGGGACGGGAAGGAGCTGCCACCCGCTGCGGCCACCCCCATGGGTAACCCCCCCCCAGCACACCCGCCCAGGGCCCCGGCTGGGCTCAGCCGAGGCGCTGGGGGTGCCTCACCTCGGAGCCAGGCTGCTGCCTGCGCCGGGCCCCAGGTGCCCAAGGACTCCATGGCGGCCAGGCCGGAACCGGTGGCGGGAGCGGCCGCTCACCTGCGCCAGCGCCGGGCGGCCCCATTGGCGCACACGCGTGCCGCTCACCGCGGCCTCCGGCTGCGGCCCAGGACAGCCCAGCGCGGTCCTGCAGGGCGAGGCCCGGGCGCGCCCCGGTGAGTCACAGCCCAAACAGGCGGTGACAAATGGGCGCCAAGCGCCGCTCGGGGGAGCGCCCCCGCCCGGGGAGCGCCCCCAGACCCAGGACCCCCTCCCCAACCAGGGCATGCAGCGAGGGCCGGGTCCCAGCAGACCTCATGGCGCTAGAGCCATGTGGGTGCGAGGCTTGGCTTCATAGACCCCTTGGGAAAGCCTGCGGGGAGCCCCCACTCAACCCGGGGATTTTGGGGGGTCACCCCCCACCCAAGGCACAAATCCCACCCTTTCCTTTGCAGGTGAGGACACTGAGGCAGGGGCAGCCCACATGCACAGAGGGGCTGCCCCATAGCAGAGCCCTGTCCTGCCCATCCCCGTGCCCCCCAGATCTGCCCTGCGCTGTCACTGCCTCCCCCAGCACCTCGGTGCCCGTGTGCCCCCGCCCCGCCGTGTGCGCTTGGAGGAGCAGCAGGCGCTGATCGCAGCCGACAGCCGCTCGGCGCTCGCTGGGTGCGCGCCGCACGTCCCGAGGGGGCCGTGGGGCAGGCGGGGACGGACGCAGACCCCTCACAGCGGTCAGAGTGAGGGGCCTGAGGCTGAGCAGGGAGGGGGAAGCAGCCCTGCTGCTGACCCGCGGGGCCTGATCCTGCTGCTCCCTGCTGCGCCATGATCATCCGCCCCAGACGCTTAACTCCAGGGTACTTCCGCCTGCTCCAGGTAAGGGGGGATCTGGGGGGGGATGAGGGTGGGAGCCCACAGGGATCCCTGTGCTGCCCACCAGGCCTGCCAGCCGTGCAAGCCGTGCCCGGCCGCATCCTGGCTCCAACTTAGCAGCGAGGGTGCTGCTGGCAGAGCCCTGCAAGCGCTGCGCAGGGCACTGTAAAAGCACCTCTGGACCCCCCCAGGGGGACCACAAAGCTGTCCCCATTGCCCCTACATCCCAGCTGGGTGTGATGGGGATGCTCAGGACACGGCCTCAGGCCCTCTGTCCGCGGGAATATGGGGCTGTGTCTCATTCCGCTCCCCTCTGCTCTCCTCTCTCCCCTGCAGATGCAGCTGGCAGCAGGGCGGGGGGCCGAGCCGGGGGGGCGGCTGCTGACCCCCCTGGCTCTGCTGCTGGCGGCTGCCGGGCTCTGCCTCTCCTTCTACAGCGTCCGCAGGATGGCCGACCCCACCAAGGCCCCCCCAGAGCTGTGAGGAGGGGTCCGGCAGCGCTGTAGGGGGGGCCAGGGTCCCCCTCTGCCCGCTGGCCCCCACCTCAGCAGAGCTGCCAGCTGCGGCATCTTCCCAGCTCATCTGCGTCATGTCCAGCCCTTCCCTCCATGCCCGGGCAGCATGATGCCCTGGGGCCAAGGAACACACGCCTCTGTCCACCCGTCTGTCCCCACTTTTGGGAGCCAGTTCATCGACTGGGATGGAGAACAGAGAAGCCATCTCCTGGCTCCAGAGCAGCCAGCTAGCTGAGCCCCTGGCCAAGGCACTGCAAGACACCAGGATCCAGCCACAAGACCAGAGACCGGACAGACAAGACGGTGCAGATGGGTGCTGCATCCATTTTCCTTTCCCCCACCAAGAAGAGGTGCCCAGGGGGCCCCTTGCACCCCAGTGGTGGCCACATGCAGCCCCCCACCATCCGCATGGGGACCATGCTGCAGCCACAGCCAGCCCAATCCCGCAGGAAAGGAAACCAGCACTGAGCACCATTAGTAACACAAAAGGAGGGTTGGGACCTCTGCAACAATGGGTAATGGGGCTGATGGGGCCACGGGGTCAGTGATGTGCCCCCTGGCAGGCGCATCCCGCTGGGGTGGCGTCTGAAACCTTCCAGCCCTCCCTGCACCCGCCAAACCCTCACAGAGCTGCAGCACTCCATCTCCCTGGAGCTGGGGGAACAAATCCGGGCAGGCTGCATGGAAATAAACCCTTTCCTGCTGAGCACAGCTGTGTTGTTGCATTGCCTTTCTTCTGCTCCAGCCCAGCACCACAGTTCAGCAAGAGAGACGAACCTCTGGCACAAGGGTTTTGCTGCCAGGGCTGCATCAGCGATACCCACACTACAGGAATTTGCAGCAGCGGGTGGTGACATGGACACAAAGTCCTATGAAAGCCAGGCAGGGTCACCAGCAGGATCACAGCATCAGGCTGGTGGACACAAGGCAGGGAGTCTGATCACACCGCACATGCAGCCCCAGCCCTTCAGGAAGATGAAATCAGTTGTAGGCGTTGGATTTTAAAGGACAGGAGCCTAAAAGCATTCCTGCCAGGGGACGCCACCACTCCCCTCTAGAAGCCCAAACAAGGGCCAGCACCACAAGTTGCTCCCTATAGACCCAAGTGCTTGATGAAGGGTTCAATCACGTATTCTCCCCCCAGAAAAGCAAGCAGCCACCTATCTGCTACCAGCAGGCTGGGAACTCCCTGCAGGAGGGCAAAGCAGAGGGAGCTTTACCACCCGGCCAAGACAGAAGCACTGGGACGAGGCTGTTCCTCTGGGCTGGCAGCATTTCCCTTCGCATGATCAGGAAGAGCAAACACCAAGAGGCTGCGCCCCAACCAGGGCAGGCACATTCACAGAGAGCTCTCAACACTGCTGGGCTGTTCACTGACATGTTTTAATGGATGAGTCTCTGGGGTAACCTCTGACCCAAGGAGAGGGACCCAAAACCGCTCCACAAGTAAAGAGATGAGTGTACAGTCACGCCAGCACTGAGGGAACAAGCGGCTTGCCCCTGCCGTGAGAAGACGGGGGCACCTGGGGTCTCGCTGGCTCCTTCTCCTCATTAGAGCTGCGGGGAGCAGCGCTGCCAGGAGCAGCGTGTCTGCCTGCTGGCAGGCTGCGCTGGGGCATGATCTTCTCACAAAGCTGAAGACAAAGACACCCTCACAGAGCCATTTGGCCCCTCAGTCCGCTGTGCTCAGCTGGACGCCTCCATCTCAGTGACCTCCTCGAGTGGCTGGGTCTGCACTTCCACCTTCTTTGGGGGGATGTAGGATCCCATCCCAGCAGCACGCTCTGCCTCCTCCTGCGTGTATGGTGCCTCCTGCAGCTGCTTCAGCCTGCGGGGAAGGCGGAGAGGAGGGCTGAGCTTCCACCCCAGCTCCTCAAAACAAAAACTGATATTGCCAAACCCCGATGAAGCGGGGGCAGGTCACAGGCCCATGGGGTGGCTCAGGGCTCCCCACTCAGGCACCCCCTTACCTCTTCTTGTGCACCTTGGACCTGAAGTGCTCCTTCATGCTGTTCAGGTCCACAAAGTAGCGCCTGGGGGGTAGAAGACATGTGGGTTAGAAGCCTCAAAACGGGAGCAGGGCTGGGGAGGGCCATACCCATTGCGCTCATGTGTTCCCTCTATGGCTGGTTCCCTAGGGGGCGGGACCCCCAAAGCTTGACCCAAGGGACCCTGCCGAGAGCAGGACAAGATTCCCCCCAGGGGTTAGAGCCCCCCCTCGGGCCACAGACCCCCCCCCCAGCCCGGCAGCGGCAGGGCGCACGCACGCGCAGTGCAGGCAGTAGAACTGGGCGCAGCCCGGCAGGTCGGGGTCGGGCTCCTGCCGCAGCAGCCGCGCCGCGTTCTCGGGCCGCAGGTCCCGGTGGATCTCATCCAGGTCGCGCCGGCGCCGCTTCGTCTTCAGCTGCCGCGCCAGCGAGTGCGCGCGGTGCGCGCCGGTGCGGCGGCCATTGCGCGGCGACATGGCAGGCTCCCCACGCCGCGCCGCGCCGCGCTGCTCTCCGCCCACCCAGCGGACGTGCCTCCGCCGGCCCCGCACGCCAACAGCAGGCCACGCCCCCCGGCTCAGCCCCACGGCGCTGCCCCAGGGCGCTGCGCCACGGCCGTGCCCGAGTGGCCCCGGGTAACAGCCGCGCCCCCCCCCCCCACCAGACCCTCCCCAGCAGCCGTCCCCAGGCTGAACTCACAGCGGGGCACAGCGCCTGGCCTCGGGCCCCGCGCTGCCCCGGTCACTGCTGCGATGAGCTGGGGAGGGCTCAGCACACCGCATCCCGGCACTGATCGTGTTTCCTCCGCTCTGGGTGATCAATTATAGATGGGAAGCCATGGCGGGATGAGTGCGAAGCCCCAGCGCCTGCTCCGCGCTGCGGGCTTGGGGCAGCCCTGGGGGGTCTGCTGTGGGCAAGGGGCACTGCGGGGCTGGAGCAGGGGTACGGGGGAGTTGATGAGAGCGGTTGCTCTCGCACTGCCCCAGCTCCGGCCAGGCTCAGGTTCCCCTTTGTGCTTGGAAGGAGCCCCTGAAACTTTAATGAAGCCATCGGATCGCCGGCGCAGCGCGGGGGTGCCCAGCCTCCCCCCCCACCCGCTCCCCACAGCACCCGCCGGCTCCCAGCCCCGCGGAGCCCCTCACCATGGCCCAGGGCTTCTGGCAGCTCTACAAGGCCAAAGTGCTGCAGACCCTGGGGGAGGCTCGGGCAGACGGGGCGCTGCAGGAGGAGGTATGGAGGGGGGGGTCACCATCAAGCCTGGGTCCTCCCAAAGTGGGGTGGCCGACCTCCCTGCCCTCCCTTTGCCTGCACTCCTGCCCTCATGTGTGGGCTTCATTGCAGGGAGACCAGCCTGAGCTGATGGAGATGGCTGAGCCCCCCGTGCTGATGGAGGAGGGCCCCAGCCCCGTGTCCCAGCTGGCAAGGAAGGTGAGGAGGGGGCTGGGGGAAGCCGGGGGGGCCTGCTGAGACCCGGAGGTCCCCAGTAAATCCAGTGCTGCCTCCCCTGCAGGTGCAGGGGGTGGGTGTCCGGGGCTGGCGGACGCTTTCGTCCCTCTTCACCCGTGAGGACGAGCACCAACTGCTCAGCTCCGAGCTCTGCGCAGACCAGTAAGTGGCACATCAGTGGGGGGGACCCCAGAGCCTGGATCCAGCCCCTGGGAGCTCATAAGCCCACACATCCCTCCATCCCATCACCCGCATCCCCCTCTCCTGCCTATTCCCATGGGGCTGGGCTGGGGGGGCAGCAGGGGGAAAGCCAGCATGGAGGGGGGCCTTGGGGGTCCCAGTCCTGGCCACGGTGGGATGCAATGAGAAGGGTCCCTACACCGACATCCCCGTACCCGCTCTCTCCCCAGCCCGCTGGCTGCCTCGCCCCAGGAGCCGCCCCCCTCTGAGAAGGCTCCCAGCTTTTGGGATCTCTTTGCTACCAAGTGGCAGCAGGCATCGGGGCTGGACAAGGAGGTGTCCCCCCCGGAGCTAGGCGAGAGCCCCGCGGAGCCATCAGGTGATGATGGCAGCGACCTGCGGGAGCCAGAGGAAGGTGCCTTCCACTGGGGCTTCCTGGCCAGCAAACTGGCCGAGATCCGGAATAAAACCGCTCCCAAGGGCAAGTAGAGGAGGATGCGCCAGCGGGACTCTGCAGCAGAGCAAGCGGCTCCGGAGGGCAGCCCCTGCCCACAGCGGGGGACGGCTCCACGGTGGGTTTCGGCAATGTGTCTGCACTAAAGACCCCAAGGTGCCCCCTTCTCCCCGAGCCCTGCCTGGTGCTTTCTTCACCCTTGTTCCCCCCAGGAGCCCTATTGCCTCTGAAGCAGCATGGCCCCACTGCGGGATGGGGAGCTGCGTCCCCCCCCCGCCAGGCTGAGCTCTGCCCCACAAGAACCACACGCGCCACCCTAGAAAAACACAACCAGGTTTATTGAGCGCTGCTCCGGCCCCAGCAGCCCGTTTGCTGCGGGGTGGGCACTGCCTGCAATGGGGGGCTCGGGCTCTGCCCACCCGGTCCGGCCGGTGCAGGACCCGAGCAGAGACAGGGAGGATGGCGATGGGTCAGGCACGGGGGCAGGAGCCTGCCAGCCCTGCGGCCAAGGAAAGACTCCCCCACGGGAGCCCCTTTCCCGCCTGCCCTCCAGGTGCTGCGTCTGCATTCATCCCTGGTCCTGGGTAGACCTGGTGGCCCTCTCAGCCAGCAGCTCCATAGCACCAGGACGTGGACGCCACCCGGCGCTGCCTTCACCTAGACGGTGGACTCCCGGGCAGCCACCCCGGCTCGCTGGCAGTCATAGAGCCACTTGATGATGCGAGCGTTGCGCTCCACCACCGAGACGGCAGAGCCCAGCCGAGCATCCGGCTCCTCCTCGCCCGGTCCCACCTCCCCGTCGCTGGCCCCCGAGGCCTGCCCAGACTCCGACTCGCAGGAGCCGTGGAGCAGAGTCCGGGCGTTGTCCCAGCCCGTGGGCACAAACCTCTCCCACCCCAGCAGCTCCACCAGCGCCCGGTCCAGCCCACAGCAGTTGAAGAACCGCTCCTGCTCCGAGAGCGGCAGGGAGACGCGCAGAGCCAGCGCCGGCTTGCCGGGGGGCTGTGCCACGGAGCCGCCAGGCAGAGGGATGATGCCACCACTGCCACCGCCACTGCTGGCACCCGGCGTCCTCGCCTCTTCCTTCTCTGTGGGCACCCACGGCATGGGGGTCTCGGGGCTCTGGGGTGTCGGCGGCCCCTCACCCAGCTCCCTGGCTGGGGAAGAGCTGGGGCACTTGTCTCTGCGGGGTCCCTGGAAGAGGTTTCGCATCAGCCCCGAGCTCTCGGCGTTCTCCTTGTCCCCGTCCGGGCAGTCCCGTTTCTGCCGGTAGATGATGAGGGAGTCGGGTCTCAGCACGTGGCTCCCGCCGGCCCGACGCAGCACCGGGGCCTGGGGGGGGCACGGCAGCTTCCTGGGACCGTCCCGGCGCAGCTCCGAGCTCTGACACAACTCGTGTCGCTGCTGGCGGGTGAGGGGGCGCTGGGCACTGGGGGGGAGCCACGGCGAGCGGCCGCGCAGCGCCGGCTCCTGCCGCCTGTTGATGACCTGCTGCGACTTCACGTATTTGGCTTTATCGGCCTCCAGCCGCTCCACGGCGCTGCACGTCCGGCCCCTGCCGCCCCCCGGCTCCTGCGGGCACCCGGGGCCCCGGTTCAGCCGGGCCAGGGGAGAGCCGGGGACCACGAGGTGCAAGTTGCTGGAGGCGCAGGCGGCAAGAGCAGGGCTGCCCAGGGGCACCATCGCCCCCAGCCCTTCAGTGTCAGCTCCGGTTGCTCTGTTCCCCCCTGAGCAGCTGAGGAGGGGTCTGGTGCTGCGGATGGGGAGGCTCCCAAAGCTTCGCTTGGCTCCTGGATTAGGCCCTGGGAGGAAAGAGGAGATCCGGGTTCAGCACCAAGGATGCAGCAGTGGCAGGAGGTGGATGGGGGGGTGAAGCAGAACTGGGAGTTCCCTTGATCCCATGCTTCAGCCAAGCAGCGAGCCCTGCCAGCCAGGCACAAACAATCCATGGGCAGGAAGAGCGAAGTGCTGAGCATCTGCCGGCTTCACCCACATCGCAGGAGCAGCTTCCAACAGGAAGGAATACCAGAGCCGCCGCCTTATCTGTCGGAGAGCAGGGACAGGAGAACAAAGCCCGTGCACAGGAGGGCTGGCGAGCTGCCCCGGCAGGGCCCGCGCATGGTGGCACCAGGGCAGGGGCTGCAGGATGGTTTGGGGTCTCCGTGCCGTGCTCCCTGCAGCCAGGCTGAGGTATCTCCTGCTCAGTGAGTGGGGGCATGGAGCAAAGGGGCTTTATCAGCCCTGGGGTGTGATGGCTCTCGCTCAGCTGTGCCCAAGCATCTGTGTGGGTCTGGGCTGTGGATCCAGCGGTGGCTGCCAGGGGAAGGGGTCTGGAGCCTGAGCCAGGGTTTGTAAATGCCCAAAGCAGGTGGTTTCACTGAGCATAAGAGGCCTAAATGGTCATGAAGAGCCAGCCCATTGCCAGCAGCGACCCAGCCCCGCAGCCTCTCCAGGTGACAGCAGGGACATGGGGCCAGGCAGAGCAGGCTCACTAGAGAGCCAACAGCCCAGGAGCCCTCTGCCTGCTCAACTCCACACACAGCCCATGAGCTCCAACACCACGTCCACCCCTGGTGCACAGAGAGGGAAACTGAGGCACGTGGTTTGTCCGGTCCTGTGTTCCCAAGAGTTGAGCTCCCCCACTGCTGGGCAGAGATCCACAGCAGCTCAAGGGAAGGTGCTCCCAGCGCACGGCCCCATCACCTTCCAGCTTTGCCTTGGCAGAGCCAGTGAGCCCAGCGCCCTGCACTGTGCCAGGATTGTGCCCAGCCCCTGGGCTTGGCATGTGGAGGATGCTCTCACTCACCTGAGCCCACACAGGGATGCAGGGATGGGATGCAGGACACTCTGTTCTTGTTCAGCTCCTGAGCCCACACAGGGATGCAGGGATGGGATGTGTGGACGTTCTGTTGTCGTTTGGCTCCTGCCCCTCTGCCGCCACAGCAAACTGTGAGCCCAGAGCAGGCAGGAGCCTCATATAGAGGTTGAGGAGGAGCCACCCCATTAACCCCTGCCAGCCCAGCCCCACCAGCAGGAGCCCACCCTGCCAGCCCCATGCCCAGCCTTCACACCCTGGAGCCCACCCTACCCAGCCAGCATCACGACTCCTCCTCCTGCAGCTCCAGCTCACCTCTGCCAGCTCTCCTCCTTCTTCCACCTCCTTGTAGGAGCCTGGCCAGGATTTTGGGATCTGCAGCAGAGATCTCTGCCTCCTCCCAGGCAGGACTGAGTCTCTTTGTCCCTCCCCAGCATACAGGGTATCAAGAATGGGACAGAGAAACCATGTCCACTCCAACAGTTCCTCCTTCTACATCCACCCCAAGATGCTGGGTGCGGTTCCAGTCCCCTTCCCCAGGATCCTGCCCCATCCAGAGACGGAAAAGGAGGGAGGAAAGGTCCTTCTGGCACTTTCTCCGCTGGTGGCGAAAGGGTCAAAGTGAACCAGGCAAGTTCCTGCCTCCTCTTCCCCCCTCCCCAGGAAGGGCTGTAAATTGCAGGAAGCCACAATGGGCTGGAGCCGGCCCAGGGGCTATTTTTACCTCTGCCCCAGGGCTGGGTGCTCCCGGGGCACCCCCCGTCCCCAGCTCCTACCTGGGGGGCTGCAAACCTGGCGCTGCGGTGGCCGGGGGGGGGACACGCCAGCTCCCTCCGTCTCCAGCCAGTACGGATGGCGAGCCGGGGCACTGCCCAGCCCAGGCTCCAGCAGGGACAAAGCCATGGCATTTGGCCTGGGACCAACTGGGACCATCCCAGTTCCTTCATGTGGCGCCGCTGCTCAGGAACTGGGATGTGAGCAGTGCCGGGAACTGGGTCTGTGTCCAGCACTTCCCTGTGTGACAGCACCAGTGCCAGGACTCCTGGGCTGATGAAAACAGAGGCTAAAACGGAGGCTGAGCAGGATGAGAGCAGCCAGGGCTTGTCCAGGCTCTCCAGGCACTGGGAAAAATCCCAGGAAAAGCAAGGAAGGGACAGGACCTATTCTATTGCAATAAACTTGGAGAGGAGCAACGTGGGCAGCTGCCTCTTCCAGCAGCACTCAAGTTCTGTGTGCACAATACAGCCGTGCCAGAGCAAATCCAACCATCTCCAGAGGAAGATGGGAGAAGGATGGGGGCAAGCGATGGAGAAACCTGGGATCTGCCACAGGAAGAGAGGCGCCCACGTTCCCACACGGAAGATGACCTATTCTTAACTCCAGACAACGTGAATCACTGTTTATTAGAACAGGTTTTATTTTCCAAGCGGGAATGACGGTAAAGCCACGAGTGAGTAAGAGCAGCCTCCAATTCCCCTTTCTCTGGCGGATGCAGGGTGTTCCCATGGGATGCTCCTACCAAACGCCTGCACCTGTCCCAGAGCAACTGCCCTCCTCTCCAGCTCCTCCTCAGAGCGCAGTTGAACCGGTACATTCAGGCAAAGCAGATTCCCTTTAGGATACAACAAGGGATGATTTGAGGGGCCCTTCCTGGCATCAGCATCCCAGGCAGCTCCTGCTTCCCCTGGGGAGGCAAATGGGGGTTGTGTCACTTTGACTTCTAGGAAGGGATTTACCCACTTTATCAGCCTCTTGTGCATGCACTCAGGTGGCTTTTCTTAGTCACGTGGATGCTCAAAGTCCCTTGTTCTCATTTCAGATGACTCAGAGCTCTCACAAGGTGCTTTGTGCTCTGCAATGGGGCTTTGCTTCCCTCCCAGCTCACTGGGAAGCAAACAAGGTACCAGGCAAGCAAAGCAACCCTGGGCACAACCCAGCTACAGCTGGTACAGAAACCTCCAGCCCTTGCAGTGAGTGAGAGAAGGCTGAGGAGGTCCTCAAAGAGATTCCTTCTTCTTCCAGCACCATTTTTCAGAGCACGTCCAGCTCGCAATGACACAGCCCTGCTCCTGCAGGCCCGCTCATGGCAGGGACAAACCCCCTCAGCTGCACCCGTTCAATCCTTTCCAGAAGCATTTCTCCTTTAAAAAGAGAACTGTAAAACCCCACTTTAACTCCCCCATGGCCACGCGCAGGCAGGACTGCAGCACCTGATAACGCAGCCATCTGCTCCTGCCTGCTGCTTTACTTTCACAACCCACAAAAAGACCTTCGTGGTCCGAGGTCCGTGCAAATGCCAGCGCCTGGAGAGCAGCCCACGGGAGCTGGGTGGCTGCAAGCCAGCGGGAGCTTGGGGTGCAGGCACTTTCCTTAAGGGGAGGGCAGGAGCAGAAGGCTTGCTATACAAGTTTAAAAATATCAATGGCTCGAATGGGCATGAATAACTCTGAAACCACCACGTAACCTAAGGCAGCCAGCCACAAGTTGGTGCGAGTAGGAATAAGACAGCAGCTGGACCCAAGAGAAAACACCGGGGCTCCTTGTTCAAACCCTGCAGCGGGGGCTTCAAAACCCCATGGTAGGCGATGGCTGCGAAGCAAAACAGGTCAGTACCGCAACCCCAGGGACAGACAGGAAAGAGAGAGAGATGGAAGAAGGTGCCAGGGCTGAGGGCAGCGTCCCCAGTGTCAGAGGTGAGCATCTGGGCTGAACCCACCGCCTGCTGCAAGGGACCTGCAGAGGTTTTTAGGTTTCATCTGTTTTATCTGAAAGCCCAGAGGCCTCTGCGCAACTGCAGCTTTAGCAGCAGTTCTCTCTCTTCAGGAGAATGCAAATATGGGGCTGCCCCAAAGAGAACAGCTCCAATCACCCACCGGCCAGCCCAGCTCAGCCCCACGGCTTAGCCCAGGCCCCTCCTTACAAACTGCAGCCCTTATGCAATTACTTTTTACTTCAGGCAGCCGAATAACCTGCAAATTCATGTGGGAACAAAGGGATTTCACAAGCACATGGGCTGGGTTGCAGCTCCTCTCGCAGTGCTGGTGCTGGCTCATTCTTCAGGTCACTTCTCCATGTTTCACCTGCTTTGCTCACAAGAGCATGCAGCCTCCCCCAAGAGGCTTTCCAGCGAGGAAACCTGCGGCAGCTCAGTCTTGTCTTTCCACCTCCTACCCCTCCCCAGACAGCGCAGACACTGCACAGCTTGTGGCACTGCAGATACATCCCTCCTCCTCCATCGCACTTAAGAATAGAAACTGCACTTTGCATAAACGACCCTCCAGCCAAAAGGGGAACTAAACCAGTCAGTGCTCAACAATGCCCATTAAACAGCTGGTGTTTAAATACTCCAGTTTTGTAGGACGACTCCTCGTGTTCACCACACAAACCACCAGCAAAGATAAGAATTGCTTAACAATCAGTAAGCCATGGAAGGATTTGCAGAACATCTGTGGAGCAAAGGGAAAAGCCACACAGAAAGTCACCCATTTGTGCTGCCCACAGTCCAAAGGCCACCTGAGCGCGTCTGCCCGGCCAGCTACGGCACAGGGGGAGAAAAAGCTGTTTCTCTGAAGCCAGGGCAGCTTTCCAAGGGGCGGGCGAGCAGGACAGCACCCTTATCTCAACCACGGAGCAACATCTGCCCTTACGCTGCAGTTTGCACTGCATTTAAACCAAACACAAAGCAAAACCAGAGCAGAGGCGAGTACCCAAGCCCTGGATCGCCCAGCCAGGCCCTGCCCAAGGGTACGGGACAGGCGAGATTCTGTGCAACGAGGAAAACAAAGCAGAATTTGGGTTGAGCCTTAGTTACATCCAATTTCTGCACCAGGGCATTTCCTCACAGATTTCTGCCCTCCCTCCCAGCCATGGACTAGATATATTTCAAGGCTTGGTCTCCTTCATTTTGTAGGGAGGAATTTAGCTTGTGTTTGTATTTAAAATCCCCACTCTTCCAACTAATCCAAGGTGTGACTTTCTCCTTTAATTAAGGTGCTTATCCTCTAATACAGATCCTGCCAAGTGGGGAACCTGCCTATTTCTGGCACCAGGATATGCAGGAATCTGCAGGTGACGATGCAAGAGCACGGCCCATGTGGCTGGGCTTGGGTTTGTTGCAGGGGTAAGAAATGGCAGGACCAACCAGTTTGCAGCATTTCCTGTTTGCACTATTCCCAGTCCCAGTCTGCACAGCCCTTTGTTCCAATGTTAATTAAAACACTGTCCTGATTTCAGCTCTGAGTTAATTTTCTTCCTAGCAGCTGGTGCAGGGCTGTGTTTTCAGCTTTAGTCTGAGAACAACGCTGATAACACACCAATGGTTTAGTTGTTAGTGTTTACCCTGATCAAGGACTTTTCAGTCTCATGCTCTGCCAGTGAGGAGGAGCACAAGAAGCCGGGAGGAAGCAGAGACAGGACACCTGAACCCGAACTAGCCAAAGGGATATTCCATACCACCGCACGTCATGCGCCCTGTATAGAAACTCGGGGGAGATGGATTGCTGCCCGGGTCAGGCTGGGTACTGGTCAGTAGGTGCTGAGCAATTGTATTGTGCATCACTGTTGTTAGATGGGGTTTTTTTGGTTGTTTGATCTCTCTTATTTCCCTTTTCCTTACTATTACTATGCCTTATTTTAATTATTAAACTGTTCTTATCTCAACCCACAGGTTTTACCTTCCTTCTGATCTTTAGCTGCCAGCTGGAGTTAAAACCACAACAAACATGCAAAACACTACTCCATTTTTGTATTACGCCTGGTTCTTGAGCTGTATTTTTAAGGTTCCTCAGGGCACACAAGACCAGCGTCCCTCACAAACCTCCAACTATTTACACCCCGTTGAGGTCCCAACAGGCAGCACCTGCCTGCTCCCTCCACAGCCAGCAGCACCCAGTCCAGGAGCACTGGAGGGAAAGAGAGCAGAGGGTACATTCACCATCAGTCCTCTGCACAATGGTGCAACAGTTTTCACCCACAGAACGAGGGCTGGGGGCTTCCTGGGTGAAATCCTGCTCCAGCACACACAGGAGCTAGAGGGGAAAGACTCACCTCAGCGCCCAGAAGAGTGGCAGCATCTATGTTCATCCTCAGGAAACCAGTAGTGCTAGTAGCGGGGTAGGCAAAACCTGCCAAAGATTTCCTTACAGCCCATGGTGGTACTCAGTGCATTTCTAATACCGACTTCAGGTCCATACTGGATGCAAGAATCTTGCTTTTCATCTTTAATCTCCTCTTTGAAAATGAGGTACAACCACAAGAACATCATTTTGATTCTTAAACAGGCTCAGAAGCCACAGGGTCCACATGGACATGGCTCCCCTCAGCTGGTCCAGGAGCCAGCTCTGTTTTCACGTGCATTCAGCCTCACCGTCCACCCCTCCAGCTGCACATTACGCATCAGTTGAAGTCTGGCACTGCCACTACCCACAGAAGATGAGCAGCACAGCTATTAACCAACCTAGCATCTTCTATAAGCTGAGGATCACTCACAGTATGACTGTGAGGTGCTGCAGCTTACTTCTGCCCTAAGCACAGCAAATAAACTCTTCTGTAGCTTTGCTGACAGCTAGAGGACACTGCACCAAGAAAGCATTTCTCTGGATAAAGTTCAACAACTTCATTGAAAATCAGATTTTATTTCAAAAAAAGTCATGAACTGAAATTGCACCATTTTCCTCATTATAAATTCTTTGTAAAATATATTTTACAGTCTTTAAAGAAAGATTTGGAAAAAAAAAAAACCCTCTTTTCTGAGCACTGAAAAGTCTCTTGACTTTGTGTCACGCTGGTGAGTAACTCCAGAGCTGCTACAACAATCTGATTTATCAAAGGTTTTAAAACAAAGACCTCAGACAACAAAAATCAAATAGAACACAGACTCAAGGACTACCATTCAGTGATAACCAAGGAAACACTCCACAGCAAGGCAAAGCACCATGAGAGGGATTTCAGGTACCCCCATGCTTTAAAGTGGCCATCAGTGCAAAGAAACACTTGGGAAGTCAAAAACCCCATTTCCTGTGCCATTTCTACACTGCAGGCAGGCAGCATATTCAGTGTTTAGCCTTTAAAATATTTCAGAGAATCAGATGATTTGCAAAGCACCTTAAAGGTTAAGTGTTATTCTGTAGTAAATTCATACTTTGAGCTAACAGTTGATTCTGACTTTTGGGTGGGTAAGAGAGGAGGAAGTTAGCAATGTATTTTTAAAAAGCTCTCAAGTTCAACATGCAAAAATTATACGCCCTCTACAAACTCTACTCATCGAATGACCATGCTGAGATAAATGTAAATACTGTGAAACAGTGCTGGCACAGACAGCGAGTGGTTTGTTTTCCTTTCAGCAACAAGCCAAGGCTTCAGTTGTGCTGAACTCGGTTAAAATGAGGACACACACATCTCTGTTTCTAGAGCATAAGAAAAAATACATCTCTCCTGATGGTTACTCAGAGGTAGGCTCCAAGTCTTCTGCAGACTAAGCTCTCTGCAGGGAAGGAGCAACACTGGGACATCTACAGAGGCAACAGGCTGTGTCCTTGGTACGACAGAGTCACCTCTCCATCGCTGCCCATTTACACTGGAGCTCTATTACTCTGCTGTAGTCTTCTGAAAGTTATTTCTATAGCATCTTCTAAACAATAAACATTGAGACAGCAAAGCCTTATCATCTGAGAATCACTGTTTATGACAACTTCAGGTTGTGAAATGAAGGTAAGGTGAAGGGTGAGGTCAAGCAAAATAAGAATTAAGGACTAAGGTTCCCTACGTAACTGCTACCAGCTCTATAAGCCACCAGGTAAGAGCCATCTGAACCCTGTAAAGCCTCAGAAGTTTGGCAGAATCTGAATCCTTTGCTTTTTGGAAAGATAAGAAGTTGTATTTTGTGCTGTTTATTCATACTTGGGCAGAATAAACAATGACTAATCAGAATTACTCTCACAGCACTAAGAGGGAACAGTATCTTGAGAAGTAAATTACACAGGGAAATACCACAGTTTTCAGGTAAACTTTGGGGAAAAAGAAAAAAAACAAAAAAGCCCCAAAACACTAGGTTGATTTTATTAAGAAAACTGGCCTTTGTTGCTTTAAAGGCAATTCTTTAAGACTACTTTTTTCCAAAAGGTCAGATTGATGACAGGTCATAGTCCTTTCTTGGCATATCAAGCTGCTTCTGTGGAAGAAGAGCTAAGGATGAGCAGCCTTTCAACTACTTCAAAGCTATATTCCCCCATCTGTGCTTTTAAGTAAATATCACTTCTTTAAAAGGAAAAAAGCTAAAAAAAAAAAAAAAAAAAAAAAAAGAGCCAAGGTTGCCACGCAAATGGGAGATACCTCTCACATACTGGTTACTGAATAGGTGTGTGCTACAAGATAAATAGTCACTCCTTTATCTCCTCCTCACTACCAGGTTAGAGGCAGTGCCAGAAAGGAAGAGGCCATGACCATTTTCCCTAGTTAGATCCAGTTAATGGGAAAACCACCACCATATTTTAAAGAATCTTAAAAATAACACTCTATGCTGCTGGATTCTCTCATCCATTTTCCATAAGCCCGCAGTACTCTTATTATAAATCCTCAAGGTGCTATTAAATTATAGATACAGGAGTAGAGAGCATATCTGAAAGTGTAGATTAACTGATTAATCAAGTGTTTGATCACTAGGAGAAAGCAAAATTGAATGATTAATGAGCAAGGCAACATGCTAGCACCCAACTGCATATGGTTTTGACTCCCTCAGTGACAAGCTCATGAAGCTGTAAGTGCTCAGTGTGGCCACATCAGCACTTTGAGAACTGCTGAGCCCCTTGCATTGCAATTTCTTTTTTTTTTTTTTTTTTTTAATCTAAGTCAAGTCTCAGACCCCCTCTTTGACATTAGATAACAAAAATAAATAATCAAGCTATTCAGGCCTGAAGGAGGAGGAATGCTTCTCATCTATCTTCATCTTGTTTTCTAGCAGACCCTAATCATTCAGACCCACACCAAATAATTTACGTGGCATACACTCCCAGTCACTCATATACATAAATATATACACAGAATTACTTTACAAAGCTTGAAGATTTGCACTACCAGCATGCAAATCTCTTCTTTCCATTAGAGTTCCTAATACTCACATAGGAAAACTGGAATGTACGAAATACTCCATGACATAGTGCTGGAAATCAAGTCTCAGCTCTTAAGACATCCCACTGCCAGCATACACCGACAAACACTGCCACATCTTACACTTGCATGTAACATCCTGGTATTATACACATCAACGCACCGCTAACACAACAGCCAACTCAACACTCGTATCATGAGACTCGAAAGAGATTCATTTGGTAGAAACTACACCCTGCAGGTTGGAGTTCAGGCTCGTTTCTTTTACTGCTGTTAAGTTGCACTATCAGTTCAGTGAGAAGCAGCTCTATCAAGACACACACACGTCTGGGCCCCTGTCACGTGTCCCAGCTGCTGTCCTTAAAAGCTATGTTGACTAATCGAAGCTCCAGCTCAAAGGCATCGGGGCGGTCCTGTGGATTGGCAGCCAGCATCTCCTTGAGCAGCCGTTTCATTTGAGCATTCATGGACTTTTTCTTCACGGGGATGAGCAGTTCCATTTTGGGGTTCTCCAGGAGCGCCTCTCCAACGGGCACAATTGCTGTCCCCTGCTTGACGTAACTCCCCAGAAGTTCTTTCTTTGTTTCTGTATCTATAAATGTGATTCTTTCCAACATCGCCCAGATTATAATCCCCAATGCAAAGATGTCTGCTTTGGCAGTGTAGTGTCCTTCCCAGACCTCAGGGGCCATATAGAAGTCAGTCCCACATGCAGTTGATAGAAAACACTTATTTACGTTGACTGGTTCCTCAGCATTCTGTCCTGAGGCTGAGCATACTTTACTCAGCCCAAAATCAGCCACTTTCAGGGTAGGCTCCAAGTCACTAGTATCCATCCTGCTCTGAGATATCAGAATATTGTCAGGTTTGAGATCACGATGAATAATCTGATTTTTGTGCAGGAATGCCAGCGCACTGCTGAGCTGAAGCATGAAACTGGTGTTGGTCTTGCGGTTTGGCTTTCTGGACAACAGATACTCATTCATGTCTCCTCCATCACAGAAATCCATTACAAACCAGAGGTAATAAGCACTCCTGGGGTCAAAGACTATTTCTCCTTTTAATGAGGTCTCTACAAGCTGCAACAAGGAAAAGAAATATCGTAACTACCTGACAATCACAAGAATGGAAAGATATGATGGAAAAAATGCATGAAGTTTGGATCTTCCTCTCAATAGTCCAGAGAGGAAGATACTTCAACTGGTGGAAAGAAAACTCTATGCCAAATTTCTGATTAAAAAAAAATAATAAAAATCACAAAGTGTTTCACAGCCTCCTTATTTTCATGCAGACGAAGCATATCAAGCTCATGCTCCTGCCCAGAAGCTGGAGCTAGACCCAGATAACAGTATTCTGAAAGACACTCCGTGGCCATTGCACTCTCATCTGCTCCAGCTGGACAGTGTCCCTGCCCAACAAAGCTTGTCCCACCCATTTGGTCAACAACTTCAATGTATAAACAAAGTCTTAACAAGCAATTGAAATAGTGCCAGGGGCTTGTCCTCTCCGCAATAGGTTTTTAAAGACTGTTCTCCATTCCTTCCACAGGAATGTCTCCTAGCAAGCATTAACACAGGATCCCTTCCCTCAGGAGAATGCTAATCTACAGGCACAGCTGCTGCAGTAACACCTCTCCCACCATCATGATCCACTAGCTGTTCTCTAGAACACAAGTAGTGAGTAGCTTGAGCAGCCAGTGCTAACAGCTGCTTCAAACAAAAAGCAAAGTAAAACCAGCAACCAGTTTTACTAATCCTGCCTACACAACTTCACATTTGCCTCTTCAGCTCCGCTGGGGTGGCTCTAAGTATCAGGTAAGCCCTGATGGAAGTCTTGCAATTATTTCTGTCAGTAGTAAACCAATGTATACTAAACCAAACATAGCTCCTGCAGGCTTGCAAAAATTGAGGTAGCTATTAATATTTAGAGCAACATTTTAAAGTGCTTTGAAGAAGTGACCTTTTCCATCCAAGACCAAAATTCCTAGCAATTTACAGCTATCTAATTGCTAGCACAACTAGTACTCAAACCAAACCAACTTAAAACAGTAAATCCAGGTTAGAACTAGAAAGCAACATATTTAAGGTCTACAGTCAATAACTGAGATGAAGGTCTCAAAGGGCAGCAGGGTGTCTCCTCTGCCACATGAGCACCAAGCCACAGCTCTTCCCCCCATAACTTTACAGAAGCTGTAATTGCATCTTAGCTCAGAGTGTTAAGACAACAAAATCCACCATTATATCTGTGCCAGCAGCAAAGCACCACAAGACCAGGCTAGTTCAGGACTCTCACTTCACTGTTTTAGTTCAGCTGACACCAGCTAAGCATCTGCCCCAGAGCCCTTCAGGAGACACCAATATCCCTTTCCCCAGGCAGCCTCCTCACACACTACACCAGTGCAGCTCTGTAATGTACTATTTCCCCCACCTGGGGTGGGGAGAGTAGAGGGCAGCCAAAGGAGATCTGATTTTCTCTATTTCAGCACATGCTATTATAAAGTGACCCCAGCCTCTTCAGAGTCAGCTCTGCTCTCTGCTCCTCTCTCTGTAGCACTTGCACCTGACAGGGGTGAGATTTACATGCTGTGTTGTTAACAGGCACTACCATCAAACCACAATGCTGCAGGTGACCTGGAAGCTCTTCCCCACCTTCCACCCTGGGAGGTTTTAGAGTTTCTCTCTGTACAAGTCCACATCTCTCACAGATCCACTAACGACTAGGAAGGTAAGGCACTAATTTCTCCCACATGAGCTGGCCAGTATTATTTTACCCTAATCCCTTCATGAAAGCAGGTCAGTAACAACTACCAAGCTACAGCAAGTTTACAAAGGCAAGAATCCTCTTTCTCAGGCTTGTAGAGCGCTCGGCACAACAGGATCTGGACAGCCGTGAAGGGCTGTCAGATGAATGCTCCCCAACAAAAGGCCCTACATTAGACATGCAAGAATGATGACAAAAACTGAAATGATAAAAGCTGACCAGGGATGGCACAATCAACATTGAGCAGGCTCGTGACTTTTTAAACCAGAGACATAAATTCCTGCCAGGGGATGACTTAGAGTTGGGGCAGCTCCTTAAAAAGGGAATGAATCTGATTATCTTTCAAAGTCTTTCCAGAACTGCTTATTCTTCAACAATCCGCATCATCAAACGTAAAGAACACCTTCAGTAGCCAAATAAGGGGAGTGATATTTATTCTCTTATTTATCAGGCCTTTACCTCTCTTTGAAGAGACTAATAGTTATTCAAAAAAAGAAAATGGCTCACCACATGCTGCCAATTGCTGATCATTTCTGAAAGAATTTTAAGTGTTGGCTTCCTAAATCAAGACTGTTACTTCCTCTTCCAAGGATATTCAAGATTAAGAAATTCTTCAGAGCAGTGTCCCAAGACATATCTGCTCATTAACCCTGCAGCAGGCTGCCTACCAAGCAATACAACAGCCTGCACCCTCCCTTGTGCTTCACCTGTGGTGCTTCCTCAAATTATCAACGCAGATTTGCATTTAAGCCCTCCCTCCCCCCCAGAGCCTTCTGCAGTGGCACTGGCTTCACATTACAAGATACAGGCAACTGTTCAATAGATAGGCTCCTTTAAAAGTATATAATTATTTTGGGTGTCAACAATGCAGACAATACCCTCTCCTAACTAAGCATACCTCAAAAAAAACAGAGATCTTAGCTACCCACCTCCTTCCCTCCCAGCTACACATTCAGAATCATTACTTTCACCCCATTACCTCAGCTTCATGTACCTGTAAATAAAGGGAGGAACTGGAGCCATGGGACATCTTCTGCACCATACCATCTTTCTGCAAGATGCACTCCTCCAGGTGAATGACGTTGGGATGCTGGCTCTTGATACTGCTAAGTGCCCAGAACTCACGCAGAGCTAGTTCCACGTTCTCTGGAGCATGGCACCGAATCTTTTTCACCGCGACCCGTGCAGAGGTCTTCCTGACGACTGCTTCGTACACCACACCATAACTGCCACGACCAACCTCCCGTATTAGATCGTACTTAGGCTGGCTACTCACCATCTTCAAGACCAAGGGTTCTGGGGAAGGGGGGAAAAACCCACAGAACTAAAACTTATGAACAAGAACTGGGCTGTATTTTCCCCCATGTGGTTTGGTGCAGCAATATGAGGCCTACCAAAACCCTGCCACTAACAGGAGAGTGCCTCCGAGCATTACACTGATGCTGCATTCAAGTGCTGGAACATTCCAGAAGCTACTCTGTTAACCTGTACCTGTTGCCACGGACTAGTGAAAGGTGAAATTACATCATTTTGGTGGGACTATTAACATGTCAAATACAGCCCAGTTTTCAAGGTGGCAACAATTCGAACCTAGACTTGCATTGCACTGAGACAGGACTATCCCATATGCTCCTGCTCCTTTCTCTCAGCATCTTCTCTGAACACCTGCAGGAATAATAGTATGGTATCATGCTCTCCATCGACGCCTGGAAGAGCAAGGAGAGGTTCAAGTTGAAGCCTGTGGGCAAGCAGTAACAGATCTGATTAACGCTGCCTGATATGGAGATGACTGTGTAAATAAATGTTTCTGGTATAATTTAATAATGAAATTCTTTTACTGATACCAAGACAAGAGGATGCTTTGGATTGCTTCTGATTTGTTTTTTAACATTACTATGATTTTTCACCAAGTCTCCTCTGATTGAGGAGTCTATGGTTGCAGAAAGTTTAAAGGGTAACTGATTGCAGAAGCTTGTGCCCAGCATCTGACTTTCACTTCTGCTCGACAGGGCAAGGACAAAAGTTAAGATATTGCTCTGTAAGTAAAGTGACACACACACCAAAACAAAAGCCACCAAACACTGCTGTAGATTTATGACCCTCTCTACACACTTCCCTGCAAGATCACAAACCAAAGCCACACCACCATCACCTTCACACAACCAAGCCAAAACGGGACACTGACTATAGACAGGGTGGAAAAAAAAAAGCTTGGCCAGCCAGTTATCACTGGGCAAACAGAGAAAACGCAACAACATAAATAAATCACAACTACAAGAGTTTGTGACACTGCCAGTGATAAATGGAATTCTCTTTATGTCAGTAAATCAGGCAATAGGAAACACATCAAAACAGCCTGTTCAAGTAGCTCCACTAGTTTAGGAACTTAGTTTTTCTTTAAGAAAAAAAGAAAAAAAAAAAAAAGGAAAAAAAAGAGAGAAAAAAGGTATCATCAGCCTCAGGGTAACACTACACACACATTTTAACCTTCCAGCAAAATTCTGCAGCACACATTTATGAGAACATTACCATGAGATTCTGCGCGCCAGATGCACTGCACCTGCGAGGCACAGATTAAGATTACAGCCTCAACATTAAACTGTGGTGGGCCAAGGTCCCTCCCATGCAGGGGAGAAGAGCAGGATCTGTAATCTCACCAGCAGCCAAATAACTCCTGAGGAAAACACTCCTTTATGCTCTCACATCGGGTTCAAAATGAGCAGAAAACACCCCCCCCGTTAAGAGTCGGTTGCTGGGTGCTGTTACCAGAGAGGATCTGTCATTGTGCCAAGCGCCGGCGTTACTACCTGCCTCCCTTCACCCCCACAGCGGGCCCGGCTGCTCTGGAAACGCCGCCGTGGTTCTTGCCTAAGCCCATGGTAAGCGCCGCCTGCTCCCCAGGGCAGCGACCCGGGCAGCTCCTGCAGGGCCTTGGCAACAGGGACGGGCCCAGGCGAGGGACCGCAAAGCAAACAGGCCGGGCCTGCCGCTGCTCCCTCCCGCAGCCGGCGTGAGGCGGGTAACGCTTCCCCTGCCGCGACAGCGACGCTGAGCACGGAATGAAACAAACCCCGCACCCCCCGCGCCGCTCCTGCAGCAAGGCCCCCGAGCTGCCGCCACACCGGGAGCGCACCTGCACTAAGGGGAGCTGGCTCCAGAGGGAAACCACCGAGGCACCGCTCGCTCCGCGCGGCGGCCGGGACCTACCCGCCACCAGACGCACCCCGCTGGACCCTGCCCACCTCGGCAGTTACCGGGGCTCCCCGCAAAGCCTCGCGCACACCTGCAGCGGAGGTGCCCGCCCGTGCGAGCCCGGCGCGGCCCCAGAGACCGGAGCGACCGCTCGGTCTCGGTCCCGTCCCCCGCCCCCGAGCCGGGCCGGGCCAAGCACCACGTTACCTCCGCGCCGCTGCCGCGCTGCCGCCGCCCGGCCGCCATTATAGGGCTCACCCTCCCCTGCGCCGCCGCGGCCACGCCCCCGCGACGGCCACGCCCCCGCGCTGCCGCTGCGCCCTCTGATTGGTCTGTGCAGTCCCACGCGGGCCGGTTGCGCCCGGCCTCGAAGTGCCCCGCGCAGGGTCCCGCTCTGTGCCCGTTGGGTCCCCGCTGGGTCCCGTTGTGTACCCGCTGAGTCCCACTCCGTCCCCCCACTCTCGCTCTGTCCCCACTCTCCGCCGCGGTCCCTTCCTCCACAGGCTGTAAGTGCCCCCCATGAACAAGAATTGGGGGCGCAGGGCTACTGCCATGGCCCCCGCTGTCGCCTCCACCCCTTCACTGCACAGCCATCACTGGGGGAGAAACCAAGGACACGCACTGCTGGGAGCCCTGTGGTGACCAAGCGGAATCTGTTCAGATATGCTCCCACCAGAGCAACACGCTCTCACGCTGCTCCCGGGTTCACTGGGAACAAGGCTGGTGCTGATCAGTGTTCAGACCCCTGCCTGAGCTGCCCGAAGCCAATTAGGGGCCAACAAGCCCCTTGTGGGTTTCAAGAGTGGATTAGGACATTACAACCCCTCCATTACAATGAATCCCCTTAATTGATTCCAGAAGCAATTAGATAATCAATGCCACCCTCTGGCAGGGCCAGCTTGTGGGTGTGGGGATGGGCGCACATATGGGTGCCCCACTCCTGGCTGTAGTCAGCAGCCAGCTCCCGCACTGCCATCCCAAGTGTCCGGCAGCCTTGCTTGCATGCCAGCTCCTCCCTGGAAGAGCTCCAAGTGCTGAAACGGGGACAGTTTTGCAAGATGTGCTTGGCTGGTCCTAGCACAGTCACTTGCTTGACATGTGAGCCTGCCCGGAAGGAGCACCCAAAACAACTGACTGCCCTGCCCTGGGAGGGGGCTGGCTGCAGCGAAAACAGGCTCTGTGCACCCATGCACCCATGTACCTTGCACCCCTGCACCTTGCACCCCTGCACCCACGCACCCATGCATCCCTGCACACCTACACCTATGTACTTATGGACCCCTGCACTCATCACTCCTGTACCTGTGCATCCATGTACCCCTGCATCCTGCACCCATGAACCCCTACACCCGTGCACCCATGATCCCTGTGTACTCATGCAACTGTGCACCCATCTACCCTTGCACCCTCGTACCCATCCGCTCGTGTACCCCTGCACATCTGGACCCACGTACCCATGCACTCATGTACCCATGCACTCATGCACCCCAACACCCGTTCCCTCCTGCCCACCACCACTGTAGGTGCAGCAGCAGCCACCACCCCGCATGACCCTGTCCCACCACCAGCATGACACAGAGGCAACAGCGCTATTAATTACCCCTGTCTCCTCATGCAGCATATTTACAGATCCCCTGTGGGCCAGCACTGGCGTTTGGCATGACACCTTGTTTATCACCGCACTGTGCGCTGGGTGCAGGTCCTGAGGGGCTGTTTCTGGGTCAGGTTTTGCAAACGAGCAGAGAGGCTGGCTGCATCATGGCAGCGCATGGCAGCACAGCGAGCAGCCTGTGGTCCCCCTGCATCTGGAAATACTGAAGAGCCCCTCAATCCCTGCCTCAGGAAGGAAGGGGGGGACCCTGGTGGATGTGCCAGCCATGGGGTCTGCATCTCCCTGGTGCTGCTCTTCTCCTCCAAGCACAGCCTCAGCACCGTGATGAGTGTGCTTTTGCACCCAAGAAGTGGTCGCATTTTGGGGGGGGGGGCAAAAGGAGATGCTCTGTATAAGTCACCCCCTGCTGCCACTGGCCCAGCTCTGACCCATTCCTGGCACCATCACAATGTCTTAATGACCACAGGGCTGTTTTTCACCCCTTCTTGCCCCCACCCCAATGCCATTGTGGGGCCCAGTCCCAGGATCCAGCCCTGCTGCCCCTGGGGGTGTGAGGCCAAGCCTGGCCCCATTTACCCCCCACTCTGGGCAGGTTTGCCAGCAGGCGCAGCACGGGCCTCCCGTACAGCCTGTCCTCTGCTTGTTTACCTCCCGGTGGCATCCCGATGGCTCAGTCCCATGTGACAGGTGCTGCTGCTTCCCCGGACACCCGACCCGGTGCTGGCGTGACTGGGAAGTCACTTATAAATAGCGGGACGAGGGGTGCTACCAACAGCTGAGGGCAGGCGAGAGGAGCGCACCACTGTGCCGATGGATTTCCAAGCCGGCATCCTGCGGGATGGCAACCCCATGGAGAGCCTGGAGAAGCAGCTCATCTGCCCCATCTGCCTGGAGATGTTCAGCAAGCCGGTGGTGATCCTGCCCTGCCAGCACAACCTCTGCCGCAAGTGTGCCAACGATGTCTTCCAGGTGAGAGGGAGGTCCCGGCGCCCTTTCCCTCCCCAGCTTGGGTGCTGTCGTGCTGTGGGGATGCTCACGGTGCTTCGGGAATGCTCGCGGTGCTGTGGGGATGCTCATGGACACCCCAATGTGCATCTCCCAGGCTGCCAACCCTTACTGGCAGAGCCGGGGCAGCGTGATTTCGGGGGGCCGGTTCCGGTGCCCGTCATGCCGCCATGAGGTGCTGCTGGACCGTCACGGTGTCTACGGGCTGCAGAGGAACCTGCTGGTGGAGAACATCATTGACATCTACAAACAAGAGTGCTCCAGGTAGGCACGGGTGGCTATGACTGTTTGCTTGTGCCTTGCTCCAGTGGGGACACAGGGAGATGGGGACACAGGGACATGGGGATGCTCAGATCCTGACCCCCAGCACCATCGTTGAGACTACAGGAGATTGCAGCTGGGTGAGAAACTGGGGGTGATTTTCTGCTGGCCTAATGATCCCTGACCCAAAGCTTCCTCCTCTTGACCCAAATCTTCCTCCCCCAACCCAAATCGCCCTCCCTCTCTCCAGTGGGGTTTGGGTCTCTGGGCAGCTCAGGGGAGCAGTGGGTCCCAGGGCAGGCTCTGCCCCTGCTGCGCTCCGTGACTGAGGCACTTGGTGGGAGGCAGGAGGTGTGGGGGACAAATCCAGGCTCTGTCCGTGACAGCGGGTGCTGCTGGCTGATAAGGGGCAGAGGGACAGTTTGAGGGGGGCCCATTCAGTAAAATACTGTAGCTGGTGGGGAAGGAGGGTCACAGGATCTCGAGGTGGAGCGGTGGCCCCAGCCAAGCTCCCTGAACCACTGTAAATATTGTTTGAGAGCCATGGCGACGATGGCCCAGGGCAGGTGTCTGCGCCTGCCGGGGGGGCTCAGTGGGATGGCCTCTAGTTTCTTCTGTGGTTTGGCTTGTCCCCATGTCCCCCCTTGCTGCAGAGGGGACAGTTTAGCTGCAGCCATTGGCTGGGCCCCCCCGGGGTTTTCTTGGTGCCCCTGCCCCAGTCACATGTTGAGTGACAACAATCAACCCCGGCAGCTCAAGGCTAAAATTAGACACTTATGCAGCATCCCTGGAGTGGGGCCCTGGGACCTCTCTGCTCGCCAGTGCCGGCTGCTGCTGTGCCCAGTGCCACACTGGTTTAAACTGGGACTTACTGGGCGTGGGGCTTATGGGAGCACAGAGGTCGGTGGCTCCCAGAGGAGCAAGTGTGGGGTTATGCCAGGATCTGTCCTCTTTCCTGGGGACCTGACTTTGGGGTGGCTGTGCAGCATCAGTGGGGATGTCACCACAGTGGGGATGATGGAGCGATGGGGAGGGACATCATCGCACAGGGATGTGACTACAATGGAGACGTCACCCCAGTGGGGATGTCACCATGATGGGGATGTCACCGTGGCTGTGCTGCTCTCTCCAGCAGGCCACTGAAGAAGGGGGAGCACCCCATGTGCAAGGAGCACGAGGATGAGCGGATAAACATCTATTGCATCACTTGTGAGGTCCCCACGTGCTCCATGTGCAAAGTCTTCGGTGCCCACAAAGACTGCGAAGTCGCCCCCCTGCAAACCGTCTTCCAGGGCCAGAAGGTGCTGTGGGGGGAGTCGAGGGGGGATGCAGGGAACGCGGCTTGTCGCATGGCAATGTGCTGAGCTGGGGCAGCCACAAATAGCACTGGGACCTGCTCACTTGGTATTAATAGCCCCCGTGTGACTTTGCCCAGGAGACAGCCTATATTTAGAGTGGTCATGGCTTGTGGGGGATGTGGGGGGAGCAGAGCTGGGGCTGGGCATGTCCCCATCCCCACTGGGGTTCAAGCTGTTTCTGTCCATCCACCCCTGCCCAGACCGAGCTGAACAACTGCATCTCCATGCTGGTGGCAGGGAATGACCGGATTCAGACAATCATCTCCCAGCTGGAGGACTCATGCCAGAGCACCGAGGTGAGGAAAGGGAGAAAAGGAGCCCTCCAAAACCCAGGGGTGAAACCTCAGCCAGGGGCCATTTGGATTGGCTGGGAGGGAACTGGAGCCCATGGACTAGGCAAGTCTCTGGGATGCTGCTGGTGCCGAGGGACACACGTGGCATCGCTCTCCCCTTGTCCCCGCAGGAGAACAGTGAGGCGGCCAAGCGGGAGCTGTGCGCTCGCTTCGACACCTTGGCAGCGCTGCTGGAGGAGAAGAAGTCGGAGCTGCTGCAGCGCATCACCCGTGAGCAGCACCACAAGACGGGCTTTGTCCAGGGCCTCATCCACCAGTACAAGGAGCAGCTGGAGAAGTCAAGTCGGCTGGTGGAGACAGCTGTCCAGGCCATGGAGGAGACAGGGGGAGCTGTCTTCCTCATGGTGAGAGCCCCAAACCTCTCCCCTCCCTCCTGGTGCCCCCATGAGGTCCCCACTGCCTTGGGGACGTCCTGGTGGCTGCCACGTGGCTTCACTCACCTCTCCTCTTGCTCCCCACAGAATGCCAAGCAGCTCATTAAAACGTAAGTGCCCAAATTGGGGAAAATTCAGTGATGCTCAGTCCTGCAGCTGGGCAGGTTTCAGCTGCAGGGCTTTGCCAGTGGTACCCGGGTGGCAAGTGTGGGGATGCTCCAACCCCCTGTGCCGGCACCCTGTGGTCCCCCTGCTTGGCAAGGGGCAGGGTGGGACATGGCCATATTCTCCCTGCCCAGGATCGTGGAGGCCTCCAAGGGCGGCAGGCTGGAGAAGATTGAGCAGGGCTATGAGAACATGGATGCCTTCTCGGTGAGCCTGGAGCACCTCGCCGAGGCAGTCCGCACCTTGGACTTCGACTCTGGTAATTCAGCCCTCAACCCCAATGCCCCTTTACCAACGCCCTGGTGGCACCCATCACCTTTCCCCATGGCTCTATGGTGAAATTTGGCCTCCTGTTTGCAGCCGAGGAAGATGAGGAGTACTTTGATGGGGAGGAAGAAGAGGTGGAGGAGGGTGCAGCACCTGAAAGAACAGTGATGGGTAAGAGGTGGCATGGCTGACCCCACCTTCCCAGGACCCTCAAGAACCTATGGGGGAGCTTTGGGGGAATGAGACCCCCCCTTGATCCCTCCATCCTCTCCCCTGGTAGCTCCCCAGTAGCCGCAGTGGCATTGCCAGCACGGGAGGAACGTCACGGGTGCAGGATGTCCGTCGACGGGACTCAGAACAGGGGGGAAGCACCATGGGGTCTGGTGGCCTCACAAGCCAGCACCTGCTTCAGCACAGAACACTTTTCTATATGGGTGCAAACAGGACAATTCCGCACATTTTGTATCTTCATTGTTTTGTATATAATTGTCATAGATTTAAATTTTGTGTACTTTGTAAAGAAAACTGGTGTTTTGGGCATGTTTGTTTGCTTCGCCTCTTTTTCTTGGCTTGACAAGCCCCATGATGGGCACTGGGGATGCAGGCGGGTTTGCCAGGCTGGTACCATTGCTGGTGTCCCTGCCAGCATCCGGCACAGCAGAGGGATGCTTCCTGGTCCAGCGCTTCATTTTCAGGCTCATTAGCACCTCTGGCAGCGCTGGCTGCCTGCCCAGAGGTGGCACAGGCCAGCACCTGGCAGGATTTATCTCCTGCTGATGGGATGCCCAGGGCCAGTGCTTGCCCAGGCTTGGGGATGTGGCAGAGGACTGAGGATGCTCTGGGCTGTGCCAGTCCCCCCCCCCCCAGAACGGGGATGGCCTTGGCATTGATCTGCCAGTTTCCCGCTCGGCATCTGGCCAAGGGGAAACTGAGGCAGCACCCAAAGTGGTGCAATTAACCCCGGGGGAAATGGTGCTCCTCACCCGGGGCGCTGGGCAGGGGTCACTGCTGGGGGGTGACATGGCTGGATATGAACTGGCGGAGCAGGGAGGGGGTCACCGGGTGCCTTTGGAGGGGAGGACAGGGGAATGCTCCATCCTCGGGGGCTGCACCCATGCCCTGGCGCATGGCTCCCGAGGGGTACCCACAGCGGGTCCCAGAGCAGCGCCCTGGGTGCGGGGCGAGCGCTGCAGCCGCCTTGCGGCCGGCCCGGCCGTGCCCTCCCTGCTCCGGCCTCCTCTGCACACGGGACCCCGGCGCTCCACACGGGCCACACTCCGGGTCACCCGCGCCGCAGGACGATGGCAGCAGGCGAGGAGGAGCGGCACCTGCTGAGCCCGGGCGCAGGCGGGTAGGGGCGGCCGGGACGTGGTGCGGGGCTCCAGGCGCAGTCCCCTGCAGGCTCTGGCGGGGAGCGGGGGCCGGGGGTAGTGCTCGGGGTCCCCTGCACCGCCCGGACCCTGAGCACGCCTCCCGCAGCAGGTCCTACCTGGGGGCCGCGCACAAGGACGGGCACGGCGCGGTGCAGGACCAGGCCCCCGCGCTGGCGCTGGGGCCGCGGCGCAGCCAGCACTGCCACACGGGGGGGGCCACCGGCCACCGCGGCCAGCAGCGGCAGGCGCGCAGGAGGCTCTACCTGGCCGCTGGCATCTGCCTCCTCTTCATGGCTGGGGAAGCTGTGGGTGAGTGGCGGCCGCAGGGTCTGCGCAGGGGGCTCACCACGGGGACACCCCAAGTTGCTGCCTGCAGCACCCCTTGCTCCGATTCCCTGCCGCGGGTGCAGGCGAGGCCCCCCACTGCTTTTCAGTGGGTTGAAGCACTCCAGTGGGGCCCCCCCACTGCAGTATGGGGTGACCTGATCTCTGCCCAGCTCAGGGGGGGATCCCCCCCACTGTCACCCCAGTGTCCCCACGACCCTTTCTCCACAGGCGGGTATCTGGCGCACAGCCTGGCCATCCTGACGGATGCAGCCCACCTCCTGACGGATTTTGCCAGCATCATGATCAGCCTCTTCGCGCTCTGGGTGTCCTCACGGCCCCCCACCAAAACCATGAACTTTGGCTGGCACCGGGCAGGTAACAGGGCAGCAGCACCCCTTGGGCTGCTGTCCAGCTCCCACAGACCGCAGGAAGCCCTGGCAAAGCCTCTGCACCATGTACATGGGCATGGAGCAACCCCAGGGATGGGTGCTGGGTGCTCAGCCCAAGCCCTGGTACTGCCAGGGCCAGGAGGGTGCTCAGGCTTGGGTGGCAGTGAAGCAGCAATTGGGGGGGCTCTCTGCAGAGATCCTGGGGGCCCTGCTCTCCGTGCTCTCCATCTGGGTGGTGACGGGTGTCCTGGTCTACCTGGCGGCCCAGCGCCTGCTCTCGGATGACTACGACATCGAGGGTGGTGTGATGCTCATCACCTCCGCCTGCGCCGTGGCCGTCAATGTCGTGTATGTATGCCTGGCTCTCGCCCTCCCTGTCCCCCACCCCGTGCCCAGTGGCGCCAGGGATGTCACCTCTGCCCTGCCTGCAGGATGGGGGTGGCTCTGCACCAGACGGGGCACCGGCACAGCCATGGGGCAGCCAGTGAGCAGCTCAACACCAGCGTCCGTGCTGCCTTTGTCCACGTCGTGGGGGACCTGCTGCAGAGTGTTGGCGTCCTCATTGCATCCTACATTATCTTTTTTAAGGTCTGGGTGGCTACTGGGGACAAAGGATGCTGGGGACACAGGGAGAGCATCTTCAGCCAGCCCTGGCTCGGCACAGGGATGAGACAGAGGGGACTGTGTCCCCTCCCCTCTGGTGCCAATGGGGATTTGGGATGGGGTGATTTTGCCAGAGGGGCCTCACCCTCTCCCACACTTTCCAGCCTGAGTACAAGTATGTGGATCCCATCTGCACCTTCCTTTTCTCTGCACTGGTGCTGGGGACAACACTGACCATTCTCCGCGACGTTCTCCTTGTCCTCATGGAGGGTAGGGACCCAGCACGGGGATCTGGGCTGCAGGGCCACCCCTGGGTGCCACGGCCCCTGTCCCTCCAGCGCTCAGGGCTCTCCCTCCCCAGGCACCCCCAAAGGGATAGACTTCAACGCCGTGCGGGAGACGCTGCTGGCGGTGCAGGGGGTGGAGGCCGTGCACAGCCTCCACATCTGGTCGCTGACAGCAGCACAGCCGCTGCTCTCAGTGCACGTCGCCATCAGTGAGTATTGCTTCCTGGGGAGGGATTCGGGGTTCACCCGCACCCCAACATCCCCTCCTCTGCTCCTCGCAGGGGCTGGTGCCAGCGCGCAGGAAGTGCTGGAGGAGGCCAGTTCCCGGCTACAGGGCACCTTCCACTTCCACACCACCACCATCCAGGTGGAGAACTACTCTGAGGAGATGCAGGACTGCCGGGAGTGCCAGCCGCCCCGTGACTGAGCCTCCCACAGCCCCTCGTGCCCTGAGGGGGACTGTTTATGGTGGCAAATAAATTAGAGCACAGGGCTGGGTGTGCAGGTGGGGGTGTTGGGTCTGGCAGCGTTATCTTGGGTGTCTGCTAAGAGCAAAGGCATCAGGGACAGACCCACAGCGATGTGGTTGGAGGAGAGCAGCTGCCGCAGGCCAGCAGCCTTAATTTTCCCTGTTTCTATTCAGCTGGAGAAGGCAGCTGAAACAACCCTTTTCCTTTCTTTGGGCAGCGCTGCAAGGCAATGGGGTGCTTGGAGCTGTGGGGGAACCATCCCAGCCTGGGGGAGGGAGAATACAGGTGCTCTGCTCTCACCTCTTATCGCTCTGTTTGCCCTCAGGAATCCAAAGGACTCGCCCTTCCCAGGGGCTGAGGGCTGGGAGGCCACACTGGCTATTCCCAGGGCGCCCGGAAGGCTGCCAACAGCAGAAGCACTGGTGCAACGAAACACCAGTGTTCACACTGGGTACAGCCCACTCCCCAAACCCCACAGCTAGCCCCATGGCCTCCATCTCTCCACCCACCTTTATTGTACTGGTAAAACACAATAACGGGTAAAACCCCGTCAGCAGTAACCGGCTACTCCGGGAGGGCTCCATGCACCAGGAATGGGGCACCAGGAATGGGACACCCGGAGCCGGCCCTGGCCCCAACCCAAATCCCCAGCAGCCCTCAGGGTTTATCCAAGTGTGGGTATTTCTTGCGCAGGATGGAGACCTGGTCCTTGAAGAGGACGGGGTCGAGGCGCAGCTGGGAGGACACGAGGGGCATGTAGCCAAACCAGTCCACCAACTGGTTCAGGCAGTCCTGCTGCGGGGAGAAATGCCGACCACCGGCTGCGCCCTTCCCCTTGGCAGGAGGAGACCATGCGGGTGAGGGGCTCTGCTCCCCGACCAGGGGCGTCCCTGCATCCCCGTCCTCGCGCCCTACCTGCTGGGGCACTGCCTCCTTGTGCTGCTTCCGCTGGGTCACCTTAATGGGCGGCAGCTTGGTGACAGCGGCCACGAGGATGTTCATCAGGATGTCCTCGCAGGCGGCCAGGCCGTCCACCAGCTCCCGCAGCCCCGCTGGCAGGTACTCCGTGAAGAGGCTGTGATAGTACCTGGGGAGAAACAGGGAGGAGGCAGGATGTGGCCACGTCCCCTCTCCCGCCACCCCTCCACGGCTGGGTACCTGTGGTAGAAGGCAGCGGTGGTGAGGACAATGGAGAGCTCGTTGGTCCACTTGGAGGTGTAGCCCCAGCGCCTCTGCTCAGCATCCCAGAAGTGGCTCTGTGCAGGGAAGCCCACGATGCGCTCGGGGAAGCTGCGCCACACCACAAAGGCAAAGTCTACCTGGCATGGGACAGGGAAGACTGGCACTCGGCTGCAGGGACCTGTGGGAGGGGGCTCAGCGCCATCCCTGCCTTCCCCCAGCGGTGTGCCCTGGGCACGGGGACATGGGGACAGCAGACACAGCTCCCTGCAGCCCTGCGGTGACTGCTGAGCACCCACAGCCTCACCTCACTGGTTGAGAGACTGGTGTGCTCATCCAGGCTCAGCACGGCGTCCGTCTGGATGGCCGCGTAGGGGAAGAAGCGGTCACTGACCTACAGAGAGGAGATGCGTTGGGATGTGCCATGGGGTGGCTGCTCCAGCTCCTCGACCATGTCCCAGCTCCCTGCCTGTATCCCAGCTCTTCTCACCTTGCTCCTGCCCTGGATGACAGTCAGAGGCACGGTGGTCTGGGGCCATTTCCCACTCGGTGGTGGTGGCTTCTCGCAGCTCCACAGCACCAGGATCTGCAGGGAGAGGACCAGCGTGCCCAGGGGTGTCTGGCTGGGCCGACCCATCACAGTGGCCACAGTTGAGCCCTCCCCAACCCCACAGCAGGACCTGCTCCAGCCCACTCACCCCAAAACCATCTCATGGCACTTTGGACCTGAATAAACCCCAGGTGGTCCCACATCCACCCCAGTGGGCTGGGGGACAGCTCTGCCCACCACCACAGTGGGTGACACCACCAGACACCCCCTCCCACCCCTAACACACCCGCACCCTTCCCAGCCCACAGGACCCTGCCCCACCCCTCCTGCTGCATCCTCAGGAGCAGTGCGGGGCTCAGCTCCCCTACCTGGGCGCAGTACTGGGACCCAGAGACAGCTTGGATGAGCCTGAGGATGGGCTGGGAGGGGGACCCTGCTGCTGAAGTGGCCCGGATTAAAGCTGTGAACTTCTTGGAGGGGCTGGAGCCTGAAAAAGGCAGCGAGAGGGGTGAGTGTTGTGGCATGCACTGGGTTTGCAGTGCTCAGCTGGGGCAGGCAGGGTCCTACCGCGCTGCAGGTGGTAAAAGGGAAAGTCCCCGAGGTGTGTGGAGAAGTCAGGCAAGGCCAGGAGCCCCCCGGGCAGCGTGTTCCAGAGGAAGCGGGAACGGGAGCGGTGCTGAAGCAGCCGGTCCTTGATGATCTGCCAGAGGCCGGAGAGATGCTCCCAGCACCCCGGCTGTGACCCCGGGGGCTGTGGGGGGGGAAGTTCGAAGGCAGGGGCTCACCTCCAGAGTGGTGTGCACGATCTTGTCCACAGAGGAGAAGTACGCATCCCACAGGAACTGGGTCTGCTGCTGGAAAGCCAGCACACGCTCCGGATGGATGCACCGCACAGCAGAGGGGATCTGTGCCACCAGGGAGGGGGGGGGAGCTTGTTTCTCACCTCAGTGTCCCCAGCCCCCTGGCAGGGCTGCCTTGCCTCTGTGCCATCCCAAGGGATACACCTCAGCCACTGCCCTACTACAGCTCTGCCCCCTCCTCTCCCTGGAACAGGATATGGCCCAGGACCCCCAGGGGCTTTGGGTCTGAGGAGATGTTCAACACTCTCCTCCCTGAGCTGAGTGATGCCCCAGGGCTGCTGCTGGGGTGGGAGCCCCCCCTCCAGGCTGGATGAGACCCTCCTACCCACAGGAGGGTTGTGGAGGTTTCACCCCCAAGACTGGCTGGGTGCTCCACCACTGGCATCAACACCAAGGGACCCCTTGTGTCCAGTGCGGGGCAGGATCCGGCCGCGGTACCTGCAGGAGCAGTCTCTCATTGCCCACGACGGCAGCTTTGCCCCAGTCGATGGCTTCTGCGAAGGGCAGCTCCCAGCCATCACTCAACAGCACAGGGATACAGGCAGCCTGCGGCAGGACCCACACAGGCTGGGACAGAGCCCCCGGGCCCCAGGCAGAGGTGTCCCCTGTCCCCGTGGTACCTGCAGTGCCTCCAAGAAGCGGAATGAGCCCAAGCGCCTGCCCCGGGGCACGATGCAGAAGGTGGAGTTGTGCAGCAGCTCCTGGTAGTCAAACCTGGGATGGGAGATGGGGTGGGAGTCAGGCTCGGCCTCACCCGTGAGCATCCGGGGTCTCGCTGGCACCCTGCAAGGATGAGCATCCCTCCCGAGGGGGAAGGCGCCAGCCCAGGGCAGTGCTAGGATCAATCTGGGCTGATTTGGCTCCAAAAAGCCTTAGTTCCACCACGCCAGTGAAGCAGAGGCACCTTGGGTGATGGAGGGATGTACCCGTGCACTGCTGAGAAAGGAGGGGTCAGGATAGGACTCTGGTGTTCTTCGAAGGCATTACCCAGCTCCCTCCACCCGCCCGTAATGAAACCACACGCAAAGCCGGCGCCTGAACCCCCAAGCCCGAAACTGCGGCCGCTCCTCTGCCGTGCCCGGACTTGCCGGGCAGGACCAGCCCTGCCTCCCGCGGCGCTGCGGCGGGGCGCAGGCAGCACGGCCCCCCCGCCCCGGCCGCGCTCGCACCGCGGGGCTATGAAAGCCCCTTCTGTGCGGCCGGTGGGGAGCGGCGCGGCTGCGGCCGGCCGGAAAATCCAGTGTTAGGCTGGGACAGACCCCATCTGTTCTGCCCAAGGGGAGGGAGGGAGGGATGGGGCAGCTGGGTCCTGGGGTGCGCGTGGTCCAGCCAGCGGTGGGCATGAGGCCAAAGGGCTGCTTGAAATGTGCTGGTCCCCAGGGGCAAGGGTGTCTCCGTGGTGAGGATGTGAGGCTGGGTCTAGCCTGGGGGTTGAGGATGTGTCCCCTCCATGGGCGCTAGAGCACCTTGCAGCATCCTGGCACCCTGGGATGTGGGAAATTGTCCCCAGTGCCAAGGCACAAAGGTTTGCAATCAAGACTCGCCACCAGATGAACAACCCCCATGTCTCCAATGGGGATGCTGAAAACCCCATTAGCACACCCTGCCTCCTTAACACCTCAGCTCCTGGCTGAGTGACCTGCCAGAGGGGTGAGGGCAGCTTAAACAGGACCCAGGCATCTCCCCCCGCACCATGAAACCGCAGCAGCGACATCCACTGCCGGCGCTCACCCTTGGGGCACCCCTGCTGCCACCCGCTCATGGGGACCCCAACGCCTGTGGTGACCCCCAGCACCTCCATGGGGCTGCTCCCACCGCCGGGGCTGGGTGGGCAGCAGGAGGAGCCCGGGGCGGGGGGCAGCCCGGCCGCGGTCACCCTCCCCTTGCAGGCAGCCACCGTGGGGAGGCTGGCGCCGGCCGGGCTGTGGGGCCAGAACCTCCCGATGGAAACACTTTGCTCCTGACGCGCTGCGGTTTCCGGGTAATCCGCCGTCAGGGCTTCCTTGTTTTGTTAGGAGCTGGGACAGGCGCCCGCTGCGCTCCCTCCGCCTGGCCCCTGCGTGGCTCTGGCCAGGCACGGTGCCACCGAGGACCCATCAGCTCCGGAGAGCTTTTCCCAACCTGCTCCGATTGCTTTAAACCAGGGGCAGCCCACAGCAGGGCCAGGCTGCAGCACTGCTACAAGCCACCCTTTATCCAGGCACAGAACTGGTTTGTTTTAGGCAGCCCCCCCAGGCACAAGGAGGGTGATGGAACTCCCAGCAAGACCTTCCTACACTCTCCACACTGCCCTCCACTGCATCGGCTCCCGCTGCCCCAGGCAAACAAGGACATCCCCATGGGGCAGCTGGGGTCTCACTTTGCCTGTCTCCATCATCAGGCTGCCCGGCTTTGGGAACATCTCGTCCCGGTTCAGGAGGGCATAAATCCCTGTGTGAGGTTGGGCAGAGCAGGCCCTGCACAATGGAGATGCTGACGGCTTTTTGCCAGGGTGTCCCGTGGACAGGATGGTGGAGACTTGGGGTCACACACAAGCACACTGCCCTGTGCCACCTGTTCTCCATCTATCTGCTCCCTAAAGCCGTCCTGGCAGAGGTGTAAATCTCCCTGTACTTGAAACAGCATTAGTGGATTACTTGGGCTGGGCAGAAGGGGATTTCCCAGCCCACCGCCCCCGGGGCATGCTGCGGGGCTGACCTTGGGCTCCCTGTCCTGCCAGCCCATGGCATCTCCCACCATCCTGTGATGCCCGAGCTGCCCCAAAGCCCCAGCTAATCCCAGCACCGAGAGCACCCCGGCTCCACTTTTACCTCCTGGCACCTCCTAAGACGCTTTGAGGATGATGCCCAACACAGTCTCTCCCCATCTGCTCTCTGGCCGGGTGGCTGCAGGATGTCCCCAGGCAGTGGGACAGGGAACTGCGTGTCACCACCGGGATGGGATCTGTGTTTACCAGCCCTGGACTGGGCAGCTGGTGGCGCGTCCCAAGCAGCAGGACAGGGAGGCAAGGAGCTGGTGTGCGTCCCTGCAGCATGGAGCTCCCCAAACTCACAAAGCTTTGCCCCCCCAATTCTCCTTCCAAAGTTCATCACACACTGCTACCACTATCCCACCTGTGAGGAGGGACACAGGGGTCCCCCCCACCCCTCCATATCTGGGCGAGCTCAGGGCTGCTCACACTGGGATACCCAAGGACCCACCAGTTTTGCAGGAGTTTTAGTGGAACCAGTGGTGGGGGATGTTTCAGGCTCATCTCCAAGAGAAACGTTTATGTTAGGGGAGGGTGGAAGAGGGGAGAAGAAAAGCATCATTCATCAGTGTTAGGAAAAGGGAAATTGTATTAGAGGTGGCTGCAGTGACTGCAGATAAGAGCCGCTCTCGCCAGATTAATCAAACTTTAATACAGAACAGGAAAGCTCTGAACAATCAGCACCTCACTCCCCACTACGGAAACCCTCATTATTTCAGGAGAGCCCAAAACTTTCCTCTCTCCCCACGTCTGGATGTCCAGCCACCACAGACAGGCACTGCTGCACCCAGCAGAGAGGCAGGGACATCTGTGGGGTGTCCTCCTCACCAGATCCCCTTTCCCACCCCACCTCCGACTCACTTTTCATAGTTGACGTTATCCTTGTCGCAGCGTGTGTCCTTGTGCCTCTCCCAGTCCTTGCCGTGCTTGCAGGTGGTGAGCGAGATGATGTCCTTCCCATTGTGGATGTGGTGCAGCGCGTTCCTGGTGCTGGAGCCGATGCCAGTCAGGTACCGCTTCCCCTTGAACACCAGCAAGTATTTCTTTTTGGGGGGGACCGAGTCCTGGTACAACCACCCCCTCTCCCCACCACGCTGCGGGTGGTCCTTGGGGAAGAGAGGGATGGAGATGTCAAAGCCAGGCCTGAAGCTCTCCGTGTAGAAGCTGGCTTTGGCCAGGATGGCCTGGCCGATGTCAAAACCCAGGTCCTCGGTGTAATTGGGCCAGGTGCCCGAGTAGAGGTTGAAGATGAGGTGGTTGCGGCCGCTGTTCCACAGTGGGAAGCCACGGATTTTCTCATCAACATTACGGATGTATTGACCTGAGAGATGGTCGCGGTCCAGTGTGTCGATGCTGAGGATGAAGAGGCAGGCTTCCTCGGGGTTCGGGGTGTAGTAGCGAGAGCGCTCAATGGAGGTGAGGATCTTGCTGTAACTCTCTGAGATGGGCTGCTCTCTGTCCCGGGGGTAGGTGAACACTCTGAAGCCGTGCTTCTCACATCTGGAGAAGTCAAAGCAGGTTTCCATCCGGCACCTGCTGTTCTTGTAGATGCTCAGCTGTGCCGCCCGCCGCTCCCAGGGTGACGGCACTGGGGGATCCCCATCGCTCTGGAGCTCCTCGGGGTCCGCAAAGCTTTTGAGGAGGGACCGATCTGTCCAGTGGGGCCAGTTCCTCTGGGCTTCAGCTTTCCTCTCGGAAAAGAAAGCAAAACGGCGCAGCTGGTCTCCTCCAAAGAAGAAAAGCAGGAGCCAAGAGGCAAGCAAAGTTAGGAAAATGTATTTCTTCCTGGTCTGCATAGGTTCACACGTGGCTCCAGCTCCTCATTGGGCCCGAGTCTGGTCAAAAGGCCGATGTCCCAAAGCCCACACGGGTGGTGGGGTGGCTTCTGGCCTCCAGGTATTGCCCTGCGGCCTCTGCAGCCCGTGAGAGTGTGGATGAACCCCACAGTCCTCTTGCTGCCCCCTCCAACCAAGGCTGCGCCGTCCCTCTTGGGCTGTGGAGCTCAGTGCAGCCGTGTCCCTCTCCCTTCCCCACAGCGCAGTGGTTACTTAGCTGGGCCCCCGTGCTGTGACAATGACATTTCCATCACCACTTGGCCCAGTTTCAAATCCCTGGAGAAGGGGAGAGGTCGCGCCGTCACCGTCCTGCCACCACCAACCCTATCACCACAAGCGTCTCCCCAGGGCGGGACCCGTTTTCTCAGACCCCTCCTGGGAATAAAACCTCCCACTCCCTCCGGAGCCCCTATCTCCGTCCAACCTGCTTGTTCCCCCCTCCAGGCCAAGTCCCCCGTTACCTTTGGGGACATGCAGCCCCCGGTGGGTTCCGGGCCGCCGTGCCCCGACGTCTCGACGCGCGGCTCCCCGCGGCTCCGGGCTGCATCCCCGGCTGGGGCAGGCGGCGGAGCAGCCGCCGTGCCGGGCTCTCCCCGCTGCCGGTGCGCGGCCGCACGGAGGAGCCGCTGCTGCTGCGGGAGGCTCTGCGCAGCCCTGGCCGGGGGTGCGCTGGGGGTACGTGTCCCCCCCTTGTCCGCTTGTCTCTGCCTTGGGCTGTGTCCCCTGAACCTTCGTCTGCCTGTGCAAAACCTCAGCTGCCTGCACCGCTCGTGGCTGCCTGTCCTGCTCCCGTGTCAGGCCGCCTGCCCACACGCTCTACGGCTGGCTGTCCCTTGTCCTGCTGGCTGCCCCGTACCCCCCCGGGCTGACTGTCCCGTACCCCCCCGGTCTGGCTGTCCCGCACGCCCCGGCTGACTGTCCGGTCCCCCCCGGTCTGACTATCCCCTTCACCCCGGTCTGACTGTCCTGCACCCCCTGGGCTGACTCTCCCGTTCACCCCGGTCCGGCCGCCCCCCGCCCGCACCGCTTTCACCGCGTCCCGCTCCTCCCGTAACCACAACATTCGCCTTTTAGCCCCGCCCGCCCACCTCCCATTGGCGGTCTGCTCCCCTGTGGGCGTGGCCCGCGCTGGCCAGGGGGCGTGCCCCGAGGAGCATCCTCCTGCGGCGGCTTCCCATTGGCCGCGCCCCGCCCCCCGCAGAGCGCCCACGTGGGACGGGGTAGGGGGGGGTACCCCCAGGGGGTTGTGCTCCGCAGGGTCCCTGCGCCGCCCACCCGCGGTAGGACCCCGCGCGTCGCCCTTCGCGATGCCCGTGACCCCGGGGGAAGCGCCCCCCAGCCCCCGGGTGCGGGTTCCTTCAGCCCCACCCCCGCGCCGCCCCCGAATCAACCGGCCGCGCACGGCTGTGAGAGCGCTTGGCTGGGGCAGGAGCGTGGCCCGAGTTAATCCCCCAGCGCGGAGGCAACGCGGTCAGCAGCAGAGCCGGCCGGCCCCCAGCTCTGCCCCGGGGACACCCATGGAACCAGGACCCCTGGAGTCCACCTGCGGGACCCTACACCCCTGTCCTGCAGGGCTCCATCAGAGGCCAGAGCGGGATGGCCCTGAGCAGCCCCTGGGAGCGGCTTTGCTGGGGCGATGTGGGGTGCTGGGGGCTGAGCCCCACTGCGGGAGCTGGCGTGGGCAGCAGGGGCAGGCTGGAGCTCGCCGCTCCCGCCCTGCCCTGGCATCCCCGGCCGCGCCAGCCGCCCTCCGCCCTGCCCCGCCGGCCGGGCGAGCCACGACGCGCCCATGGATGTAACGCCGCGGCTGGCCTCAGCCTGCGGGGGGACCGGGCTCTGGGCTCGATACAGGGCAGGGCCCCCCGGGGGCGGCTGTGCTGGTGGGTATGGGCGGGGTCCCCTCTCCCTGCCCCAGCAGCCGGGTGGGACCCGCTGTCACACACGGTGACAGCCCCAGGGCCCCATTCGGTGCCCAGCCCGTGCCTCAGTTTCCCTGTGCACCCGGGGGAGCACACTGGCAGCCGGCGTGGGGCTGCTTGGTGCGGATGGGTTTGTACCAAATCTGTGGATATTTATTTGCCAGGCCTAGCCCTGCATGGAATTAATCCTGAGCATGGAGGGAATTACTGGGCCCAGGGCTGCTTTAGCTACAGAAAGCGGATTAACTGAGGACAGGGAAGTTGGGGACGGGCATCGGGAATCCTGGGCGCACCTCTGGGGATCTGGGGGGCACATGGGGACAGGAACCCTGCTGGGTGCAGACAGACGCAAGGTCCCGTCCATGGAGGGGCCACCGGTGCGATGGGGGGACTGGGGCTGTGCCCCGCATTGGGGCACTGGGAGCTGTAGTGCACATCCACGGCTGGCACCGGGAGCTGTAGTGCAGGGCGCACTGGTGCGTGTTGGGAGCTGTGACCCGGTTCATCGGTGAGTGCGGAGGGCTGGGGCTGGGGATGGAGGAATGGGGGACAAAAGGGAGAAACTGAGAGCTGGGGGATCCCTGGGAGCTTGGGACGGTTACTGGGAGCCGGATGGAGAGCTGGAGGGGACGCATCGGGAGGTCTTGGGGCACACTGGGAGCTGGGGGGAGCACTGGAAGCTGCGATGATATCTGGCGGCGCTGGGGGGAGCACTGAGAGCTGTAGTTCAGCTGGGGATACTGGGAGGTGTAGTCCGAGGGCCTGGTGCATACTGGGAGGTGTAGTTCTGCCCTACGGGGGTGCAGGGCCCTATCTCCCCATGTCCTCTGCGGCTCCCGTGGGTGCTCGGGGCTGGCAGATGGCCCCACACTGACCCCTTGCTCACACATCCCCAGTGCCACCCCAGCTCTCTGCAGTGTCCCCCCAGCCCTCAGCATCCCCGGGTGCAGGGCAGGACAGGGATGGGGACAGCTGCCCCTCGTCATGGCTTTGCAGCACGAAGTTTAGATTAGATATAAGGAGGAAGTTCTTTACAGTGAGGGTGGTGAAGCACTGGAATGGGTTGCCCAGGGAGGTTGTGGATGCTCCGTCCCTGGTGATGTCCAAGGCCAGGTTGGACAGAGCCTTGGGCCACATGGCTTAGTGCGAGGTGTCCCTGCCCGTGGCAGGGGGGTTGGAACTAGATGATCTTAAGGTCCTTTCCAACCCTAACTATTCTATGATTCTATGAAGATCAGTGCTGCTGCAAACAGGCACATGGTGGTGGTGGGAATAAGGCCCTGTGGAAGTGCCTGCAGCACATTCCTGGGTAACACCAGAGGTGTTGGAGCAAGGGGCATTTTGTAAGGGCGAGTCCAATCCTCAGCCATCCTGAGGAGGGGCTGAAGCCAGCGGAGCTGCACGCATTTACCCCACCAGAGATGCTGCCCCGGGTCCTCGCTAGCACTGTGATGGGAGACACTGCCCCTGGGAACACCCAGGCCCCTGGCACGCCATCTGCTTTGTCATTGTCCCCACTGCTGCCAGCATGGCATTCCTGCTGGGGAACACAGGGCAGTGACAGCGCGTGACATGGGTCCCAGCAAAGCCTGTCCCCCAGGGGAAGGAAGAGGAACAGAAAAGCAGCACCTCGCTGCCCTGGAGCTGAGCTGTTTGTGTCCTTGCCTGGCAGGTGGCCCCAGGCAAATCCTGGGGCTGAGGATGCTCCAGGATGGCCTCAGGGGAAGAGAGGGGTCATCCTTTAATGTCTCCTCTGCTCTCAGTGACACAAAGGACTGCTGTGAACAGGACCACCAAGAAAACGGCGCTTTTGAGGCTTCCGGATTTCGTTATTTGAATTGTTTTACACCTAGAACAGCATTTGTAGCCCTGAGAGCAGGCTGGGGTGTGCAGCCTGGGAGCGTCAGGACTGCTCTGCTGCGGTGTTGCGATTGGGCTGGGGACATTCGAGGTCAATGTATGTGATGAATCATGTGGGCAGCCTTAGGGGATGGACAGAGCCCGTCAGGTCCCATTTTAACACTGAGAGACAGTGACTGGTGCAGAAATCAAATCCCATTTGCCTCCCTGAATAAGCGTGGCTGGGATCTGTGCTGGCAGCTACAGGGCAGCAGTCCAGTCGTGGCTCCATAATGGCACAGCTGAGACAGGCTATAAATTCTACAAGACTCTTATGCAAAGGCTTTTGGGACTGTGCTCAGACATTCGTTATCCCTCAGGCTCACAGCCGCTTATTCCCATCCCAGTGCAAGTGGAGAACGAGGCAGATTCCTTCTGCCTGGCCCTGCATCCTGTTGCTCCCTGCTCCAGAGCTGGCCTTTGCGCCAGGACCTGTCCCTAATTGTGCTCTGGAGGAAAACCCTGTCAGAGTCCAAAAAACCCTGTCAGAGTCCAAAAAAGCCCTGAGGTCCCTTGGGCAGGGCAGGCACCATCGGCCCTTCTCTGCGCTCTTGGGATGCGGTGGTGCAGGAGCCCTCTTTGAGTGTTTCCCAACTCCACTGACTGCATCTGCTTTAAAATCCAGCCCGAAGCCACCTCTTCAGCCAGGCTCCCCTTGCAAGCAGCACTTTCCTCCACATCCGCATTATATGCTCCAGCCCAGAGGCCAGAGGCGGCTTGCCTGAAGGATGCAGCACAAGCCCTTGCTGTAGGAGGGAGTTTTTCCCCACATCCCAGCTTGCTTGGATTGCTTTGCTGAGAGGTTGGAAAGAAAGTGGCTGGGGCAGCTCTGCCAGAGCCAGAGTTTCCCAGGCCAGCCGTGGGCAGGGACAGAGCATCGTTCCCTGCTACCAGTGACCAGAGGGGAGAGCCCCTCTTTTTTGGGGTGGCTCAGGCTGCTCTGGACTTGCCTGTGCCACACAGGAGTTAAGAGCCTGGTATGGGCTCTGCCACCAGCACCGGCTCTTGGTTGCTGTGTCCTCACAATGCAGAAGCTGTTCTGAATGTGAACTAGCAAGGGTTTCTGTCCATCAGTGCCTTGTGGTTTATCCACAAAGGGGTTTTGCTTCTCAGGGAAGTGGGAAGGAAACACCAACCGTGTTACATCAGGAAACACCCCCCATTATGGGGGCACCCACCCGCAGCTCCCCTGCCTGGAGGATTGTGCATTGGAATGGATTTACTTCCAGCCGAGCATCTCCGTGTCTGAGCTGCTTTGATACTCAAACTGGTGGCTTTAAAAACGATAACAGAAAGGAACCTGCTGCCCATTTGTATTCCCCTCACAGCCGTGCTTGCACCATGGCTGCGCTCTGAATGGGCGCCTTCCTCTTCCCCACAGCTTATCTCTGCAGAGCAACCTCTGTGCTCCGACTGGCTTCGGCCCCAAAGCTTTCCATGCTGCCGGCTCGGGGCTGAAATCCCAAGTGTCAGCACAGGCCTGCTCTTGGTTTCCCAGAGCTGAGAGTCTTCTTCCCATCCTCCCCGTCCCCAGCTCGTCCTGCCAGCAGCTCCCTCCCTCCAGCAGATCCAGATTCCCGCAGATCCCTCCCCATCCCACTGCTCACACATGCAGCAAACTGGAGTTACCAGCTCCAGCCCACCACAGCGTTTGTTACTGCTTAGGAAAAAACCTCATTCACTCAACCAACTTCCCTGTCGATTTAATTAATACAAATTGAGACGTGCTAAAACCTACTTGTAATGACTGGGACGCTGTTGGGGGAGGGGGGGTGTGGGTTTTTTCCTTGTGTTTTTCAGGAAAAAGGCCTGGATTCACAACGGCTGAGGAAGGTCCATGGCCCCGCAAGCTGAGCCCAGGCTGGCAGTGAGAAGTGCACAAGCTCTGGTGTCCAGCCACGATACCAGCTCTGAGGACCAGTGTGGATGCGGGTGCATCCTGACCCCGCTCCTAACAGCCTAGGCAGCACCCTCTTGAGCAGAGTTCCTTGGATTCCTTTGATGGGTGAGTATATGCGTGATTTATATGTCGATTTTTCTATTGGCAAATTGAAACTTTGCTCTGGGTGAAGTTCCAAAGGAAAAAAATCAAGTTTCTCCATCTCCAAAGCGAATCATTATCATCGGATGCATCAACTTCCAGGCTGCGTTGAGCTGAAACCCATGATGCTTGGAGTCACAAGGAATTCAGCTCAGCTTTGTCACCTCCCCAAGCTCCTCCTGGCTGGGTTACTGGGCAGGACTGGGGCTCTGCTGCATGGGCAGACCCTCAGGGTCTGGCCAGGTTGTAGGCATGATGCTTGCTGAGCCCCCTCACCTTGAGAGTGCAGTGCTGCAGGCCAGGAGGGCTCCTGTTCTCTCGGCCAGCAGCAGGAAGGGTATTTTTGAGGGCACAACTGGGTTTTTGACAGTTTTCACTCTGAAGCAGAAGCCCCATTTCAGGCTGGAGCAGTCTCTTACTGACCACAGAGATGATTCCTGAATAAACAGGGGAAGAAAGAACTGAGAAGGGAAACTGAGGTGCTGGAGAAGAGAAGGGGCTGCGTGAGGTCTCCCTAGTTCCAGACTACTCCAAAAAAAACCCTGAAACAGATGGGAGGGATGGTTTTTGGTCAACATCCAGATTTCCCCCATTTTAGGAAGGATGGGCTAAGCTCAGCTCCTGCTCTTCCCCCCACTGTGAGGAGAGGGGAGAGCAGGGACCCCACTTGTCTCATCCTCCTTTTTAACCCTGTCTCTCACGCCTTCACCCTGGGCCAGGCTGTGGGGAGGTGCTGGGACTGTCAGCACCCGTCCCCAGGGGGGACAGTGGCACCAGACCCCCCAGCCCACCCGCTTCAGGCTGCCTTCATCCCCTCACCCTGAGAGCAGCTCTCTAACAGCGTTCATCACGCAAGGCCTAGGGGGGTTGTGTGGGATTGGGGGGTTTATTGTTTGCTGGTTTGGTTTTGGTTTGTTCCTAATTAAAATGAATCACAACATGAGTCTCTCCGGGTATTGATTTTAGTGTATGGCAGCAGTTTGCTGGTTTATTGCATGGGAGACAGGGATGTGTTTTTCCTCCAGAAAGGCTGGCTTTGTTTGCCTGTTCTCACCGCTGCAGTGGATGTGTCTGCTTTTTCTTCTTTTAATATATTTATTGATCTATTGTGAACTCAAATTAGTAGGGGAAAGGGGGATCAAACACTGAGCAAATGTGAATTGCAAGTACTGTTTTCATGCTGGTGCTGCTGAGTGATTACAGGCAGTGGGTGAAGAGCCAGTGGGATGGAGTGAGAATTAACCCATTTTTATACAGAATTCTTGGTGGAGATGGGAGAGGAACTGCTTATTGAACTGAGAAGATCTGAGGTGTGAAAGCGTAGATCTGGGCTGAAGTTGAAAGGTGACGTAATAAAGCAAGGACTTGTTTCCTTGGCTCACAAATCCTGTGGGAAAGGCATGTTTTATTCTACCCGTTGTGGCTAAGGACAGATCTCATCCATAAACAGCACCTATAGGTATTGGCAGGAAAACATGAGCTGTGGTGTTGCACTGGGCAGGTCAGGATCTCCTGCGTTACCTCGGGCTGGATGCAAGGAGTGGGGTGATGCCTCCAAATCCTGCCTTTGATTGGAATCAGTCTGAAGGAAGCCAGGCTCTTGAGAACCGCAACCCCTCCTGCTCCCAGGAGCTCCCCGAAGGATAACTGAAACCTGCTCCCATTTGGCTGCGCATTGATTTTGTCAGTGAAACAGCTTTGAGAGCAAACAGCCCAGAGCTCCTCACCCAGCATTATCCTCTCATTTGCTCTTAGTGGGAACAGGCTCAGTCTGGGGCTGTTACAAGCTCATTCATATTGTTTATTTGACATCAGGGAGGTCATATTCCTTTAAGAGGATTTCCATCCCTGAACTCCTCCCATTGTGACACTTCCAAGCTACATTTTGTCTTGACAGGGTGGGAGTATTTTTAACTATATCGTGCCAGGTTAGTATTACTAGCACAATAGGCTTGCTGAGCTGCTGGTAGAGCTCAATCCATACTTTCGATTCAAGGAACCAGGGAGTAATTAGTGCTGTACCCAGCTTTTCTTCCCTCCCCACTTCATTTCCAAAGAGCCAAAGCAAATGTCTTTACTGGAATCTTCTATAGCTGCTGAATATTTTATGGCTTCCCAATGCATTGCTATTCCATGTGGTTGTCAAAATCACACTGTCTCCTCTGCTCTATCCCAGCTGAAGTGGCTGACTCTGACACTTTGAAATCTAATTAGTGCATCTCCTCTTGGCTCCCACGCAACAAACCAACCACCAAACCATAACCCCTTTCTTCATGCTTTCTCCCAGCCACTTGCTATCGCTGGGAGGTGCAGCTCTGCGCATCGGAGTTATTTTTGAACCCTCAGCAGAGAGTTGTTTATGGGCTTCCTTGAATAGCAAAGCTCCTGGTGCTCCATATGGGAAATGCAAATTTGTGAACTCGTGTTGCCAGCAGAAAGGGAAAAGCAGGAAGGATGCAGAGAAATGGGTCGAGGCTCCCAGCTCAGTTGGGAGCAGGGAGTGGGGGCAGCAATGTGAGGAGATCTCAGGGTCTTTCATTGGGTGCTTCTGGACGCAGTGGAGGTGGGAGCCAGCATCCACATGGATCTGTCTCTATATCTGGGAGGGAGCTGCCAGGAGAGCACAAGTGCACATGGATGTCTTGGAGGATCTGCTGGTGCCATGGAGGAAACAACCAGCTCTGAAATTGTACCCACCATTGGGAGCGGCTGTGACAGCTCTCGCTGGTGTGAAGTCTTTGGGCTCTAATAATAGTTGGGCTTGTGCTGAAGCCTTTTCCTCACTCTTGCCTCTCCCCAGCCATCTGTTCTCAAGAAATCTGTGGAATTCATGTCACTGAGCTCTTATCCATGTTTATTGGAGGGACAGAGACTGGCTGCCAAACCTAAAAGCTGGGGGAGAAGGCTGCTCAGAGATACACCAGTCGTTCGATCATTTTCTTAGGAAGCCTCATTTTCCTAGGAAACAAAGAATGAAAACCATGCCAGAAGATCTCCCAGCAGGCTGGGAAGGGAATTGTGCTGTTCCTTTGCCAGGCTGGGTCGACGGCAAACCTCACTAGTTAGGAGAAAGCCCAGATCTTGTTCAGCATCCTGGTGCAGCCAGGATGAAGCTGCTCATGTGTATGGCATTTCAGGGTTATGTTGCCCCAATATCAAAGCAGATAATTTATATTTTCATATCTCTTGCTGCCTGATTGAAAACAATTAAATCATTTCCAACAGCTCATTGGCAAGTGCAAATTTGTTCGGAAGGGAACATTTCCTTAATGGTGCTTTTCATCATAAATACAGTATCAGCCTAAATACCTCCAGTAAACATCAATTTCCTTAAATATTTCTTACGTTTGGGAGACCTTCCACTGTGAGGGGGAAACTCCCCAAAAGTCTTGTTTTATCCTTCAATTCTGTGGGTTCCTTGCCTGCATTTTGATTAAAACAGGAGACCAGTGAGACCTCTGGAGCCACTGATTCCTTGTGAGGCCTCTCAGGCAGCAGCACATGGGAACAGCCAGCGTGGAGAGGGGGAGGCTGCAGTGTGGGAAAGAATTGTCTGAACATTAATACAAAGACTGGGAAACATGGATAGAAAGAGATGTCCCCTCTGCCTCTGAGAACAAGTTTCTTTTGAATTACTATCTCCACTATCAGGTTATTTATTAAATCACTTAAACTGATTGACTCAGGTCAAATAGTGTATTAGATTTCTAGTTTTAAGATGAACTTCGTTAATGCAGTGCCTGTTGCCAGACTTAGCAAATATTTGCTAATATTACTTACCAAGATGCTTTAAAATATTCTCTGATGAGCAAACAGCTGTCAGTCCTTCCACCACGAGTGCTTAGGGGTGGCAATTTAATGCTCGGAAAGCACATTTTCTTATTGGAGATGAGATATTTTTGCAAGTTAAAAAAGCTGCTGTGGGCTGAGCTGTCACCTGGTTATGTCAGACTCTCTGTGGGATGTTTTGATAAGCACATAGAGGAAACGCTTTAATCTTTATGCTAAATCTGATCATGTCACATCCTAAATTCACACGTACAGGGAGTGTTCCCAATGGGACCATGATGGACCTGTTCCGCTGAGAGCACAGTGTGTGGGACCGAGGGGCCGTGAGCACCCCCCCAGCCTGTGGCATGACTTAGATTGCACAAGGGTGATGATTTTAAGTGGGTGCAGTTACCACTGGCTCGGATCCATCCTGAGGGTAGGACATATTCCTAATTTATGGAGCCTTTGGCTCTTTCTACTCTGGGAATACCTTTTGCAGGTTCTGCTGTGGTCCTTTGTTATCTTCAAGATGCAGAAATTCATCTGGCTGATGTGGTTAGAGTTGGGCTTGAAATGTATCTTCATCTCAAACCCTGTTTTGGGGCTAAATAGTGACATGTTGGAGGAAATTTCTCGTGCTGCTGCTTGCTCTTTTCATTTGGAAAACCTGGAATTACAGCAAAAAGCTTTTGTTGGTGATAAGGAATTCAGTAGATACAAAACCTGCCACAGCCACATGCTGCTGGAAAGAAGAGTCTGTTTAGAACTGCAATAAATGTCGATAAACACAAATCAAATGCAAATGAAATAAAAGCTTTTCATATTCTCCATTCTCCTCGAGATCAGACAAAAATAAATTCCACAGAGATAAATTGGTTTTATGAAACGTTCCAAAAATAAAACTACTCTTGCAATGAGGCCAAAAAAGAGATTGTTGCTGTGCCTTCCCAGCTGCCAAGAGCTGTTGTTTCTCTTTGTACCCCAATAACACTCAAAGGTTTTGGTTGAAGTTGAAAACAGTTGAGGTGGGTGTTGTAAAGGGGTTGCTGAAGAGTCTCAGCATGGAAAATGCCAGAGCTGAGAACAAATTTCAAACCCGATTCCCAGCTCAGTGCCTCTCGTCAATTAAGCAGGTTGCCTTTTGCATCAGAGAGTTCTTATCTGAAAGGAATGGGTTTGGCTTTAACGCCAAGCTGCAAAGGAAGGTAAGTTACATTCAGGTCCTTTTTTCCTTTCTTTCTTTCTTTTTTTTTTTTTTTTTCCCTATGAGAAGCGCAGGAAATAAGACGGAAATCACTGAGAACAGCCCCTGCATGATTCCTGGGTTTATCTCAGCCTGCATCCCTTCTTCAGTGGTGGCAAATGATGTTTCATCATCATCTCTCTAGGGGGTGAGGGCTGACTAGAGGCAGTCACACAGGTACCAAACAGAAAGCCCTGAGCCCCGGAAGCCTTGTTTCCTCTGGGAAATGCTGAGATCATCCCAGGATAAGCTCACTGATTTTACTAAAAAGCATTAATATTAAAGCATCCAACACATTGTTGATCTACACAGATGATAATTAATAAACGATCAAGTAAAACAGAGGCTGATGGCACGCTCTCTTGGCTGCTTTGTCTTCCAGCAGCATTTCATGCAATTTAATCCAAGCATTCAAGATGTTTCACTTAAAAACGCATGTGTTGTATGTACTATCTGTGCATCTACCGCTGCTATTGAGCCAGGAACCCTGTGAATGTACCAGACATGACCCTGATGGGCCAAGCAGCCACCGCATGTTGACTCTGAAAGCCCTTCAATCGCACAGAAAGGTTCTAACACGCTGCTGGAAAATGGCTCTTCCCATGCCCAGCAAGGCACTCCAGCAGAAAACTCTCCCAGTTCTAGCAGCTCGGTGGCTGGATGTGGTTTCCATGGAAATAGACATCAGATCAGCAAAAAACAGGGCAAGTGTTTAAAATAATCTCTGTTTTGAAAGCTTTGTGCGGTTCTGTCACAATATTAACCGTGTGCAAGGTAGGATTTTTTTTATTTTATCGTTTTTGGTGCAAAATCCTTGTTTTTAAGAGTGTGCACAAGGGTGGGTCCTTTGGAAAAGTCCGTTCTTCGGTATTGAGGGTATGGAGGCTGCTGTGCTGGGCTTGCATTGCAGCAGAACGTGTGTGCTGTCCTCCGGCCATCTGCTTTTGTGCACATTGACTCTTGGTGTAACTCAAGTGGCTGTAGCACGAAGCTGCCGTGGGGATGGTGCACAAGCCATTTGTATTGAACATGCACAAACACAGCCAGTTCATTAAAAGCACATTTGCATGCGAGCCACTTCCCTACGCTTGGCAAGAACGTTATCTTGGAAAGGCGAACACTCACAGTGCAGCCCATGGGACAAGGATGGATCATCTTTACAGGGCCATTATGTGCATACCATGGAATCTGCATGGACACGGCTGTTGTGGATGTGCTTTGACTCGCTGGTGTCACCCCAAAGGAGTGGGTGGCCACGTCCCCAAAACGCGCTGCAGAGGCGGTGGGGCGGGTGCACTGTCAGAGCCACGGACCCGCTCTGGGGCTGGTCTGCAGTGGCTGCGACCCCGAGGTGACCAGAGGAACGTGGTGGTCACCTTGCGCCCGTGCCCTCACACACATGGCCATGGCCCGCAGGTGACTGCGGCCCCGAGGTGAGCGGCGATGCCCCTGAGGAGACCGAGTGCCCAGTCCCGAGGCGACCGCCCGCGCCACAGCTCCACTCCGGACAGTGCCCCCGGCGGGACGGGTGACCCCGACCGTCGGACCGCGGCCGCGCCGGGGCCGCTCCTCCCGCCTGGTCCGCGGAGCAAGACAATGGGAGTCCCGCCGCCCGCCGAACACGGCGGGGCGCGGGGCGCGGGGCTGGCCGCGGGGCGGGGGGCACCGCCGCGAGACCCCGCACCCCCCGCGCGGGCCCCGCCGTGCCCGGGGGTCGCCGCCCCCCTCGCCCCGCGCCGCTCCCCGCCCGCGCGCGCGACGGACTACATTTCCCGGCATGCAGCGGGCGGGGGGGAGAGGGGCGCGTGCCCCCCGCCTCACTCCCCGCCGATAGTCCCCCCCCCGTCGGCGGGCGGCACGTGCCGCCGCGCTCGGCCAATGGAAGCGGGGCGGGGCGGGTCACGTGCCATTGTTTGGCGCTTTTGTGCGCGGCGCGGCGGGCGGGAGCGGAGTGCGGCCGGAGCGGCGGCGCGGGCAGGTGGGTGCGCGGCGGCACCGCGGGACCTCCGCGATCGGGGCGGGCGTCCGTGGCCGCTCGGTGCTGACAGAGCGGGGGATGTGGCACAGCGGAGGTCTTGGCGCTGAGAGGGGATGGGTGGCGGTGCGCAGCGTGAGGGGGTCTGAGGATGCGGGTCAGCGGGAGGGAGACCGCAGCGGGCGCCGCAGTCGTTTGCAGGCGCTTGGGGAGGGGGCGCCGCGTCCGCCGCTTTTGTCTGTTCTGCTGGCGGGGGTCGTGTCCCCGCCCGCCGCCCGCTTCTCGGGCGTCGCGGTGACAAAGGGAAGGGAGACAATGGGCGGGGGGTGCCCCTCGCCGCCCCCGGTCCCGGTGCGGAGCGGGGTGTCTATTGTCCCGGGAGCGGGCGACGCCGTGTGAGGGGCGACGCCCTGCTCGCGGCAGCGGCGCCCCCTCCCCTCCCTGACAGGACCCCGCCATTGTTAGTGGGGAAGGGGCGGCGCCCGGGCGGGGCGCCCCTATGCTGTCGCGCTCGGGGCCCCGCGGCTGAGCCCCGCTTGCCGGCGGTGGTGCGGGGGTTCCCGTCCTGCGACCCGCAGCCGCCCCGTTAACCCCGTCTGTTCCCCGTTCCCCTCGCCCCGGGGTGGGGCACGGGGCCCGCACCTGCGGCGGGGGGCGGCAGGTGCCCGGATGTTACTGTTGGCCCCGCCCTCCCTCGAGCCCCCCGCGCGCGCGGGATGGCGCGGGCGCGCGCGCGCTCGCTCCCTCCCCGGCGGTTTGAATTCGGTGCGGTCGGGAAGGCGCGTGCGGGGGGGAGCGGGCGGGGCCTCCGCCTCGGCTCCCATTGGCTGGCGGCGGAGGGGCGGGGGGAGCATTGCCGTCGGGGGGAGGCTGGGCGGCGGCGGGAGCGCGCGCGCGCGCCCCGGGCCCCGCCTCGGCGGCGGCTGGGAGCGGAGCGGCCCCGCGGGGGTTAACGCGCGCGGTGGCTCTGTTCTTCTCGCGTCCCCTCCTGAGCGAGGCGCGGGGCCGTGTGCGCGCTCCCGACCCGCCCCGCGGGCAGCGTCCGCCCGCAGCGGCACGAAGAAACGCGCGTTTAAAGGAGCTCGGCGCGGCTGTGCCGCCCTGGCGCGCATCCGCTGTGTGCTGCTGAATGAACGGTCGAGTGGGAGGCTTTGTTTGCGTTCCTTGATTACGGGGTAGCAAACGGGAACTGAAAACCCCCGACTACAGTCGTACACGTAGATCCTGCAACACCCGTAATGGGGAACCTCTCTGCTGTTCATGTACATCAGCCTCCTAGGCTGACTGGAATTACTGACAGCATTAACCTACCTGCTTGTCTTTTGTTCAGCAGCTCTAATTGTGCTTAACGATTTTTATTAGGAGGTAGATTAAATTCATGTACTTAACATTCAAAAGCATGTTTCTTTGTTATTTAGGACTCCAACTGATTGACGTTCTTGCAGAGTTGGTTTCTGGAGTCATATTTTCTTGGTCATGGCTACTTCTGGTATGTGGTATTATGCACTAAATGCTCTTATGTCAGTTTTTTCCTCTCAATTTCCTCAGAAATAATTAAAAAATCTAATATAGTAAAATAAAGTGTTGTTCACTGTGGCTTTCACCCATCTCGAGCCTGCTTTGGAGAAGCTGTTAAAACCGGGTGCTTGTGAAAACGTAACGAAAGCCCTCTTGGAGTAGGCTGTTAGCAGATGGGCTTCAGCTCAGCTGCATGCCATCTGCTCTGTGAACAGAACTGACGATCATCTAGACATCTTGGTGATCAAAGCTGGTGTGCTGGTACAGCTGACTCCGTGCCCAGGGGCTGATGTGCTTCTTCATAGGTGTTTGAAAAGAGAAGGCTGGATTGCATGTTTCTTTGAAACCTGGTGTCAGTTCTTGGCTGTGTCAGGTCTTTAGGTAAACACCTTGAAACTTCCTTAAACTTGTCATTGGAGAACGGGTGAATTTTCATTGGAAATGGGGATAATCTTGTTTTCATGGCCCTGAATATCAAAGGCTAAAATCAAATGTCAGGTGCTTGGGTAACGTGGTATCGATGAAGAACTGCAAACAAAATTGCCTGGCATGTTTTTGGATGGTGGTGCTGCTGCTTAAAACAAGAATATTGGCTCAAATACTAACTGCTTCCTTAAGTGGGCTTTGTGGTACCGAGTCTTTGAAGGCTGTTGCTCAAGTTAGTTCAATTCCTGGCTTAAAATATTGTTTTGTTTCTTTGTCGTCCCCCCCCCCGCCATGTCCCTAGATATTCAAGTGAAGGAACTGGAAAAGCGTGCCTCTGGGCAGGCATTTGAGCTGATACTCAGTCCCCGCTCAAAAGAAGCAGTCCCAGAATTCCCTCTTTCTCCCCCAAAGAAGAAGGATGTGTCATTGGAGGAGATCCAGAAGAAATTGGAAGCAGCAGAAGAGAGGCGTAAGGTAAATTTGAATCAGCTTAAGTGAGCGCTGCTCAACTAGTCTGGGCAAGTTGTTTTGCTTTTTGTTTGGCTTTCTAAATTATTATTAATTTGATGCTTGGGACAAGTGATTCTCAATTTGTATTATGGTAAATGAAGTATTAATTGAACTACTTTGGAGTCTCTGGGGCTTTAGGGAACCTTTGTTATGGTCTGCAAAGCTCCACCTTTGTTCCCAAAGCGATCTTGAATGGTCACTTGAAGAACTGGGAGAAAATGTTTAGTTGAGAGGGGATGCACTTTGAGGATGAAGTGTGTTTTCTGGTCTTTAACATCATAAGATCCATTTTCTCCTAGAAAATGCAGTGGTGAATGTGCAGTGAGAAGGTATGTGAATGCAGTGTCTAACTTGATGCAGCATCTTGCTGTTGAGATGTAGCTTGGAGCCCTTGAATATGCAGAGGCTTATTAATGGAAGTGCAGCCTCCTGTATGACCTGAATCACATAGATTCACCATTCAGAGAAGTGAGAATCTTCTAGGAAAGATCCATCAGTGTTAATACTTTACAAAGTCCTACACCCCTCCCCCCCACCCCTTTCCTGAAACCCTCATTAACAAAACTTGTGTGTAACAACAGAAATTTACCTCTTGTGGTAGGTTGTAATGGTGAAATACAGGTTCTGTGGGTAGGGGGAGCACCAGAGAGCTTGGTTCTGTGTCAAAGTTATGCTGTTCTCCAGTAAACCAGCAGCAAATCTTTTCTCTTGGGAGCTGTGAGCAGCTCAGCTGTAGCTGTCTGTGTAATTAATCTCTCATGGTCAAAGCACCCATCCTCTGTTTTGCTAGTCTCATGAAGCAGAAGTCCTGAAGCAGCTGGCTGAGAAGCGGGAGCATGAGAAAGAGGTGCTTCAGAAAGCCATTGAGGAAAACAACAACTTCAGCAAAATGGCAGAGGAGAAGCTGACCCACAAAATGGAAGCTAACAAAGAAAACCGTGAGGCACAAATGGCTGCTAAACTGGAACGCTTGAGGGAGAAGGTGGGTGTGGAGTCCCAGTTCCCCTTTGGGAGCGAGTTTATCCATGCTCCTTACTTTAAATACTGATTAAATAAAGCCAAGTAAATGGTCAAGTGAGGGGGGTGCTATGAATCTATAGACATCCCTGGTGGTTCTGTGGTGATCTCATCTTGGAAGATTATTAAATCTGGAGAAATCCTCCTCTTGGGGGAGAAGGAATGGATGGGGTTGGCGCAGCATCTCGCTTCTTTCTTACAAAGCTTCATCCTGTAGCTGCTGTCAGTAACCCATGCTCACAGGTTGCTGTGGGAAGCAAGCTGGAGCTTGCTATGCCAGCCTGCAGCCTCCCTGTCTAGGCCTGCGCAGCTAACTGCTTCCTTGCTGTTGTCTTTCAGGACAAGCATATTGAAGAGGTTAGAAAGAACAAAGAAGGCAAAGACCCTGGTGAGGCTGAAACCGACTGACTTCATTCTGGAAATTGACTCTCTCCCCCTCCTCTAAATATCCAAAGACTGTACTGGCCAGTGGTTTTATCTTTGGTTTTGTTTCGGTTCTGGTTTTTTTTTGTTTTGTTTTGTTTAAGTTTCTAGAAACTGATGTAGAACTGTAAAATTAGATCCAAACTGTACACTTTGCTTGGGGGCTAGAGGAGAGACTTTCCATGTTTCACTTTTTCTAAAGTGTTGTCTTTCCAGTGTAGCTATCTTCTTGTTGCATCCTTTTCTACTCCAGCGCGCTTGCTGCTGGGTTGATGGCTAGTACTGTATCAGCTCTGTAAGACGTTTGTGAAAGGAATAAGTAGAATATACTGTTCCATGCTAAATATGTTACACTTCAAAAATCTGACTCTGTCCCAGTCTGCTAAAATACTGCTGTAACTGAGTGACTAAATAAAGCTGCACAGTGCTGTTATGAGAATGACTTCTGAAAATGACATGAGAAACCAAATGGGTCGGCTGAGGTCGGCAGCAGGCTCCCAGTGCTGGGTGGAAGGGTCCTTGCATCCATGGGCATGCTGCTGCCTTTCCTAGAGCACTCCCATTGTCTTCATTCTACAATCAGAGCTTTGTTTGGACACCTCAGCAGTCGTCAGCTGTTGTGTGTTTTTGTTCAAAAGAGTTCAGAACCACCTCCCCTGGGGTGCTGATGCTTCAACAAACAAGTCCTTGTTACCACATGACTGATCCGAGCTAGTTTTTGATGAGGGTTTCTGGAAGATGACTTGTTCTATTGAATAGTGACTTGTGTCCTGCGATGTCAGAGCATAGAAGGCAGAAACCTGTCCTGAGCTGGGATCCTCAGCCTGCCCCGATGACAATGCTGGTGTGGCCAAGAGTTATTCTTGTTTTGGTGTGTGCCAGATGCCTGGGGACAGTGCACTGTGCCACAGGGCCGGGCTGGAGATTAACTCCTGTGCGCAAGGACGTGTGTGTCTGTTCTGGTGTGTGAGGAATGGGTATGACTGTACTTCTGCTCTGAGGAAAGATGCTTTTTGGGTGGGTTGAGTGCAAAGTTGCTGTCTTGTACAGCTGCCTAAAAACACCCCAAACCCTTCCTCTGAGGGCATCTGTAGGGGCTCATGCTCCTCTGGGGAAGACAAGGCTGCAGTTGGTGTATGAACAGCCGCAGAACTTCAGTATAAAGCCCATGTCCTTGAAGTACTCTGCTTCAATAAGTGTGTTCCCTCAGAGCAGGGAAGCCTTGGGTCTCACAGCTTCTGTTTGTGTCAAACACTGGTGGCACTGCTGCTGGTGAGGTCCTGTCCTGCTCCCTTTGTGTTCTTGATCTCGAGGCTTGGCTGCCAGGTTTGGTTGCAGGTTGACTCCACGCATGGAGCATCTTGCACTGCCCAAGTGACAGATTCTTTTTGTTTTCTTTAAGGGGCTAATGAATCCTGGACCACTTGACCTGTCTTCTGGGGCTTGCTAAAGAAGGAACCTCAGTTTAGAAAGCTTTCTAATGTATCACACTTGCCACCCTTGATTGCAGCAGTTATAGTTAACCAAAAGCTAATATTACTCTGTTTGAATGAAGGAAGAATTGAGATAAGCCAGGCATGGGAAGATGTGATTGGATCCTTTCCCTGAAGGAGTTTCAGTGTTTTGATCCTAAGGTAAGAGCCTGTACTTTCACCCCCTAGGGAGCAGCCACCCATCTGCAGCAGAGGCATAGGGTAGGTTTAGGGCTTTTAATGGCACATGTCAACCTTGTGTAAGCTGAGAGCATGGGGCTGGGGGCCAGGCTCCATGTGGGGAGGTGAGGACCACGGAATACAGAGCTGAGCTTTGAGACAAAGGCTTGAACCTGCTCCGTAGTGTGCTTACCAATGACACTGAAGATCTAGTGCTGCATAATGGAGGTGTGATGCTCGATCAGATGCTGTGTACAAGATCAGGCATAATTAGCAATCAAAACCCCTCAATTCTTCATTATTAATGTATTTCTTCACTTGCTGCGAAAAGAGCGAGAGTCCCAAATACTCTGTGTGTGTGTGTGTGTGTGTGTGGTTCCTCCTGTGTTTTCAAGAGATGCGGGAGAAGGATGATGGCACTGCCAAACCCCAAATGGTTGTTAAGCACAAAGAGACATTGAGAGTGAGTTTCTGACTTGCCAAAGCTGTCAGATCTCAGCTCAAGGCCTTCTGTTCCCCTGTCTTAGTCCTGCTCTATGTGGCTGCCTGTGTCAAGGTTAACTGGAGCTTCAGGGTCTGAGCTTGGACTCACAGTTCCTCAGAGCTGCTCTGGGAAAATGAAAGTTTTGGGGGAGCAAATAGTGAAAGGATGTAGTGATCTGAGAACGCGGGAGGGGCGGGAACCAGCTAGGAGGAGCTGGTGCTCGGGCAGAGCAGGACCGGTGTCTCCGATAGGAAAAGCCGGGCCGGAGGGAAACAAAGAGGATGGAGAAGCCCGAATGGCCGCGGCCGCGTTGGGCCGGGTAAGAGATGGGGGGAGCGGCCGCGGTGGGGGCCGGGGCGGGGCGGGCGCAGGGGGCGGAGGCGCGGCGGGTCTCGGTGCGCAGCGGCGGGAGCGGAGCGGAGCACGCAGCAGGTTGGGGGGGGTCCCACGGCGGGGGGGGGGGGGCACCGGAAGGGGAGGGCCCCGAACAGCGGGACCGATCCCTGCCCGCCCCGGGAGGCGTTGCGGGAGGCGCTGCCCGGGCGCGGCCGCTGCGGCGCACCGCGGGCTCGGTGAGCTGCCGCTGCTGCGATGCAGCCGAATGTAGCTGAGAAGCAGCGTGTTTGTGCTGTAGGAGGTTAAATACAGATGTACGCACAGGGGCACAGCGGCTGCGGATGGCCGCGGCTGAGGCTGTGTCTGTAGGGGAAGGATTCGGTGGGATGGGTGGATGCTGCTTGAGACAGGAAATGCTCTGTAGGAAATAACAGGCATTTGAGGCAACGTTATTGACATCTCATAGGTATGTGGAGGTGGTTATTCAGCGCACAAGCCAGATTAATGATTTCCAGCCCTGCGGAGGATGTGCTCTGTTCATAACTGAGCATTGCCCAAGGCTTTATAGCTTCGAAGAGCCTTGCAAATCAACTCCTGCTCCAACAAGTTTTAGAGGACCTGAGGTAAATACCGCTCCTTTTCCTGCCTTGTGCTCAGCTGCTTGGAATGCAGCTTCCCCCCTGCTTCTGCCACAGCGTCTCCCCAGCCAGAGCCAGGGTGGCCTTTCGCATAGGTATTTGTATTCTGCTGGCTGTGCCGTGGTCTGGAGCTGAGCCCTGTGCCCGGGTGTCCTGGGCAGAGGCAGCCCTGGCACAGACCAGCTCTCAATTCAAACAGCCCATTGAATCTTGCTCGGAACAGCTTAACCCGGGAAGTTCTGCTTTTGCCCGTGTCTCCCCGGCAGGACTTGAGGCTGCTTCAGTTCAGTAGCTGCGAGTTCAGAAGAGGTTTATGGAGTTAAGTTTTCACTGGCAACCTGTTCATGTTGTGGTGTTACAGGAGGGTTTAGGAGACCAAGCGAGGGCCGGGGTTGCCCTCTGCAAGGTGCTGCCCCAGGCCAGGCTGGGGGGCCTCTTTAGCCTGGGATAAGAGTATTGAAGAGGGAAGCTATGCAGCAAACTCGGGCAGGCACGAGTTACGCATCGATCCACTCTGTTTTGATGAGGAAATTGCAGAGATCTTAAAAATAAACAGTCTTATCACCACCTCCTCCTGTTCCCAAACTTCAGAGAGCTTTTCCTGTCTGAGCTGTCCCCAGGATGACTGCACTTGCCAGGAGTTGAGGTGTAAATCAGCACCAGAGCTGGATGGGAGTTGGGCTTTTGTCTTCAGAACCTGTCTGAGCAGGAGCAGGTAGAGAGGAGGGGGGGTGGAATCTCATTTCAAGCACGTTCTGTTCGGTATGTTTTGAAGGTTGCCATGAAAAGGCAGAGCAAGCCAGCAAGGCGGTCCTTGTCTCGATAAGGGCAGCAGCTTCCGAAGTGTAGATATGGAAGCACTGGCTCGCACAGATGACATTGCTGGATCTTGGTGATGCAACAGGATGAACTCACCAACTGTGTTGGTTTTGTGCAAAGCTGCCTGGAAAAGCAGGAGCTGGAAAAAGGTGGCCAAAACTCCAAACACGGAAGTTAGATCTGTCACTGGCATTAGATATTTATGTTCTCAAATGCACCCCTCATGAAGCAGACCGGGTTGTCCCACTGCTTTGTGGGAACGTGGCTTGTTCTTTGTAAAGGCAGATACTGCAAACTGTTTACAAGGGGGGAAATGCAGGAGCAGGAAGGTTGTTTAGGATGTTTGGGTTGTCTAGCAAGCTGCTGGGAAGGGTAATCTAGGAACTGGTGCATCCCGGTGTGTTAAACACTCTGTCAGTTATCCCCATAGTTGTGTCCTCGACCTCTGTACTCCTCCAGACTGTCCGTCTGTGCAGCATGGGGCACTCCAGGGGTTCTTAAATCTCCCTTCAGCCTCCTTCCTATTACTATTTTTGGTAATGCTTTTATTTCAGCTCTAATGAGGCTGTTCCCCAGTCACTCATGACTTTACATATCTTTGGGAGAAAACCCCAAAGTGTTCAAACAGCCCCTGCTTGTTGTTTTGATTTTATTTTTTGTAAAGTCACTATTAAACCCCAAAGCAAAACTCTTTTCTCCCCGTCCCAAAGGTCGCTTTGCGTGGCAGGAACCCCCCGTTCAGCTGCATCATGGCAACAGTCGTCACCGAAAAGCTGAGCCGGCTCTTCATTAACGTGCGGCAGATCCCTCAGCTGCTGACCCCCCTCTCTCCCTCCACTGTCAGCAGTTCTGAGGTGCCAAAGGTCTTCTGGAAGCCCTACATCCACACGGGCTACCGGCCGGTGCAGCAGACCTGGCGCTATTACTTCTCAACGCTCTTCCAGCAGCACAACGAGGCCATCAATGTCTGGACCCACCTGGTGGCAGCGCTGATCCTGCTGCTGCGCTTCCAGCAGCTCTCTCAGCGAGTGGCTTTTGGGCAGGACCTGCATGCCCAGCCTCTCTTCATCATCATCGCGGCATCAATCACCTACCTGATGTTCAGCAGCCTCGCTCACCTTCTGCAGGCCAAATCTGAGTTCTGGCACTACAGCTTCTTCTTCATGGACTATGTGGGGGTTGCCATTTACCAGTATGGCAGCGCTCTGGTGCACTACTACTACGCCATCGAGCCAAGCTGGCACGAGAAGGTCAAGGGGTTTTACATGCCAGCAGCAGCCCTGTTAGCGTGGCTGTCCTGCGCTGGGTCCTGCTATGCCAAGTACCGGTACCACCAGTCTGCTCGCCTCCTGAGCCGGCTCTGCCAGGAGCTGCCCTCCGGCCTGGCCTACATGCTGGACATCAGCCCCGTGGCTCACCGCATCTGCACCGCGCCGCGCTCCGAGTGGGATGACCCGGCCCTTCTCTACCACAAGTGCCAAGTGCTGTTCTTCCTGATCGGAGCCTTCTTTTTCTCGCACCCTTACCCTGAGAAGTGGTTCCCCGGGAAATGTCACTTCTTCGGGCAGAGCCACCAGATCTTTCACGTGTTCCTGGTACTCTGCACGCTGGCACAGATCGAGGCGGTGGTGTTGGACTACGAGTCCAGGCGACAGATCTATTCCACTCTTCAGGGTGATTTGGCACATAATTTCTCTGCCCTATGCCTCTTCACTGTGACCTGCTCTGTCGTCACAGCCGCTTACATGGCCCAGAAGGTGAAGAACAAGCTGAACTTCAAAGAAGAGTAAGAGCTCTGAAGGAGAAGCGGGTGAGCTCACCTGAACGGTTGCTCTGCAGCACAAATCCCGGCACAGACTTAGAGAAGAGGACTGAAACGCTTTGTGATGTGTTACTCAGCAGTGCTCTCTGTAGGGAGGGAAAGTAAGAGCAAAGGAAGAGCTGCTTTTTATGCTTTGTTTTTAATTCAGAATTAATTCCAGCTTGCACTTACGATGGTACCTGCTTTAGTTCATGTGTCTGAATAAACAGTTGGAATGCAATAGCGTTGGCGCTGCAGCCCTCTAACAGCGGTGGGCTGGGAATAGTGCCACGGTGAAAGGTGAGGAGATGCCACCCGGCCGCTTGTTGGCAGCGGTGGGATCCAGCCCATGGGAGCAGACCGCGAACAAGGGTCGTGAGTTCGTTATCATTTCAGGCCCCTTTTCTATGGCTCAGGGCGTTGTACGGAGCTCCCCAGGCCCCCACAGGGCCCTGTCCCTGTGGTGTGCGCTGACAAGCGCGGTGCGACGCGGACACAGGGTTGGTGCGGTGCGGGCTGAGCCGCGGCGCAGCAGCGGGGCCGCGCACGGGCACGGACGCGGGAGCGGGCACGGACGCGGGAGCGGGCACGGACGCGGGAGCGGGCACGGACGCGGGAGCGGGCACGGACGCGGGAGCGGGCCCGCGCCGCCACCGCCTGTCGCTCATCCCGCCCCGCGGCTCTGATTGGTCGATCTCCACCACGAGCGTGCGCGGTGGCGGGAGCAGGGGGCGGTCCCGCGCACGGTTCCCGCTCCGCGGCGCGCTGCGGGGCCGGGCATGAAGCGCGGGCGCGGCGGGGCCCCGCTGGCCGGAGCGTGCGATGTGTGGCTGGACACGGCCGAGCTGAAGCGGAGCGCGGCGCAGGTGCGGACACCGCGGTGCTGCGGGGCAGGAGCGGCAGAGGGAGGCTGCGGGGCGGGGGGTGCGGAGCTGTGGGAAGGACGCGGTGGGGGCAGCAGAGCTCGGCGGGAACAGGCTGCAGCCGCGGTGCTGAGCACCCTGCGCTGTGACCCTGCTGGAGCTTGGGCGAGGTGACCCCCGTGGGTCCCCTCCCACCCCGGCTCTTCTGTCGTGGTGCCGCAGGAAGAGCTGAAGCGTTTAACAAAGGCGGGAATTGTGCCGCAACGCTGGAGGAAAAGTAGGACTGGTTTTAACAGCACGTATTCGCTTGGTTCTTTACCCACCCAGTCCCTCAGAGTCAACTCAGAAGCACCTCTGCGTGTTCTGGGAAGGAAAAACTCCTCAGCTGCTTTGACACGGACCAGGGGCTCTCAGCTGCGCACGAAGCAAACCACCATCTCCTCCTTCTTCAGCACTCGCACAGGTACCTGCGTGTGCTCCGGCAGGAAAGCAGTCTCGGGCTGTAACATAAACCCCTCATTGCTTTGCGTTTGGCAGCTTCACTAGGCAGGAAAGTGCTTTTTCTAGCAAAGAAAAGGTTAAAGGGTTGAACTCCCCAAAAAGATTTTATTGTGATGGTCGATCTAAATGCAGGCACCTTTTCCAGTGTTAGGTTAAAGCATAAGTGACAGCCAGTCCTTACTGAAGAGCAACCTAAGCACTAAATCCAGCACCAGGCTTCGCTCCCAACAACACTGGAGTTCTCAGTGGAACACTGGGAAGGCTGATTCAGCCCCAGGATTGACACAGACTGTCCAGGTGGCAAAACGTTCACTTCTGGATTCCTGGTGGTGTGAAGGATGCTCCAGTTGGGAACGCTGCTTTGGCTGCGGTGGGATGTTAATGCCAGGTTTGTTCTAAACATCAGCGTGGTTAAAACTGTTGGTTAAGTGCCCTTGGAAGAACATTGTAGCTGGAGGTGAGTGAGGAAAGCTTTTTATGAAGGGTTGGACAAAGCCTTTTCTAAAGGATGCAGTGTTTAATCCTGACTGAACCGATAAAGGAATCGCAGGGGAATGGGAATATTCCTGCTCCTTTTGAATGTGTTGGGTGCTTTCCTCTCTTTTTGTTGGATTCCCTCAATCAAAGGCATTTACTCGTTCACTGTGTGTGTTTGGCCTCATTGCACGCTCCTGCCTGGGCTGTAGGAATGGTTCTTATTGTTGTGGGTTTTTTTGCTTATTGTTCTTCTAGCTTGTCCTGAAGTGAGAATGACCTCACTTCTACTGAGAAGTTGTATTAGGCTTTATATGGAAGGGTTTCAGAAGGAAACAAGGGTCTTGATACCTTCATCAGGCAACAAAAGCATTCAGAATTTCACTGTGGAGTTCTGTGTTTTGGGATTGTTTTGGTATCTCTTGAGCTGCTGCTTCTGAAGGGAATGTCAGCAGGGAGCTGCCTGCATGCAGAGGGGAGGGACTGGAGCTCCTGCATCCCACCACGGGGGAGCCGACTGACTCCAACTACTCTGGTGTTTGAGGCTGTTCACCCGCAGCGGCCTACGGTGAGGTGGTGGCAGCACCAGCCTGGTCTAGAGAACACGAGTGGTGGTTCTGAGCCGAGCATCAAGGAATGGTGCTGTGGGTACTGACTGACCCTGAGGAATGTGTGTGCCAGCTCGGGTTTTAACTGATCCCTTCTTGTTTTCAGATGAAAAAGACAAAGAAAACTCCAGGCCGCCTCCTTTCATCCCAAATAAGGACTGTAAAGGAAAAGGTATTTCTTTGGCTGCTGCCCCTGTGAAGATCTTGGCTTTGCCGCAGATGGAGGCAGCCCAACACCAACCACCCTTCCGAAGCGAGGCGGGGACGGTGCTGGTTACAGCCCAGCGTCATGCACGGGAAGATCCTTTCACAGACTCACACATGGAGACCCACAGCAGGAGCGAGGCCTCCTGTGGGGCAGGAGAGGGTCGCTGCTGCTTCAGCCTCAGCTGCGGTTCAGAGGGCAGCCAGCTCATCCCTCACACTCACAAGGCTCAGTTATTGGCTGGAGAAGCAGTTTCAGCCAGCAGCAGCAGGACAAACAAACCAGAGGGCCGGGAACCCCCCGAGGAGGCAAAGGCCGGTCTTGTCTTCCACCCGAGACTTGGTGCAAAGCAGAGTAAGAAACCACGAGAAGGGAGCAGTGTTAATTCTTTAATTGATTTTACTGAGACTATAACCCCCAGTGGCATGAGCTGCAGTACCGGGGCTGCTGGCTTTCATTCGTCTCCACAGCGACCCGGTAGAGCGTGGCCCCTGCGAGAGCGCAGCCAGAACACGGGTGCTGCTTCAGCCGAGGCGGGATGGGACAGTCCCTGCAGGGAGCTGTTCACCCAGGACTCGGAGGGGAACAGGGTAATCGCTCACTGGGAGGTCCCATCTCCATGCAGGCAGCTGCCCCCCTCTCCCCCCAAGGGCTGTTCCAGCAGTGCTGCAGGATGGAGCTGGAGCGGATGGGGGGAGCAGGAGCCGGAGCTGTGCTATGAGCTGCTGTTCACGCAGGATTCGGAGGGGGGCAGAGTGATTAAACACTGACACGTTGCCTTCGAATGGGTTGTGAAGCTGCAGGGAAAGCGTTTTGTTTGTCAGCGTTAGGGAAGTGTATCCCTGTTTCTGTATGTGTGGCTTAGGCAGCACCTGCAGCAGCCCCATGCGTCAGGCAGGACCCTTCTGTGCGCTGAGATGATGCTTTAATAAAGGTAAAACTTTGAAGCACTGTGCGTGTGATGGTCTGTTTGACTCCTGGTTACAGCCCGTGTGGCTGAGGCCTGGTGCTGCCTGGTGGGTGTATGAGCGAGCCGCCTGCCCAGCTTCATTCTGCCCCTGTCAGCAGCGGCTGTGCCAGCCCCAGGCCTGGATGTGGTGTCTGCTCACACACTGCAGCTTGTGCTTCTGGAACTGCTCGCTGCCGGTGGGGTCACAGCATGGAAACGGCTGCTGGAGTTTCGAAGCTGTGGCAAAGAGGAGGAATTGTCACGGTGCATCTGAGTAAGTGTGAACAGTCCCAGCGCTGGGCTGGGATCTCTGGCGCAGGTGGGATGCACCTTGGTGCAGTGGGGCTGCCCCGGAGGGGTTATGGCCACTGGCTGATGCTGGAGGGAGCAGTGAGTGCTCGGGCAATACAATGGGTCTGTATTGGTTTAACTGCTCGTGGCAGCTGCCAGTCTCAGTAACAGCAGTGGAACGTCCTCTATGCTGCATATTCAACATAAACCCCTGCTTTTGGATGGGCTACTTTAGATGGTACCTGTTTTAGACCAGCTGCTCCAAAACCCCAGGGTCATGAGCAGCAGAGTCCACCTGTGAGCACCATCAGGCTGCAGAACAGCCTGCCCTGGCAGCAGCAACCACCTTTTGATCTTTCTTTTTAAATACCAGGTACGTCCTTCTTTACCACTGCAAATGGCACTTTTAAAGACAGCTTTACTTTCCCCTCGGGCCACAATTAATGTACAATAATTACAATGTACAATAATTATAATGTACAATAGATCAAACTGGAGTTACGTCATAGCCCAGAAGTGAATGGTGCTGATACACTTGTATATGGAGCCTGCACATAGGGCACGCTCCTAGGAACCAGGAACTCTTGGTTACAGCTCCATGTTATCCACAGGCAGGTGTATTCCCATCAAATCCTTATATTGGGACAGAGAGAAGGGTCACATAATCCACTGGCTCTTGGCCCACATCTGAGAGGGGAGGAGCTGTATCAGTTCCCTAAAAAAATGATGAAGTCTTACCTGCTGCTCCTGCTCCTGCTGGCCAGAGGCCGTTACCAGCCTCTTCTTTTGCTTTTAAGGTGGGGATGAGGAGTTAATTTTTCCAGGGCTGAGGGCTGGTGGATTAACAAAGGCTTTGGCATCTGTGTGCGCTCATCTGCAGCACCACCAGCCAAGGCTTGGGCCGCAGCAGCTGAAATGTCACTCCCCAGCCTGCCCAAGATACAAATGCCACCACTGACATGTTTGGACACGTGCATTAATAATATCAAGGACAGCCATTGTCTTATTAAGGCTCGATTTTATATAAAGGAAAAAAAACCCCATCATTTAAATACAGCCATGAGGAACACTGCAGAGGAGGTGTAGCTGAAGGAAAGCTCTTCAGTCAGTGAGAAGTGTAGCCACAGGCAATGCCGAGCTCCTTCGTCCCCTTCCTCAGGGACAGCTCTTGTGGCGGGTGCTCAGTTCTTAGCAATAAATAGACCTTCTGAATGCTAAATAAAGTACATTATCTGAATACAAGGACTAGTAATGAAACATTAAATTACTGGCAAGAAATGAAGGCCATTCTGTCATGCAGCTGTGGGGTAACTTACTTGGAAATACCCAGGGCAGCCTAAAACCAGCTCGTGGCCCTTTGGCGGGACCGAGTGCTTTGATCACTGCCCATGGGTTCATCCTGCCATGGGGCAGACACAGGTACCCAGAGGACACCTTCTACTGCTGTCATTCAACCACCTCTAAACACTGAAGCCCTGGAAGTGTTGGGTAGCTTATTCTCAGTAGCTCTGTACCATGCTCAGAACAAGCAACAGAACGGGCTCTTTGCCATTCCTTTATACTGGAAATGGTAACTGGTCATACTGGAACGAGGCCGTTATAAGCTAATGCTTAATGTGAACCTAAGGAAAACTGTAGGTGGGAAGAACATCATCCAGCAGCATGTGTTTCACTCTAGAAGATCCTCAGCAATAATCAACATCAAAATACAGCTGGAAAAGAATTTCCATCTTCTTAAAAAGTTTTTTCTTAAATAAAACAATACATGGAAAACACACCAAATCCAAAGGGTCTTTCCTAAGTCAGTGTCCAGTGCAGAAACCATTTCTCACTAATAAAAGAGGCAAAAGGCTCCATCCTTAGGAAGGCAGCTACTGTGGAAAGGATTTTGGGAGCAGTAACGCTTGCAGAGTTTAATGCCAGGAGCATCACTTCTCTTTCAGGGCCAGATCTTCATCCTTCAGGGCGAATTTTCTTCTCAGAACCTCTGCGATGAGAACGGCCGGGTCCTCCTCCTTCAGCGACGTTCGGTTTCTGCTTGGAAGACAAAAGCACAGTGTGTTAGCAAAGAGAAGTGCCAACCCCATGGGTTACAGCGCTGGCTTGAGAGTCTTCTAAGTATTTTTCTGCAGCCCTTGTCATGGGTTTAATCTAAAACAGGGGAAGTTCAGGTTGGATATAAGGAAGAAGTTCTTCCCTGTGAGGGTGCTGAGGCGCTGGCACAGGGTGCCCAGAGAAGCTGTGGCTGCCCCATCCCTGGCAGTGTTCAAGGCCAGGTTGGGCAGAGCCTTGTGTGATATGGTCTAGTGTGAGGTGTCCCTGCCCATGGCAGGGGGTTGGAACTGGGTGATCTTCAGGTCCTTTCCAACCCAAACCATTCTATGATTCTATGATTAGCTCTTGCTGCAAGTGGAGGAGATGCAAAAAGCATTTAAAACTTAGCCCTTTCCTGCTGGCTTTGAAAACCTGGAGCTCATTCTATGGATCAAGGGGTATCCTGAAAAGCTCAGCAGCGAAGCTCTTTATAATTTTTATTCAACTGTGTTAATAACAAGTAAGTAAGTGGAATAAAACTTCATTCATTCATTACAGCAACACATCCTCAACAGGACTCTGCAAGTGGTGTTGGAGGTGAAGTCCTGGAAGGGTTTTTTCTTTTTCAGGAATTTGGCTATACAATGGATAGGTGCTCTCCTAGTTAAAGATGGGTATCTACATGTATTTTAAAGGAGGGCTGGTACACATTTCCCTCCACTTAGCACTGCACATGCGTTTTCCTGTAGTGTTCTGTTACCAAAGCATCCTGCCTCTGTGCAACATGCACTGTTCTGCAGATGCTTCTCACTCATTCCGGAAGCTTCCAGGGTTGTGTTTAAGTACCAAGCCCTAAATAGGAGCATCAGAGAAGCCTCTGTGTAGTTATCTCATTAAGCATTATTTGGTACCTTCATCTACTTAAAAGGATCACACACTCCTTAAGTGCTACAGACTCACACGAGCAGAACTGCACGTCACAGAGTGAGCACAGGGCTGCTCACACCACAGCATCAGCTCCAGGGGATGGGGTCTAGGAATTAATGCTCATCAAGTGATGAACATCAGGGCTTTAGGATTTATTTAAGGTAATTTTTCAACTACCTCTGATTTGTCAAAACAGCTTTCATTAAGCTACAATAACCATATCCTAAAAAGTCACTGTTGCATGTAGGAAGCAAGTCAGAGGCTGAGGTGGAGAAGCAGATGAGGGGACAACAGTTCAGCTCCAGCAGGAACAGTCTCAAACTCATGTGTTGAGGTGTTCTTAAGGCAGTTGCAGCAGCGTGACCCAGCTCAGGCTCCCTGGTCTGTCACAAGGGGAGAAGGGCCCTTTTGTCCCCTCCATGCCCAGTGAGGAGGGATCTGGCAGCTTCCCCCTCCTCCAAGTATTCCCCAGACCCAAATCTTTGCTCTCCCCCATCTCCTGAGATGCTAAAAAGCATCAACGCTGCTGGTAAAGCCTTTCTTCGAGCACAAGCCAGGTCTTCCTCCCACTCATTCACACAGCTTCTGCCCCTGGGTAACAGCAAAGCCAAACACCTCCATTGTTAGTTCTCATACACTGTTGAGGAAATCAAAGTAAAACTGTGACCCATCATACCAGAGCGTTCCCTGCCACCTGCTTTTCACAGCCTCTCCCCCCCACCTCCCTGGCACACATGTAAGAAATGCCTCGGCTTTCCCCACCATGACCTGGATCTGTACAAGGGGCTTTTTGCCCCTGAATAATGCACATTATTTCCCTGTTCACCTGGCACAGATGGCAGCAGTTTTCTCACCCTGCCAAGTCTGCTTCCAGAGCAGGCTGACAGACCAGGCTGCACCAACTGCAAGATTGAGAATCACGTTGTTCCCTGTGCATCTCAGCCCTTGAGGTACACATGTTTAAACTGAAACCACTCCATGGCACAGCATGAAGCATCTGTAAGCTCCTCTAAAGTCCTCAGAGCCAGGGGATGCCCGTTACAACGGTAGTTACAGGCCCCCAGGGAAGGTGAAGCATCACCCCAACCCCTGTCCCAGCACACACCAGGATTTTGCTGGAGATTCTCTCTCTTTGCCTAATAATTCAAAATCATTTCTGGATGCCCAAAGCACTGCTTTGCAACAGGCAGGGAGAAGGAAGAGGAGCAACACATCTGTGGTTCATGAGTCCTACTCACCCCCAAGAGAGACTACAGGCACTTGTATAAAGCGAGTGAGTGTTTAAGCCTTGAGTAATCTTTATCACTTAGGAAAGCTGAAGACATTTCCCTCCTTTGACTACATCATTTTATTTCAGTGCTGAGAACTGAATTAGGCAAAGAAATTGTGGCATCACACAATGCAGGAATCTGACACAACCTCATGGCTGGAGAGACCTTCAGGCTGAAAAATGTGGGAACTGAACTTTCTCACTGTGATCTCACACCAAAGCAAAAGCAGCAGAGCTGATGTTAAAGCTGCTCTATCAGCTGGGCAGAACCTTGCCTCAGCCATGGCACTTGAGGCATTCTCAGCGTGTAAACTCATCATGAGACAAGCAAAACCCTGCCCAAAGCTCAAAGCTGGGCCAGATGCAAAAGCTGAGAAGCTCCATGTGTTAATTCCTGTATGTGACAAAAAGCTGCTGAGCTTCCAGGGATGCTGCTGAGGCCTGCGGGATGGTGTAAGCACCAGCCCCTGGAAGCACTGCAAGCAAAGCAGGCTGCTGATGCACATCCTTTTCATCTGGGCTTTTTTTGTGCAGGTAAACAAGCTGGAACAGGCAAACACTGTGCTTATTGGTGCAGGTTCCCCTCCACTGCTTTCTATCCGGGCAGGTAAAGCCATCATTAAAAAAACCCCAAACCCAGACACGTGCTACCACATTCTGCTATAAAGAGGAACTTCCCCACTGTGACTCACAGAGCAGCACCGAGGAGCAGGGAATGCAGCATCCAGCCTCTACAGTGATTGGACAGGCAGGAAAAAAAGAAAAGAAGATAAAATCATGCGTGTTCAGGAAGCACTTACAAGTCTTTGCTTTGTTTCATCCTATGAATGTCTTTGAGGATGCCCATCATGTCTGCAAAACTGCTGGCCTTGGAAAGAGACACAGAATCCTCCTCGTCGGGGTCCTTTGACTCTGGTTTACAGCACTCGGAGGCTGCAGAGCAGAGCAGGGACACGGACGGGAGCTCGGGGCTCTCCAGCTCTGCCTCCTCCTCCGTGATGTCGCTAATGACAAAGGAGGTTGTAGACTGGAAAGAGGGTCCGAAACAAGGTAAAGGAGAAGATGCATTTGAACTTCCTGGAGATAGTAAATCTGGTGTAAATGAAGCAGAAGCTGAAAAAGAAAACAATACAGGTGGATAGATAAACTCATGGCAAACAACAGAATATAAATCAAGAGGTATCATCAGCCAGCCTCCCCCATGATATGAGAGAACAAAGTCCTCGTATTCTCTGATCCCCTCCGTGTCCACTCTGCTTCCTAGGACACCACATTCCAACACAAGACCTCCAACACCTTTCATCCCACCAATCCCCCCATGTATCTCTATTGCTATTGTGCTCACCAGTGGATCACCCCTCCAGTTCCACCGCTGCACCCCATCCCTGCTGTCAGGCCATGCTCATTTTTTCTGGTTTTACAGCTAAGGAACAGAGATTGAGCTGCTGCTCAGGGTCACAGAGGGAGCCTGGGGCAGAACGTAGCTCTGAGTTGTTTTAACTTTTCTCCTATTTTTCTTCAGCACCATGAGAACTTCTTGCCTTGCTGTTCCTTTCACACTCCTTCCCCCCATAACCATCCCGCCTGCTGAGAATGCGGAGCTGGTTCAGGAGCTCCAGCATTTTGCACTAGACAGTCACAGTGATTCACTCTGTCACTGCAGGCATTTTGACCTGTTCTGCTTTCCATCACCATCTGTAAATTGAGAATAGCATCCCCCTGTTTTTGCAGGGACGATGGGATTGATTTGCTCACACTTTAAAACACAGTGAGGGTACCAACAGCTGTATAAATTCCAAGTGCTAAGTGAAAATGAGTTCGGTATTTCCAGTCTAAAACATTAAGGGAAAACAACCAAACCCCCAGAAACGCATTTAGTGGACATCTCTGTGAAAGAACCTTCCTGTACTGAAAACAAACTGTACTTTAAAGCACTAATGCCCTTGGCCTCAGAGCAAACTTGTAGATGGTTATCACTTTCCAATGCAGGGATTTCTCTACCAGTCTATAACAAAGCAGATTGCACAGTATTTCTTTTTTGACATCAATCTTTCCAAAATAAGTCTGCTAAACAGTTATCTCCTTCATCAGATTACAAGTCACAGCAGGACCCTACATCACAGCTCCCTGTTATTGACTTAGAGGACACAAAGTCAATAGGAACTGTCCTCAGCTGGTAACAGCCAGGCTCACTGCTGAGCGGAGAGGGAGAGAGAAAGGTATTAAATGATTAAATCATTTTTCTCCCATCCAGATCTCCAGTTTTCCTCATTATTACTCTCCTTGAATTAAAATGGACTTTTCTAGCACACAGCTTGAGCAACTGCAGAGCTAAGACAACACTCAGAAACAGAATTTCCCCTGTTCTTTATTCCAATTCAGCTGTTCCTCTGATCTCGCATAAAGAAGAAAGAGGACACAAGCAGCCTCTCTGCAGGGGACATCTGTGATGCCTTGTTTTATGCTTGCTCCCTGCAGAGGAGAGGGTAATGCATCTCCCTCACACCCAGAGTGACTTCAGTCTCATGTGCCACTGTACCAGTGGAGGCAAGTGGTGTGCCAGGATCCAGGTCCCGTCAGAGGAGCAAAGATGACAAGAAACACCAGCACAAGGAGATGGTGCTGTCTGTGTGTGCACAGATCAGAAGCACCTCATACATACTCTGCATCACAGCTAAATGCATCCCGTGCGTTCTCGTGTGGTGGCCTAAGCATCTACATTACTGATGTCAAGTAGATTCTTGGAGTCCATTGACTGAACTGAACAAAACCCCAATCCAAATCTGCCATGTAGAAACCAGCATTTTAACTAAATCAACCACCACAACTCTATTTCATGCACTGATGGGTCGTGGATAGCTGGGTTAAATATAAGCTGTCGTTAAAACTGCAAGCTGTAGCTTGGGGCTCCAATCATCAGGCAACCAGGTGTCTTTCAGAGATCACCAGAGGTTTGGTCTCTGCACACTATACAGGCAAAGCAGCCATCTGGGAATTAAAAACATCACTTGCTTTCAGATGGAGGATAAGGCAGGTTTCATCAGCCACTATTATCCATCATAAACAGGAGTTAACCTGCCTGGCATCATTTCAACTGTGGCACGATCCCCTTTTCTTGTTGGGTTGTTTTTCTGTTTGATTGGGTTTTTTGTTTGTTTGTTTGTTTGTGTTTTTTTAAGCAATGGGAAGAATTAGAGGTGCTCTTTCTCCTCTGGGAAGCAGCAACAACACAGCTGCTGCCTTGGTTATTGGCAAGAAAAGAAATGCAGCTCTTCAGAAAAACTGTTCTCAAGAACGACTAAATTCCTTTAGTTTGCAAAACTGTTCAGTAGTTTTTGAGGGGGGAGAGCAACATCTCTGCCTCTGAATACTTCATAAATAGATGCCAAGAGATTTCTGTCTTACCAGTTTCCACACTCTGGACCAGCCACTGTAAAAGCAAAGACCTGCAGAACCACTTAGATTTGGATCTTAGCAAATATCATTGTATTTTCAGAGCTGAGTATACAGGAAAAGACACAAAAAGGAAAAAGCCGTTCTTCGCAGTCAGCTTTATGGCTAAAACATGGCTTTTAATTGCATATGATTTTACTAAAAGAAAGAAATCAATCAGCTCAGCTCTAAATAAATCAGGCTTTTCCCCAAACACTTCTCTGCCACAGAAATGGCACCAGAAACAAACACTAACATCACCCTCCTACCCAAATCAAGACATACCCCTCGTGCTCATGGCCAACTTGGAGCAGGAATGGCAAGAATAAACCAAACGTTTTTATGAATTGAGGTACTTGAGATGCCTCAGCCTCCACAGCAAATGCACTCAGAAAGCAGCACTTGTCATTTCTTACAAACAAGCTGCAATCCTCCAATGAAACAAATGCAAACATCTAAACACAGAACTAGCGCTGTGCTGACACCAAAGGTGGCATCCCAGCACCAGCAGCCACAGCTCTGCTGGAGAAACAACCTGCAAGTCTGATCAGTGTGGGGGAATAACATGGTTCACTAAGTCAGCCCTTCTCATTCAACAAACCAAATTGCATGATGTTCCCACCTGATTCTGCAGCGACTATTTTAGCTATCTGACTCCGAAGGTGACTCAGCTCATCCTGGAGCTCTGTTGTTCGGCTCAGTGCTGGTAAACCAGGTTTCTTCAAGGCGAGCAGCTTCTCCTCCTGCTTCCTCAGGTTGGGGACTGAAGCATTTCGCTGTATAACAGTGAAGGGACTCGGCTTCCACTTGTGCTTCAGCGGGCGAGTGTCACTTCTACAGGACAAAAACCCGTTGATCATTTACAAGGTCCAGACCCCTCCATGACAACAGTGCAGGAAAGCTCTGCCTCCACCTCAGGACAGCAGAAGACTTAAACACAACGAATTACTGTGCCACTGTGCTGTATGTAACACTGTATGTGCTCTCTGCACTACAAGGAACATGAAACCACAGAAAATTACAAGGATTACAGAAGTCACAGCACAAGATCGGGTGAGAGGACACAGGGACAAAAGCTGGGGTGTGCTTACAGAGTTTCAAGTCAGTTCTCTCCTGGTAGCAGCGTCTCCATGCCAGACAGTGTGCTGGGTGCATGTGGGAAATGTCACTTACTGATTAACTTTAGCTCTGACTTCGAAGCCTGTTTATCTTTCACAAGATACCTGTTACCATTGCCCTGCTTTAAGTACAAAAGTTCAGCTGACCAGCACGAATCTCCTGGGGCCAGAACATTTCAACCCCAGGAGAACTCAACTCTTCAACTTTCTAACCAGAAAGTTTCCAACTTTCTAACTAGAATCTAATACAGATTAAGGGGGCTGCTCTATACAGATCTGTCAGTAGATAAAACATAGCATGACACAGGCTCTTAGCACTTCCTACAGGAATTCCTCCCAGCATCCAGTTTGTTTTTTCTCCATCTCTTCTCCATCTCCATCATTTGGAAAAACGTCTTTCAACAGGCACCACATCAGACCTTGAGAGGGCTGGAAGCTGCAGTCATTTGATCAATGCCAGAGCTATGCTGTGAGAAATAAACCAGCATACAGAAGTAAGGACCAGCAGACACAAAGAGGAACCCCACCTGACTCTGGCGTATGTTTCTTCATCATCTGCTGCTATCCACACAATGTCTGCCAAGGTGGGGACTGGAGGGACATCATTTAAATAGAGCTCCGAGACATTACGTAGAACCTAAAGAGAAGAAAGTTACATTAAGGAGACGGTGACCGTGTCTCCTAAAGCCGCCCCAGATGTGCTGCACTGGTTGTCAGAGCCTCTCCTCTGTTTCAGGCTGGCAGTTGCATGTGTTGATGTGTGCCAGCAACACCATTTGGCTGAGGGAGACGTCGTCTGTTGGCTCCTGCAGGCTCCTGGGTGTGTGGTATGTTACTGTGCTCTCCAAGCCTGAGCTGCAAGGCAGTGAAGGGACACTTGATACAGCTGAGCACGCTGCCAAGGCCCACGTGCAACACAGTGCTGCTACAAGTCCCAGCGCTGCCCTTGAGCTCAAACAGTGACGTGCTTCCAGAAACCCTGTTTGTTTTGGAAGCACAGGCCCAGAGGGCACGTGGCTTGTTGGAGGTCACACAACAAACTCTGGTTCAGCAGCTCCATACTTCTGCCTCCTCTAGCTTGCTAACCCAGCCCACAGACAGCACTTGAGGAGGCACCTTCTTCAAATTGCCAACAACCACTTTACAAGAATTAAAAAGAAATTAAAAGATCCGAACATTAACTACCCTGCCATGAGTTTGGTGAGTGCAGCTCTGCAGCCACGAGCAGCATCACACGACAGCGCCGCGTCCTGCTCCAGACCACCACATCCCTGAAGAGTTCTTACCTCAAAGGTTGCTCTGGGACAGGGCTTTAAAGGGAGGTTTGACCCGATTCTCCTGACAACGCTGCGTGCTGAGCCATGGGGTTTGTTCTGCCAGATGGGGATCGTCTACAAGAATCCATGTGATAGAATTAATATCTCAAGCCACTTCCCCTTCTTAAAACCTTGTTAAATTGGAAATGGTTCTGTAAAATCAGCTCAGGAGCTCTGAGATTTATTTGTTCACTGATAATGTGAATTGGGAACTTGCTAATAACTATGATCTTCATTCCATAAAACTCTGTTTCAGTTGAACACAAGTAAAACCAGTTCCTAAGGGGCATTTTAAACAGGGCTGGAGTACTTTCAGGACTGGAAAATAAAAGCAGTCAGTTACAGACACCGAGCAGCAAATGAAAAGGGATCAAAAGGGGGAAACCCGGCATCACGGGAGGGGCCCAGGGGACAAATGAAACCAGGAGAAAAGCTTATTTAAAAGGAACTCTCACTTCCACATGCTCTTCAATACCACCAGCACTGTTGTGTGACTGTTGACAGCAAAGTGATGAGCCTGTGCAATGCCTCTCCGAACCGCGGCCGATGGGAACAGCCGTGGGGGATGTTTTCAGACAGAGGGATCTCCGGGTACTTCTGAACCGGATTCAGGTGGTGAAGTGCCCCCTGTACCAGTGATCCGGTGATCACAGGCAGCAGCACAAGGCTCCGCACTGGACTCCAACCCGGCTCTAGCGCTCAGCCCACCACCGAGCCCCTTCACCGCTGGAGCTGCGCACACGGCGCCCACTGCCCGCCCGCCCGCCCTTCACTTACGGAGTCCGCTGCCATCTCCGGCGCTGGCGGCGGCCGCGGGGCGGGCTCAGCGCTGGGTGCTGCGGGCCGGGCTCATCTTACCCCGCTCCCGCCGCGGCTCACTGCAACACACAAGTGACTCGCTGCGGGCCGTGCCCCCTCCCCGCCCCTGGGCCGGAGCCCGCCCCGCTCCCTCCCGGGACCCCTCCGGTACCTGCGCTCCCGGCCCCTCCGCCGCCATCACCCGGAAACAGAAGCCGCCCCTCGCGCTTCCGCCGCCGCCGCCGCCGCCCGCGCATGCACCGGGCCCCGGGGCGGAGCAGCCCCGCCGTGAGGGGCGGGACCGGCGCCCCCGCCGCACGCCCCCCGCCCGGCGGAGCAAGGACTGGACTGCGGGAGGCCGAGGTCGTGGGACGGGTTTAACGAGTAACAGCACCGACCGGCACCGAACCGCGCCGCGCCCGCCGCCCCTCGCTGGCAAACATCGGCCCTGGCCCGCCGCGGGTTTCAGGCCAGAGCGTCACACAGCACAGCAGGGTCGGAGGCAGCGGCTCCTCCGCCGGTACCACCGGGAACACTCGCTCGAGTTACACAGAGACGGGAAGCTCGGCGCGGATCAGCGGCCCCTGCCCGGGGCCCGCCGCAGCGCCCGGGCTCCCCTCGCCCTGCGGAGCCCCGACAGACAAGAGCCATCCCGGGCTGCGCAGCCGCTGCTCCCTCCGGCCCCTCCTGCAAACAAACGGTACGGACCCTCCGTTTCCCCGAGCACAAGCGCCAGACACGGCTTCGAGGGCCGGAGCTCCCGAGCGAGAGGCCGGGAAAGGGGCAGCAACAAGACCTCAGGAGAAGCTCTGTAGAAGCCAGGAGGGCACATGGACGCGGGGCCGGGGGGGCAGAGGCACTCGCTCCTCTTGGCCAGAGTCCTCTCAAAGGACAAGGCCACCATTGGGACAGGAGCTCGGTCTCAAATGCTGCCTGGGGGCTGTGGCACTGTCTGCAGCCGAAAGTGCTGCCCGATCCCAGCCTGTCAGTGCTGCAGCCCCCTGGAGTGGGTAAAAGTGCAGAGCTAATGCATAGTTATAATGCCGATACTGAGAAACAGCCCGGGGGGAATTCATCTCACTGGAGCAATTAGTGAAGCTACACTGGTTCAGCTCAGAGGCCCACCTCGGCTCTGCAGTCACAGAAACAGAGAGGAGGGCTGAGGCAGGGTGAGTTATCCTCATCCCTGAGCTCCTCCCAGCACAAAAAACCAACTAAAAAAAGCCACCCAAAAAACACCCAAAGGCTTCTCCCCCCCCCGTGCGATTTGGTCCAACAAAACTGTGCTTCAAGAGAGCATCAAAAGCATCCCCAGCCATGGCTGCTTGCAGCCATCTACTGAAGATGCTTTTGTCTCCTCACCTCTATAGGAACAGGCTTTGAAACCTGTTTCATTTAACCTTTCCTTCTCCAGATTATGCTCACTCTGTAGAAGGTATTGGTACAGGGCAGGAGCAACTGCTCAGGGTGGTTACAGGTAAGCAACAATGGCCTTCTGTCCAAATCATTTCTTTGGAAAACTCCTGGAATTCTCACGAGTACTGCTGGCGTTTAGAACTGCTCAGTTCTAAAGAGCTAGTGAGTGCTCTTGGGGCAGTTCCTGAAGGGAATGTCCTCATTCAGTGGGACTTGGAAGCTCAAATCAAACACGGACAGAGCATTTCGCCAGTGCCCTCCGAGACACGGGCAGAGCAAAGCTCCCAAAGCTGGGGGCTGGGAGTGGGGCTGGGCACTGCTCACTGCTGTGTCCCACAGCCTGGAATGCACATCCTGCAGGGCTCTGGCCCCTGATCCCCCCTGTTAATCATAGAATGGTTTGGGTTGGAAAGGACCTTAAGCTCAAGCAGTTCCAACCCCCTGCCATGGGCATGGACACCTCACACTAGACCATGTCGACCAAGGCTCTGTCCAGCTTGGCCTTGAACACTGCCAGGGATGGGGCATTTATCACGTCTCTGGGCAGACTGTGCCGGGGCCTCAGCACCCTCACAGTAAAGAACTTCTTCCTTTTATCTAACCTGAACTTCCCCTGTTTTAGTTTAAACCCATCACCCCTTGTCTTATTGCTCCAGTCCCTGACGAATCCATGCCTCTGAGCTGCACCATACCTCTAACACCCTAGTCTCCATTCCACTCTGTCACCCTCAGCACCTCCCTTGGATGCAGAGAACCTGAATAAACAAGACCACCCTCCCACCATAGCACACGGTGCTGGGAGGAGGCCGGAGCCCCGTGCTCCAGCTCCACCTGCATTTACATCTACCCGTGAGCAGTACAGTCCCATCACACAGTGGTGGCCACTGCTGTCCATAAATGCTGGCGTGAAGAGCTGGTGCGTGACAGGAGGTGTGTGTGGAGGGCACTGGCTACCAGCAGGGAGCTTCCCACCTGTGCTGGGTTCTGCACCATCACACCACAAGGGCTGGGTCTAATGGCAGTGCTGCTCTCCAGGATCCAACTCACAGTCCAGTCCTGAGGTCAGGGCTTTCTGGGTGACACGTGGTGGAGCTGGTACATGACTTTCACCTCAGAGTCTGAAAAGGAGCTGGAAGAACATGAGGGTGGGTGGCAAACCAAGGAGTATGCACCGAGAATGGTTATAGATTCAAGTGTTCTCACTCCTGTCACAGTCTGCCTGACCTCAGAAGGGGGGTTATGTAAACTGGTATCACTTGAAACTGCCTCAAACTAACATCCAGAGCAAAGCCCCAGCCCTGGGTCTGCATCTTAACATCAATGTCTGGCATAAAGACAAGGAAGAATTTCTGTAATCAGAGTAAATCCCTGAAGTCTTTGTCCATCTCTGTGGGGCATTCAGGTGCCTTTGGTTTTAGGTCTGCAAGTATGGCTTTGCTCTTTGCAGTCCTTCCTTTAGGAACTGGAGGTAAGTTGCAGTTGAAGGGTCTTCAAAATTGGCTGAGAAACTAAAGATGCTACTTTCAACATCTTCAGGCTTCATAGAAGTAATGTCCAGGAAGTAGTTGGCATTAATATGGTGAATCTGGGAAATAAAACAGATGAGAAGAATTTAAGGGCCAGAACAATTCCCCATCCGCTGTCTTGGCCTCTAGCCAGGACATACATGACAAGACTGGAACAACTCCTAAAGAATCTCGAATCCTTTGCAATTCAGCATCCAGGGTTTGCATTTTACAGTCAGAGAACAATGGGGGAAAGACAACGGTCTGCTTCTTCCCCCAACCAAGAGTGCTGACCCCTCACTTAGGTTAAGAAGATGATGAAGGTGATTTGAGAAAAACACAGGACTAAAACCTGGCTCTGAGCAAGGGCTGGGAGATGCCAGCCCAGCCGAGCCACTGCTGGGTGCAGCATAGTTGCAAAACCAGCTCCTGAGCTTCACGTGCCTTTGTGCTTTCCACTCCCTCCCAGAGGTGGGAAAGGGGGATGTGTGGCCACTGACCACAGCACCTTCGACTGAGCTGAGGCCACTCAGCAGCCCACAGCCTCCACAGGAGGGGAGCCACTAAAGAGACAGCAGGAGGTCACTGCATGTGTCACTAGCTAATATCTGGCAAGCGTGGGCACAATCAGATTAGCCTTGGCAGGATCCTCCACTGCAGACAGCCCAGCTGCTGACACACACAAAGCACTGCACTGTCAAGTGTCAGGAACTGTTGTTGTTCTTCCAACTCAAGGTGGGGGGGCTGCTGGGAAGCACGGCAGAGCTGAAGCGTGTGGACTTGCTAATGGCTGTGACAAACGTGGGGAATGAAGAGAAAGGGAAATGTGCTAGAAGGTGCTGAGGAGAGGTTTTCTGCAGAGCATGAGCAGAAGGGACAGTGGGTGCAGGAAGTAGCTACAGTGGCTTCCCAAAGGTCACTGACTTCAACCAGGGACAGTGAGGAGGCGCAGGCAGACATTTGTTTCAAGTCTGATTGTTCCCCCACTCTGAGCTGCTACTGTTCTGTCTCTGTATAAAGAGACATTTGTTTCAGGTTTTTTCGTAGAGTTGCTGTCTGTCTGCCACAGCATTCCTGAGAGCTCAGCACTGTGAGAGACTGTGGCCCCAGCGAGGCTCAGGAGCCAGGGAATGGCTGCGGGAGCAGACACTCACTCCAGGGTCTGCAGACAACCCTGAAGAGAACACGCTCTAATGGGAAGAGCCAAGCTCAGCTGCAGGGGTAACCAACGTACCACCGTGCCATTAGGGAGGCAGATGATCATCTCCACAGGGAAGTTGTATTTCTCCAGGTGCAGGTCAGCCAGCTTGCTGTAGAACTCATTCTCTCTGTTGTTCTGTAAGGAGAGAGCCAAAAAAACACATGTTTGCATACACCAAAACTAGCAGAACAGTGCAGGAGTACACTGGACACAGGAGGAAGGGAAGGACCAAAAAGCTGCTTTGCAGGACAGTGGTAACTGGTTCTAGTCACACCATCTGCTTTACAAAACTCTTTCAGTCTCCCTCTCACATTTCAGCTGTAGATTCTCACCAAACAACAAAATCACCCATCACTGGCAGTTCCCAGGCACACCAGCAGCCTGATCCCAGCTTTTCCCAGAGTCTCCAGCTCTATGACTGACCCCAGCTGACAGCACAGGCCCAGAAACAGGCTCACAAGTGGGGAAAGGTGCAATCAGGAGACTCTGGGTTCACACAGTATTTGGTTGCTCCCTGGGTTACAGAGAAGTCAGCTTGTTGATGGCACGAACAGCTTTGGGCAGAGCTATCTCACAGTGAAGCATCTGGTTTAGTTTTTAAAACTGGCACCATGACAGTGAAGTCCTTGTGCCATTTGCTTAACCTGCCTCCATCTGGTGCTTGCTTGGCCCCTGCGATCGCTAGGACAGAGAGGGCTTGGAACTGAAATCCCTCCTGGCACAGGCGTGAGCTCCCCCCTCGTGCCAGGCACCATCTGCATTCACCAGCACCAGCTGCAAAGAAGGTGGATGTGACACTCACCTGCAGCTCTTCCAGCTCCTTCACCAGTGACCAGCTGCTGATGAAGCTCTCGTTCAACAGGCTGAGGATGGGCGAACTTTCCAGGACGGTCTCCCGGAGAGTTCGCCCTGAACCTGGCACAGGAGAAGCAGACAATGGTTTGCTGTGTTTCCTGAGCTAACTGGTGCCATGTTTGATGCCACCACGATGCCACCGCTCTGCTTGCTGCGGCAGCTGGCTCGGGCTCCCCCCAACCCAGCCCACTGGCTTTTGTCTCCCTGGGTGACAGATTTCCAAAGCTGACTGTTTCCCATGTGTGCTGCTGGCAGGGAGGCCTCGCTCCAGCCACTTGCAAGGTAACAGAAGGACCAGGACAAGCTTGCCATAGAGGGTGACTGGTCTGGTGCCTTTAGGAAAGCATCGGGCCCTGTGGATCAACCCCAAGTGCCTTGTGTTGTTCACACCGAGCAGAGCCCACACATGCTTACATGTTTTAAGGCAGATAGGACTAAAGACACCCACCCCTGTCGCACCCATCACTCTGCCCAGTGTGGCATTTTCTCAGGTGCAGGGGGTGAACAGTGACGCATCAGGACAATCCCAAGCCCAAATCTGGCTCTGGCTTTTCATGTGCAAGTGTCAGGGACACAGCAGAAAGCAGAGTCCCTTTCACCCTGCAGATGCTGCCCCTACCCAAGCAGACTGAGAGGGAAAGAGAAAGGAGAAAGACCAGACCCATGCCTTCACCTTGATAAAGGCACCTGAATTGGTGAGTTGGTCTAGGGCTTGTCACAAATAGATCTGATCCTGCCACTGGGGACCTAAGATCTGATCAATAATTCCCCACTTCCAGCCCTTTTCTATTCAGCATCTTCAGAGCCAAAACGAGTAACACAATGTTTACTGCTGGCTCGTGACCAGCTCTCTGACCTCGAGCTCTTCTCAGAGCCTGAATGAGGCACATCATTCCTTCAGCCACGCTGGGATTGTCCTCACCTCAGCAGGACTGGTCGTCCAGGGCACCCCACAGCAGGATCGAGTGCACCAGCTTCTTTTCTGCTTTTGCTCTCTCAAAAGCTTGTGTGAAGGGAAGATAGGAGACCTGGAGGCAAAAAGACAGCTTGAGAAACAAGACACAGAACAACCCATCTCAAATACGAGCAGACCTGAAGGAACCAGACCTGTCATATCCCACAAGTGATGCACACAGAGTTTAACCTGCAGTAGATCCTGCAGATTAAAGCAAACAACAACTGTGGTGGTGTCCCCAAGAACAACTTCATCTTCTGGTGAGATTACAGCAAGCCCCTCACAGCATGTGGGCTGTTACCAGGACCTGCAGAGCCCCATCTTCACACACTGCAGAGAGCATCTGCACAACTGTGAGCTGGCTGGCTGCAAACTCCCCTCAGCAGCCTGGGGAAAGTGGCCGTGAGACATTCATTACAAAACCTTACTGAAAAGGCCTAAAAACTGGCTGTGAGGGAGCCTGCACAGAGATTATTCCAATCACTCAAATGAAGGGAACTTTATTAACATCTTGGCAGCTCAAAGGGACATTTGTAAGCTCAGACACAAGGAGGCAGCCATTGAAACGTGTCCCTTCAGCCAAGGAAGCAGTGACAGGCAGTAGCCATCTGCTCCACAGGCTACTGGCATGTTAAATAGTTTGGGTCACCCAATGCTATCAATTTGAGTCTCACTGCGGGATGCAGAGGCACAGGCAGATTGTGTGTTTTCTGCTGATAAGGAAAGCTTGGTCCAAAGGTAGCTGAACGTGGCAGAAGTAATGTCAGAGGAAAAGCATTTGTAAGCTGCCTCTCTCAGAAATCACATTGGCAGCTACTGATAACAGGAAGGAAGGATGAGCCCACATTTACAAGCCCAGGACACACGACATCAGGCTTTGTTCCTGCCTGTGCTGTTGTGCAACCACAAACGGCCTTTCAGAGATGCTGCACTCCCTCATCTGGAAACTGGAAGTCCATCCAGTCACACACACAGTGGCTGGGAGGAGACCCTCACACTGCTGAACGCTGATCAGGTTCTGGCCTCTGGTTTCTGCTGGTCCTTGAGGTGACTGGACATCCCAGTGAAGATGATGTGCCCCAAATAAACATGCCATGGAAGAGCCCGGTCCCCCCTCCTCACCTTCTTAAATGGATACATGGCCACTTCCAGTTTCTGGGCTGCCTCTTCCCAGGGTATTTCCTGCTGCCAGGTTATCTCTTCAAACACAAAGTGGATGGGCTCCCCTGAGGGATCCCTGCTGTCAATCACATTTCCGTTCTCATCATGGATCACAGAGGGGATCGAAGGCCCAGTCGATTCAAGCTCCATCTGCAGGAGAACAAACAGGTTGAGCTGGACATTGCAGACATCCCATTCCCATTTTTCTGTATTCCAGGACAGGATGAAGAGGCAAGATAGGACTGTGCAGTTTCCAATGAAGATACAGCTCCATCTATTGCCTCCTGGAGCTGCACTTCACCAGTTGCAAATGTGTATTAGTGGGGAATAACAGGAAATCATTTCCTTCAGTTACTGTCTGACTGTGCTCTCTAGATGGCAACTGCATGAGGCTTGTTCACTCCGTGTTCCCACCTCCCCAGTGGAGACTTCTGATGGTGGGACACTGGATCCTTCAAACCACTGGGCTCCATAGAGCTAGTTTGAAGCTCTTGCTCATATCCCCAGCATAGCCCTTACCCAACCCGTGGCCAACCACGAGATGGGGCAATACAAAAGCTGTTCAGGAGCTTCCCCCAGTCACTGCTCTGGGACAACTCAAATGATTTTGTAAGTCTGTTTTCTCAGCTCTTGGCAACTAAAAAGAAACATGGATCTAGTTTAAGACCAAATGGGACTGTTAAATTCAGGCATTCAAAATCCTGACTCATGTTTCCTGTCCCAAGAGCTGGGATTACCACAAAATAGAGGAATAACCTCATGCAGTTTCTAAATTCAGACACACTGTTGTTCATACACCCCTCTGGGCTCAGGGCCTGGGTTCAGCTCCTCATCTCAGATAACTCTGTAAAGCTGGAAAGAGGCACACATGTCCAGGTGTGGAGGATTCAACCCACACAAAGGGCAAACTAAAATACCACAACAACTGGTAACAGGGAGCCACAGAGCTGCAGAGGACACGCACAGATCAACAGAGATTATACTGTTAGATCGAAATGTTCATGAGAAAGCTCTGAAGAACAGGGACAGCTGAGGTTACACAGCTCAGGGCCATGGCAGCATAAACCCCTGCTGAGTTGCTGCATGCATATGGAGGACTGAGAGCATCTACAGACCTGAGGCAGGTATCCAATATCCACCTCCATGTTGCTGCTTTCACTTGCTCCATACAGCCACTCCATATCAACGTTCAGAGACCTGCAAGGTGAAGCCGGGATGTTCAGAGTCACCCAAGGCTAAGGCTGTGTATGGGAAATGCCAAACAAATGACAGCATCCAATGCTCCTCTTGCAGAGTCAGCATTAAAGCCCACAGCCCCTGGAGATCACTGCGTTCCCTGCATAAGACCAGCAACACTAGAGCCCAGGATCAGGGTCCAGGCACCCGCTCAATGCTCTGGGCAAACACACTCACACCTTTAAGTACTGCCAAAGTACAGGAGAGAGCTGACTTTGCTGCCCCTTCCTTCCTAGCACTCAACTTGCACATTCTGAGCCTGCTAAACTTTTGAAAGTGGTTGGTTTTCTTTTTGGAAGCAAAAGGCTTTTGTAAGTTGTTGCTGGCAGAGATGTACGTGTCTGCTTGCTGTAAGAAATGTGCTGACAGAGCCATAGGGGTTGAGTCGCCAGGGTAATGTTATAATAGAATTTTCACTCCAGCTGTCATGGGCAAAGAGATTTGAAGCTTCTTTCCCCTGAAACACTTCCAGCTGCTTGCCAGAGAGCAGGAATGAGCTAGTGCAAAGCTTTGCACGCAAAACCTCAACCTGTAAAACACCAAGCAAAAAATATGCTGAAGTAAGAGCATCAGGCTTTGCTCAACTTCAGTGCATTAAGCCAGGCACTGGGATTGCCAGGGGCTGCTCCCCACACCCTGCTCATCCCTCCCCATTCTCCAAGTACCAAGGGACAGTTTCTGGTGATTGAATCTGAAATGGGTCAGGGATCCTCAGCAACTGCTAGAGATGCATTTGCCAGTTTTACGAGCAACAGCAGAGCTCAATTCACTCAGATTTTCCAGGAACTTGGCTGAAAAGCATGAGCTCATCCATCACAGACACCCAAGGAGCCTTCTGCAGCCTGCAACAGGTATGTGACAATTGCAGGAATCCCTGCCCCAGCTGGGGACTGCTAGTAAAGAGGAGCAGTGCTCACAGCAGTGCTGCTAACAAAGAGGATGCTGCTATCTCTGGGGCAGTGGAGGCATGATGGAGGACATAAGACACACAGGATGAGGACAGGACATGATGACTGTGATAACTGCTGGCAGGGAAGGATGAGTGGGGAAAGCAGATAAGCAAACTGTAGAACGAGGCTGCCCAAAGCTCAGCCTGCCCTGCATAGGCCAGGATACCCACATACCACAAGGGACAGGGCTGCTGCTGCACTCGTACCTTCACATAAAGAGAGCCCACAAGCCCTCCCCCATGCACAGCCCCAAGCCCTGCACAGGACAGGATCCCAGAGCCCCTGTGTTCCACTGGGCCTCATTTATACAACCCTCAAGTCTGCTCAGCACCCAGAAAGAGAGAGAAACAGCCGTACCTGCTGTTAGGGACAAAGAGCTTAAATTCTCGGACATGGGAAGAATCCTTGGACAGGATGATGTAACCTGTGAACTGGGCTGGGGAAAACCAGAAGGGGAAGTGTGGTGGCTCGTTCAGCTGGAACTCAGCGTGGATCCTGAAATGAGAAAGGAGCCATCAGCTGCAGTGCCGGGAGGAGAGAAGATGACAGCAGGGAAAAGTATCTCCAGGCACCAGAAATTATGAAGCTAAATTGGGGCAGAGAGGTTCAGTTCAAAAAGCTTTTCATGTCACACAGTGATAAAAGACTGGAGCAGATCCTCTGGGTCACGATCATCTCCGGTATTGATGCCTTTTGGAACTGGGCAAGAAGTTTCCATCCAAGAAGGATGAATTACGCTCATTCCTTGAAACACGGAACAGCCTAAGACCCCTTCAGCCCCCCTTCCAGCTCGACCAGGCAAGTAAAAGCTGGGTGTAACACTCCCAGTAAAACAAGGGAACAATTTCCCAGACTCTCCCCCTTGGAAAGGCACTCCCGTGCCCTGATTAACCACAACCTAACACATCTCCTGCTAATCAGACTCTCTCCTTTCAGCCAGGGCTAGCTCCAAACCAACAACAATGTCCTGCGTCTGGGCAACAGCCCCTGCCCCACCAGGGGCTCTGGGAGCAGGGGAATCAGCAACGCATCACACATGGGCAACAGCTGGCTGTGAACCACCCTCTTCCTCGAGCTGCTTTGCTTCCCTCCCAGCCAGGACACATCTGGTCTTGCTTGGGAACACGACATGCAGTGACACACACACTCTCTGCCACAGGCTCACAGCAGCCTTCTCTGCTCCCCTGAGATACAGAACAGATTCAGAAGCTTTCCTCTAACCCCCGGGCCCACGGCCTCACCTGAACGCGATGGTGTAGTAGAAGGTGCTGATGGCCTGGATGCAGGCCACAGCTCCCTGCGGAGCAAAGCGGGTTTTCACAAAGGGGCGCGGGTGGAACATGCTCAGGAGCCTGTGGATGATGATCTAGAGAGAGAAATGTAAGAGAGCAAAAATGAGAACAGTTCCTTCACCGCAGGTCAGCCGCAGCTCCAAAGCAGCTCCCCACCAGATCAAAAAGGCAAGAGAACTGCTACGATACAAAAATTAGCTGAGAGACCTACCTCATCACACAACAAGGAGCTAAAGCAAGAGATTGGGTTTAAAATTAAATCCATTTCCATGCTTTTTATGCTCTTCCCATCGTTTGCATGTTTCCATCATCCCAGTCTGAGTTACTCAAGTCAGCCTCATCTGGCCGTGACAGACACCCAGAACTTTTGCCTGCTCTCAGTTTTACCTCCAATTCAGGAGACAGTGCTCCTGGCTATAAGCTGCAGCCTTTTTCCTCCCTTAAAAAGTCCAGGGAGACAGAATGCAATAGCCTTGTACTTCCAGGGATTCTTGGGATTCATCTGGGCTATAAGGCACAACGTTTATACAAACTACCTCTCACGTATATAGAAATTGAGTTTCATATCTCACCTCTTTGCCCTTGGGAGGCGGAGGGTAAAATCTGTTGTTGGAAAGATACCCAGTGAAGATGTTCAATTCACTAGGAATTATCCACCACGGATCCCCAAGATCCAGTTTATTCTTTGGAGGAAGAAAGGCTTTAAACTGCCTGGCAAGCAGCATGCTCATAGGGGCTGCTGGGGCAGTCCAGTTCCTCAGCCCAGACAGAGCAACATGAGAAATCTGTGAACAAGAGATACTGTCAGAGCCTCAACCGGCCTCTTCAATCCTGCAGTCGTGCTCATGGCTGTACGGAGGCTTTGGAGAAGGGGAAAAAGAATCATAATGGTTTAAATTCTTTCCACCACCCCAACTACCACCAAATAGTTCTGTCAACTTTTAATCATGTGAGTAATAGGAAGCGGGAGAGAGGGGAACGTACCACATACCACAGCTTTTGGACTTAGCTCCAGGAGATCCATCTCTAACGTCTGCTTCAAGCTTCCCAGGAAGGGTGATTAACTGGGGCACAGTGATACTGAGTGTGCTGAGAACAATGAACTGCTGCAGAAAGCAGCCAGTTTGCTCATCAAAGCAAATCCCATGGCCTTGAGCAAGACTATCTCCCCACCCTACCATGCCAGCACTTATTGCTGGTGATGTTACCAGCCCTCTGCATGTGTTTATACCAGAATTTGTGGCCATACACATCCTGCATGACACCTACTCCCAAGAAACCGTCTTTGCTCTTCGTCATTGTTTCCATGACCAAAGGCTGGAATTTAGCCACGATGGACAATGTCTCCCCGCTTGTATCAGACGTCTCCTCCTCTTCAAATTCTGAGATGGGAGCAACCCCTAGGCAAAGGAACAGAAATTTAGGCAGCTGTTTCCCTTTCCTCGGCTTGTAAGCAATTGTGAAGTGATTACACATTCATCCTGGCAAACCCAGGAATACTGGGAGTCTCCCAGCTCTCCATCCAGCAGCAGAACTCAGGCACACCCCAGAAACCAGCTAAAGGGGAGCTCTCCTTTCAGCGGACAACTCTCTAAACCCCATAGCTTGGCTGGACAGTCTCATTTAACCTTGGAGGGATCTGAACACATGCTTTACCCAATGAATTACAGCACAAGCAAACAACTGTATTGGGACTGCACTGTACGTTATCATCACCACACTGTTTCTTGTGTGGCACCACCAAGATACAGGCTGACAGAGTCTCCAAACAGGATCTCTCACAACTGCTACCTGGAAGAGATGCCTCAGTCAGGGTATGAATGAAACGCTGCCACTTACTAACAGTTTTGGCCTTGCGTGGGCTGTATCTGCCTGTATCTGTTGCACTCACCCAGCCCAAATCCCCTTTAGGCTCTAGACAAAGTCACTTCTGTGCTTTGCTAGCCCAGCAATGGGATCTTCTGTCTTACAAACCCTCTACTTTGTGGAAGTGATGTATGTCTAGCGCTTAAGCCTTTTCAGACCCTTGTGAAGCTCAGCAGCCTCACTTCATGTAAACAAGACTCAAAAGAGCACCCTGAAAAAATAAAGACATGAATAAAACCGGTTCAGTGCATTATCCGTGGCTTTTGCTTGGACTGTGCAGAGGGAGCTCTGCGGGGCAGACAGACACCTACCTGTCAGCTTCTCAGCTATCGGCTTGAACTCTTCTGGACTGAGGTACAGATCATTGTTTGTGTCCAGAGAAGAAAAGAGAAACAGCCCCTCACTTCCCAAAGACTTCAGCGCCAGCTCCTAGTTCAGGAAGAAGAGGCAAGTGAGATTTCATTCCAGCCTCTTGCAGAAATTCACTCGTGCCCCTCTCAGCTTCAGAGTTCATTTAAATTCTCTCCAGCACACAAACACAGCCATTAAATCAAAAGATTAACGCCCCTTGGCAGGATTTTGTGCTATTTACAATAGGGATTGGTGTCCAGGAACTGCTGGCATGAGCATATTAAAACTACATCTGGCTGAGTAATTCCAACTGAATCATTTGCTCAGCGTCAGCCTCAAAGTCTTTTGTCAGAAAAAAATGCCAACTTTTTCCAGATAGCGCTAAACCTGCAGATACTGAGAGCACCTGGATGGAGATGGTGATTCTGTGATTAACTGATGTGCAGTGAAACAAAGGCAAAGCCGTGACCATCCACATCACAAAAACACAAAGGAAATGAACTGAGCCCTTGTAACTGCAGAAAGCAACTTACACCCGTGCTGAGCTCCATGCCACACATCCACTGCCACATACAATTCCCTGCTCGAGTCAGGCTCCCCTCCAAAACTCCACCTTCAGGGCTGGATGGAGCATTTTGTCCCCTGCCTACTCAGTCAGCCATACACTGGGGAGCCACAAACCCCATGGGCTTCTCCAGAACCTTCTGCAAGATCCCAGCCATGCTGTGCCTCAGTTTCTCCCTCTGCAAAGTCCATAGGGAGGTCATCCAGGGGAAAACACCACTGAAACACAATGTGTCCCCTGGAGCAGCCCCAGAAAGGCTCTAGGTGCTTCTGGTCATTTCTGCTCTGCAGCACTCAGCACTGAAGGGAAAGGGACAACTTGCAGGCAGAGTAAGAGTGCTCCATGTTGGTGTGAGAGGAAGAGAGAGACATAAAGCAAGTCAGACAAGCCACATCACTGCCAGCCAGCCTGCAGCACATCCCCTGTGACCCATCATTTGGGACAGCTTCCCCTGCCACCCCTGTAAAAGCCTCAAGCTGCAGGATAAATACTCTGTATTCTGCTGTTTAATGGTGTTTATTCTCTATTGCCTGCAGCACCACCACCATCCCCAGAGCTCCTGAACTAGTTTATTCTCCATCTGTTGCCTGCCAGCCTGAAGCAGCACTAATGCAGCCTGGAAGGCTTTGCTCCTGTCAACTGAAGCAACAAAAGCACTTAAAAGCCTTCCAGGGCAGTTTCAGGACTGAGACAGACAGAAATAAAGACCCTGGAATACAAACCAGAGACCTGGAAGCAGACATGGCTGTGGAAAGACAAGGAGGGGAGCGTGCACAGCTTATAAAAAGGAATGAAGGATTATCTACATACAGGAACAATCCTCTCCGGCCTGTCCATGTTTCTGGGGCCAAAAATATGCCTTTGTTCCCCAAATGAACAGGGATGCCCATCCCTGGCCCTGTAAATTGGTAACAACATTTTCCTGAGCACCTTCCCTAACAGCCAGGTGCCAGGGTCATGTCATGGAGCCTTGGAGCAGGCTTCAGTATCCCTCTGACCTCTAGAGCGTGCTTGTGCACAGCACGGAATGCATTAACCTCACAAGGGCGCATGTGATCGCTCGCTGGGAGTGGGCTCCTGGAGCAGGGAAGCATGCCCGGAGCACGATGGCTTCTCCTCTGCAGGGGAGCCTGTCCTGGATGTGTACTGAGCTCTGAAAAGACGCTCCATTTCCTAGTCCTCTCCACAGCACATCAGCCACTTCCTGCTGATGAATCTTTTAGAGTCTATCTTCTTTTTGCACTTCACAGACAAGGACCTCAAGGGATGGGAAGCAAATGAGCAACAAAGTTTGTAGTTGGTTAGACTGCCTGCTGCTGCAGGAAAAAGTGATGATCAGTGCTTAACAGGGCTGAAGGCAGAAGGAGAACCAGTTACACCCCATGCACAGAGAAGAACATCTCTGACTGCATCTAAGACAGCAGGACGTGAAGGGGGAACATCAGCGCTTGGTGTTGGGTGTTAGCATCCAAAGATCAGTCTCTAAGCAAGAACTGAAAGCACTTTCCCATCCCCTCAGCCTGCACTTTCACACAGGCGAAGCAATAAAACCCCATCAGCTGCAGAACCATCAGAAAATTACCATAGAACCATGGAATTTGGGTTGGGTTTCATGGTTTGGGTTGGAAAGGACCTGAAAATTATCTAGTTCCAAACCCCTGCCATGGGCAGGCATGCCTCACACTAGATCATGTTGCCCAAGGCTCTGTCCAACCTGGCCTTGAGCACTGCCAGGGATGAGGCAGCCACAGCTTCTCTGGGCACCCTGTGCCAGCGCCTCAGCACCCTCACAGGGAAGAACTTCTTCCTTATATCCAACCTGAACTTCCCCTGTTTCAGTCTGAACCCATCACCCCTTGTCCTATCACTCCAGTCCCTGATGAAGGTCCCTCCCCAGCATCCTTGTGACCCCTTCAGACACTGGAAGCTGCTCTGAGGTCTCCACACAGCTTCTCTTCTCCAGGCTGAACGGCCCCAATGTTCTCAGCCTGTCTCCATACGGGAGGTGCTCCAGCTCCTGAGCATCCTCGTGGCCCAACTCTGGACTTGCTCCAACAGCTCCATGTCCTCCTACAACAGCAACTGGCCAGAGACAGAGCAGCTCTGTGGGCAGGCACGTGGCAGCAGCCGGCTGAGCACAGCCTCCTCCTCATGGACGCCACTGCCCTGTCCCTGCAGGGCAAAGCAGCCACTTCTCCAGCTCCAGGCAGCACTGACAGCACATGGCTCTGCACAGCCCCGCGGGACACATCCAGATCTGTTTCGCTTCGGAAACACTCATTCCTGCTCATGAACCCCTCGGCACAGCCAGACCCACCGGCACCCTGGGAGCACCCGCCTGGCCTGGGAGACCCCAGCCAGGGAGGAACAATGGCTTTCCAGAGCACGCACCAGACAAAAGGGATGATGAAAGCTGGGTTTAAAAGGGGAGACAGATGTCAGGGCTTGGCCTTTTGCTTTCTGATAACATTCACGTTAAAGAAAGCTCTCCAGAGCTTGTGGATTTTCTCTTTTTTCTTTCTAATCTGGGATTATAAGAAATAAAATTTTTCCCTGTTTGTGCTGGAGGAGTAAGACTGAGCTTTCTTGGCCTCTGTAGAGGAGAAAAGTTGTGGTTTTTACAAAGAGTTTTCTTCTCCCACCTGCTTGTGAGTTGTTTAAGCTAAATAAACCTCTATAGAAAGGACAAGATGTATGTTTTAAGCAAGATGAAGGAAAAATCAACTCCTTGGTCTATTCACATTTTGTATTCTCCAGCAGCCCCCAGTCACAGCCTCACACACAAACCTCCCGGAGACCTGGCTTTCTGTCAGGCAGGGCTGGGGTCCTCTCAGCCAGAAGGACTGTCCTGACCCTTCTATCCCTGTGGAAGAATTCTATTTAACTGGTTTGCGCCATTTCCCCCTTTTTGAAATGCAAGAAGAGACAAGAGAGACATCCTTTAAAAACACTTGTCTTTTTACTACAGAAATATTAAGAAATATTCTTTTCCACAAATCTTTTTAGAGGATGCCAAAGCAAAGAGCCCAGGAAGCAGGATCTTGAACAGAAACATGCTTTCTCCAAAGCACGCAGCAGCCATTTGAGTTACAGAAATTACAACCAAAACCAGTATCAATCAGGGCACACAAAATGTAAGTTTCTAGTAAGAAAAAACCCAAAACCACCTGAGAGTTCTGGGCCTTTTCCAGGGAATAAGGCAGGAAGGACATGGCGAGAGGAGGTGTGAAGCGTTACGTCAAGAGCTCCTGCTCTTCCTCCTTTTCCTGGAGGGAGCAGCTATCCTCGAAGTCACAGGCACTGCTGGTGCCTGGTGGTGGCCACCACAATCCCTGTGGCCACCTCAGGGCTGAGGCCACCAGTACCCTGTGGCTACCACAAACTGGTGGCAGCTACCACACCTCTGTGGTCACCTCAGCCTGGTGACAGCCACCTCAACCCAGCAGCTACCAATGCATGGCAGTAACCTCAGCCGGGTGGCAGCTATCTCAGCCCCATGGCCACCTCCACCTCAGTGGCCACCAATACCTGGTGGTGACCTCAGCCCAGCAGTAGCCACCTCAACCCCCGGCACCCACCTAAACCCTGTGGCCACCTCAGCCCAGCTACCTTACGGCCAGTGGCCACCGGTGCCCGGCAGCCACCTCAACCAGTGGCCACTCGAAGCCCCTTTGGCCACTGCCGCCTGACGGTCACCTCAGCCTGGCCACGGCCACCGCGACGCCAGCAGCCACCGGTGTGTGATGCTCCCCTCGGCTCAGCAGCCACCTCCTCACCCCCGGGGGCCCCGCGGCCGCCACCGCCGCTCCCTCACGACGGCGGCGGCAGCGGCGCGATGAAGCCCGCCCGCCATTTCAACCCTCCTTCCCTCCCGCCGTGAGGGGCTGCGCGGCCTCAGCACCGCCCCCCCCGCCCTCCCCGGTACCTGCTGCCGGGCTGCCTCAGCGTCCCGGTAGTACTTGACGGCGGCCAGCGCTGCCAGAGCGGCGAGAGCCAGCGCCAGGCGCGGAGGGGCCGCGCCGGGACCCGCCATGGCCGCGCCGTTCAGCGCCGCCGCCCCGCCGCCATGGCCGCCCGGCCGAGGGAGGCGTCAGGCGGGCAGCGCCCGGCGAGGAGGGGCCGGGGCTCGGGCCGGGGCCTGCGTCCGCCCCGCGGGGCCCCTTTCCCCGCCCCCGGCCCCCTGGGGGCTTTCGTGCAGTCCGGAAAAAACACTTTTTGGCCTTAAATTTGTCCGCTGCGGAGACTCCTGCGGGAGATGCATCACGCGCCTCTTCAGCAACCCTATCGCTTTCAGTGGGTTTTGCTTTTAGTTATCGATGGGAGAGTGCTGAGTCCTCCCCCCACGGATTTCCAAATTCATCTTTGGTCCTTAAATCAGCATTTCCCCCCAAAAAGCTGTATCCTGCTCTTCTGGTTGGTTTCAGCTCACAGCATGGATCCCCCCTCCCTCGGTATTGGTGGTTTCACTTGCAGTGATTTCACTGAGGTTTCAGCCCCAGGACTGCAGGGATTGGGGGTCAGGGTACGGGATGGATGTTGCAGCCATGAGGCAATGGTGCCCGTCTGCAGCCATCACCGAGCTTCAGCCTCCTGCCACCACATTGAGATCCCCAAATTCTGAGTCACTGCTACCATCACCCCACATTTTGAGCCATTTCTATGATCCTTTACAACACCCCAAACTGAACTTTTCCACCCTCTCCATATTCTTTGTGCCCTGCAGGTTCTTCTGCACGGTTGTCACATTGCCCATTAGCAGTGGCTTGGCCAAGAGATACACGGTTAGTCATTTTAATCTTTCCTCACAACTCAGCCCCCTGCTCCTCCTGCAATCCTGCTCCGCCACAGAAATCCCCTCATTGCTGTGGAAGATTTAGTACCATTTTCTGCTGCTGTAGGGCTAACAGCATCCAATGTTTGATCTCTCTAAGGGTAGCAGGAAGCGTTAGCGGTTAATCCTTTGAAGCTTTTGCTGTTTCCTAAGCCTGCCTAATCATTTTTGTTTTAGGTTTAAAGAGCGTTCTAGTTGGAGATGAGGAGAGCATGACCAAGCCATTAAGAGACCTGTGGCAGCTGCATCAAGGAAGGAGGAAGAGGCTGCTAATATTGGGCAGAGCAGGCTGGAGGGTGTGGAGATCTTGCCAGCAAGCCAGACCAGAAGGAGCAGGACTTGGGTGGTGAAGGGGAGGCACAGCCTTCTTCTTGGGACTTGGGCACTGTTCCTTTCCCTGCCATAGATCCTCACACAGCCCATGGTGTTCCTCCTGCAGTGATGGTGCAACACAGTGGACCAGACTGGGGAGCCCAGCAACGGCATAAACACTGAGTTGTTTGTAACTCAGGTCAGTGTCCTTACATCTGCACAGCCAAGAGACGAAGGAGAAGGTTCCTTCTGCCAGCTCCACCACAGAAGAAAACGTTCATGAAACTGCCAGTGCTCTTTGCTCTCCACCTCCCCATCCATCAAAGAACTGGTGCTTGGGCCATGGGGAGGAGATGGGAAGAACTGAATTAGCAGAGCATTGAAATAATGTCTGGGAGCAGGGATGGGTGTGAATGAGTTAAGCACTCAAAGCACTTTAAGCAGATGTGCTTTAAAACTTGCCGGACTCATTAGGTTGGGCAGTGAGGTGTGGAGAGCTGTTGCTTACCTCAAATAACCTAGCAAGTACCTTTAGAGCACAAAATGTGACAGGATGAGATAGCTTTGAAACAGGATAAATGTACTTGTGTGTCTGGAGTGAGAGCAAGAGGTGATATGAGATGACCAAGCCTGCAGACACCTATATGAAGGAGACCTGACAAGGTGGCTGGCAGAGCCAAGATGATATCATTTAGACGAAAAGCAGAAGGGCTCATTTTACATCTGAACCATTTCCAGTGTCATCAGCGACCATATAAAGATGACAAATGGATGAATTATTTGCTAGGAAAAAGAATGAAAGACACAAGGTGAAGTACTTCAGGGCATCTGCTGGGAACTAATTCTCCTCAAAAGAGAACAAAATCAACAGCTCCTGGCTCTACACTGCTGGTTCCTGAGATTAGGGGTTACAGTGCTCAGGAAGCATTTTAAATATCCAGACATCTGCCACGTGGCCCATTCAGGCACACCTGTATCAAAGGAAATCCTTGTGATAGAGAAATAACCAAGAAAATGCACCCAGTGGGAAGAACTGTCCCAGATTTCCCCTTTGCCAGCAGGGAAAGAGTCTGGCTGAAGATAGGAAAGCTACTGAGAAATTCATAGCAGGGATGAAAAACTTGGACCGACCTTTTTTTGCAGTAGTGGGATGGGTTTTCCGTATGTTGGAGTCCATGCAGTAACTCCACATTCCAGAGCAGAGGTACTCTGTTTAAATTGATGGCCCTATTCCCACAGCCTGAAACCACAGCCCGTTTTAAAGTCAGAGCCATCATGGTGTAATGGAAGATGGCATTAAAATCTGAGCCCTGTGCACAAATGGAGAAAGCACCTGGAAACAGATCCCCCGTGCCCCCCTGAGGAAGCAAATCCCAACCAGACTGAGCCAAACCCAAACCAGGATTACCTCTGGAAAAAGTAAGGAAAAAGGAGTATTCAAGTCTGGTTTCACATGGACTCTTTGAAGGGAACAAGAAAATGGGAGGTGTGTTTACTGCAGAATAGGAGCTTGAATCCTGCTCTGGGGTGCGCTGTGCCAAGCTTCACAGCCATGGGAAACATGCAGTTCATCCTGGAAAAGAATGGCCAGCAAAGGCTGCAGAGTGGAATGCAGTTCAATTGAGACATTTCAAAGTAGACCATTTAGTTGAAGAGCAAGAGCCAATGCCCACCCAGTTCCCATGGGCTTGAATTCCTAACTCCCCTTCCTATTCAGTAGGAAGCAATCCAATCTGGTGGGTCACTTACAGTTCTGACACTCACTGGCTCCCACTAAACAAAAGCAATTACAATGCAGGGGTGGTTTCTTGGGAGGATTCCTAATTACAGCACAGTACCTGTTTGAGGCTCCTCAGGGAATGAAGCCAAAGACCCAAACGTGATCAGAAGTAACTGCTGACACTTTGAAAGTGCTACCACTGGGAGCCAGCGCTCGGTGCATCACACGTGAAACAAGCAGATAAATAAAGCAGATCAAAATGTATGTGGAAAAATCCCACGACTGCCAGGCTTTTGAATTCAATAACCAATTGCAATGAAAGCCTTCCAAGGGAATTGAATAATGCTGTAAAAATGAAGTGTGGCTTACAAAAAGATGCATTTGTTTTCTGCATGGTTTTGTCTTCCCTCCTTGTATGGCCAGTGACAACAGCTAAGCCATTCTACAAGCTGTAGGAGCTTTCATCTCTACCACTGATGCAACTTTCTCATTAGAACTTCATTTACAAGAAATTCCTTCTGACATAAGAGAGAGCCACATGTTCTGATGGTGAAAATTAACATGAGAATCACTGCTGCTGAATGTGAATGTAACAGGGGAAATGGGAAATCAGGTAGGCCCATCACATTTCCTGGTAAGATAACTCCAAAGTAGAAAAAACCCACCGTAAATAAACAGCAGAATTCCCACTGATGTCCCACACGCCTGGCACTGAAAGGCAGGAAAGCAGCTCAGACACACACGTCTTCGCAGGTCCTTTCCATTAGACATTTAAAACCAAACCTCTGGTTCAGCATAACACCCCATTTATTTATCTAGTCCAAGTCTGAAAACAAAGATGTTCACCGTCCATGCGGATGCAGACGTCCCACCACCCCACCGAGCAGGAAGGACGCACGGTAGGTGGAAGATGAGAGGGGACATCCCAGAGCCTGCTTCCGCACACAGGGCTCCCAGAGCTGAGGGTTCTGCTTGAGCAAGAGCATCCAGCCAAGGCTCGAGTGTGCAGAGGGGCAAGGCAAGAGCAGAAGCTTTTCAACACACCAGTGGGGGAAACATCCCCGTTACCTGCATTATCGTAGGACAGAAAAATCCCAGTTGTGGATCAGGGCCAGGCCTTGGAACAAAGCTGATCCTTGGGATGAATCTTTATTCCTGCTAAATGCACACATGCTTAACTTGATGCCTGCGATTAATCCACTGGCCTCAGGGCTTTAACTGTGGGTATCTGTGAACACAGGCAGAAATAGTTGCGGGATTGTGGTCTGGGAAAGCAGCAATTTCCAAGCATGGCTGTTTGCAACAAAAAGCTTTTGCTGTGACTGGTGCTAAGCTCCATACGAGTGTCTTGGTGAGCAAACTTATCAGTAAGATTTACATCACCAGGCAACTAAACTCCTTCCCATTTGTGATGCAGCCGCTGAGGTGCAGGAAGCAGCAGCTTTCCTCCAGCAGTGTGTGGATGTGACTTTACAAATACCTTTCTTGCTCACTTGTGCGGAAGAGAAAACAAGAGCAGAGTTTTAATGTAATACCAAGGATCTATTTCTAAAGGAAACTAGAACCATGCTATTTATTTTTGGGATTTACATTTTGCCAGGCAAAGAGCTTTGAGTTACTCCAAGAGCAGTACATTTTTATTTATGGAATTCCCTTAATCCATTATAAAACCCCTCTGAGCTAAACCATCTTCCTGGTATCCAAATCTCTCCGACAACTCACTCCCAAGACATTTATTTACCAAAACCCATTCCTCTAGGCCAAGCTTACCAGCCAGCATCTTTATCCCTGGGATAATGCTAAGTCCCCATCTGACAACTGTATTTCTCTTGGGGAATTACACAGGCATGAATTTAGAAACACATCTTTTGTTTTCCCAACTTGCTCAAAGCAACTTTATCTTCCTAAGTTGCTGAATGAACCAGTTATCAAGAGAAGGAACAAAACCCTTCACCAAGGGCCGTGCAGCTTTGCAGTGACCAGAGGAACGGCTGCCGGGAGGAAGGATGCAGATTCCAGATCCCAGATCCAGCCCTTGTTGCAAGAAGCAGATACTCGCGGCTGGAGCAGGAGCTGTGTGTGAGCATCCCTGCACACTCGTCCTGCTCGGAGGACGCGCAGGCTGAACGCTGGCTCAGGGCCTGAGGCATGGAACAATGTGGCTTCAGGTTTTTCCCTTTCCTTTTCTTCTGTTACTTAATCCCAGAAACAATGCACACGGAAGCGCAAACTTGGCTGGGGATTATTTATTTGTGCTAGAAAAATGAGACATTTAATAGAACTTCTGCTAACCCGTATCAGATGGTGAAGAAGCAATTTAAGAGAGCTGGTGCAGATGGGAATTGCTGTCCACATACACTGGCTACGTTACTCTGGAAATCAACATCTATTGTGAAATACTCTTGAAATCAAGCAGTATTGTCACCTAGTTATTCCAAGCATGATGTAGCAGGTCTCTGGCAGATGGCTTTACAGAGGATCAACCCAAACATGCTTTTTATTTTACAAGACTTTATTCTGTTTCACAGATTTGACTATTACAGCAGTGAAATTATTACAAGTGACTCATAACATTTAGTTCCAAATAAAAGTAGAAAAACACAAAAACAATGAAGGGAAGTTAAATGAGATGTCACGTGTGGGAAACGTGTTTTAAGAGCACAGAAAAAGTATATAAAAATACATTAGAATCAAGAACTTTGCAGACAGGTTTTGATTCAGTTACAGCTTTGACACCACAGAATCACAGGATGGGGGAGGTTGGCAGGAGCCTCTGTGGCATCTGGTTCAACCCCCTGCTCAAGCACGGCCACGCAGACCTGGCTGCAGGTGGCTTCTGAGCACCTGCAAGGATGGAGGCTCCACAGCGCCCTGGGCAACCCGTGCAGTGCTCAGTCACTGTGCAGTGCTCAGGACAAGCAGCGTTTCCTGATGTTCAGAGGGACTCTCCTGTGTTTCAGTTTGTGCCCATTGCTGCTGGTCCTGCCACTGGGCACCGCTGGGAAGAGCCTGGCTCCATCCTCTTTGCACCCTCCCTTCAGGTATTTATATATACATAAATATATATATATATAAAAAAGATTCCCCCTGAGCCTTCTGCAGGGTAAACTGTCCCAGCTCTCAGCTTCTCCTCATAGGAGGGATGTTCCAGTCCCTTAATGATCTTTGTGGCCCTCTGTTGCACTCACTGCACTATGTCCATGTCTCTCTTGTACTGAGGAGCCCAGAACTGGACACAACACTCCACGTGTGGCCTCACCAGTGCCGAGTAGAGAAGGATCACCTCCCTCGCCCCACTGGCAATGCTTTGGCTAATGCATCCTTTGGCCAGGATACCACTGGCCTTCTTTGCCGTAAGGGCCCAATGCTGGCTCATGGTCAATCTGGTGTCCACAGGACCCCCAGGTCCTTTTCTGCCAAGATGCTTTCCAGCCGGGCTTCCCAGCACATGTTGGAGCATGGGCTTGTTCCTTCCCAGCACATGTTGGAGCATGGGCTTGTTCCTTCCCAGGTTCAGGACTTTGCACTTCTGCTTATTTAACTTCATGAGGTTCTTAGCAGCCCCTTTCTCCAGCCTGTTGAGATCCCTCTGGATGGCAGCACGACCTCTGGTCTATCAGCCACCCCTCCTAGTTTTGTGTCATCATCAAACTTGCTGAGGGTGCACCCTGCCTCATTATCCAGATCATTAATGAAGATGTTAACCAGGACTGGACCAGTATTGATCCCTGGGATACTCTGCTAGTTACTGGCCTCTAATAGACGTTGTGCCACTGATCACCACCTCTATGCCCAACCATCAGCCAGTTTTCAACCCACCTCACTGCTCAGCCACCCCATAGATCAACAGCTTGTCTATGATGCTCTCCTTTGACAGTGTCCAGGTAGACTCTATCTGCTGCTCTCCCCTTATCTACCAGGCCAGTCATTTCAGCATAGAAGTTTAGCAAGTTGGTTAAGCCTGATTCCCCTTGGTGAAGCCCTGCTGGCTACTCCTGAGGAATCGTTTGTTGTTCCTGTGCCTGGAAATGGTTTCCAGGATAGTGTCACCTTCCCAGGGACTGAGGTGAGCCTCATGAGCCTATAGCTCCTGGGTCCTCCTCCTTGCCCTTCTTGATGATAGGAGGAACATTTGCTTTAGTCCAGTCTTTGGGCACTTCTCCCAGTTGCCATGGTCAATCAAAGATTATTGAGACAGTGACATCTGCCAACTCCCTCAGCACTTGTGGGTGAATCCCTTCAAGGCCCATGGACTTCTGTAGGTCCAGGTTGCTTAAGTATTCCATGACCTGATCCTCTTCCACCAAGGGTACATCTTCTTTGCTTCAGCCTTTCCCCCTGGTCTATGGAACCTGTGATTCCTGAAGACCAGTCTTGCTAGTAAAGACTGAGACAAAGGTGACATTTGGTATTTCAACCTTTTCCATGTCCTGTGTAATCAGGTCCCCTGTCTTGTTGAGCAGTGGGCTCTTTCTGGCCAGCTGGCCCATAGCAGACACCCATTATAATGTCACTTTTATCTGTCTTCTCTTTAATCCTAACCCATAAGCTCACAGTCAGCTCCTCATCTATCCCTAGGCAGAGCTCCACGCACTCCACTTGCTCTCTCACATGAAGGGCATCTCCCCTTCCTTGTGCTCCTGTCCTGTCCTTCCTAAGTGCCTAGGAAGCACAGTCTATTGGCAACTGTTCATTAGAAAGGTGATCAATCCATGAGTATATAAAAGGCAAAAATGAAACTGAGAAACAAAAGGAGGATGTGTGTGTGTGTAAAGTCTATTTTATGGCAAACTTCCAGTCCTTTGGCCACTATAAAGCAAAGTCAGTGGATTTCATATAAATTCTCTGTATAAAGGAATGTCTATGAACTGTGTACGATATGGCCCAGAATAAACATCTCAGTATCAGGCTAATAGAGCTCCTCACAGAGGAAAAGAAGGTGCTTACATCATGGTTTCATCTTCCCCATACAATACTGTCCGGAATTGGACTAGTGCCCCAAAATACCATTTCAGGAACAATGCAAATTCCTTTAATGGAAAGGAAAAGCCGTAACGCGCCGAGGCTGCAGCAGCAGGGCCTGGGCAGTGGCCTCACTGCTGCACGCTTGCTTTAAAGTTCGTGTGGTTGACTGGCAGGGGGTGAGCCTCTGTGTTGAACACCCAGTCGTCCAGAGACAGCACATCATCTTCACAGAACAGAAGATAGAGGTACCTGGAGCCGTGAGGGAGACGAAAGGACACGCGAGTGGGACTCCAGGCACACACAAGCCCTGGCAGCAGGACTGTGACGGGGGCTGCCATTGGCCTCAGCTGCCACAGTTTATGGTGACACATTCCCCCACTCCCTGCCTTGCTCTCCTGCTTGAAACTACCAGCCCTGGTGCAAAGGTGGCACAATGGGAAGGGCATCTGTGATCAGCAACATCAGCACATGCTACCTGCAAAAAGCAGCTCTGCACCAAGGGGCAGCAAATTCAGGCCACAATCATGTCTCCTCTGTATACAGGACATCAACCTGGCAGAGGAGACAGGCTGTCTCTTAGCTAAATGCAAGGGAGCTCAGCAGTCAGAGCCTCCCACTTAGAGCAGTTCTAAATCACAGGAAGAGTCCTTTAAATCCTGCACACAAGCAAAAACCTCAAGAGTGCCAATAACAGCAGTAGTTCTACAGGAGAAAACTACCAAAGCTTTGCAGCACCCAGAGCCGTGCCCAGTTTTCCCCACAGAGGATAAGACTTCCCCCTTATTATTAGAGACTAATTAAGCAGACAAGAGTGCTGATGCTGCAGGAATTATGCTACTCTGAAAGGCCCCTGTGACACTGGACTTACTTCAGAGTCTCTGCGAGGAAAAAACTCTGTTGCATGTTGTCATGGGCTGGGGTTGTGGTATAAACATCTCGGATGCCAGAGAAACCAGCTTCTACTCTACAATGTTTTTCCAGGGCCTGAGAAAGGAAAAGAAATCTCAGTAACACACAATAGCATGCAGTAACTCATTAATCATCATCAGCTCCATTACAAGCCAGCTTTACAAATCAAATTCCAGGTTTATAGTAGGCTCTGTCTCTCACTAAGAGTGTGGTGATTACTCCAGACTCTGGGAATAAAGCTAGTTCTAATGAAATAGCAAGAGAAACATAAACCACCTAAGCTAGTGGACTGATTGACCTTGACGTTACAGAAATAGCACAACCAGATCCTCAAGTGGTAACTCGCTGCTTGTGGAGGCTCTTTTCCAGGGAGTAGACAAATGACAGTTGTGCCACCGAAATGCAGCTCCTGCTAGGATGTGGGCAGGGGCTAATGGGCTATTGCATGAGCTAGAAAGAGCCAGAGACTTTCTGGCTGGGAGGCCTTTGTGGGAAGAAGACAAGGCCTAGGGCAAAGGCAGGTTTCCTGCTTTTCCCTGGCCCATTACGAACCCGTGGTTCTGAGCAGCCTAGATACTGCAGATAGATAGAACGTTGACTCCTTTGTGCAGAGGGCTGTTACATTAATAGCAGGTTTTGCTGCCTGCAGCACTCCTCTCCATAAACCTCCACTGTTTTGATTGACTGATTTTAGCATAGCCCAAAAGGGAGAAAAAAAGACTGACAACTATCAGAGACACCACACTACATCAAGCTATTTTGTGCATTCCTGCCCCATGGCTAATGTGTCTTAGTGTCCAACACGACTGAAATTCTGCTCTTTTCTCTCCAAAGGGAAGAGCTGTGTAAGAATCCAGCAGCCTGGGAGCGTTATTCCAACCATACCTTCACAACCTCCCAGCCCCACTGCCTGTACTTGGGATCGTGTGTCAGCCGCCACATGTACATGTAGCTTTCCACCACCTCTGGCCGCAGGATGTAGTAGCGCTCGCTGAGTCTGGTTGCCATGGCTTCAGTTCCAGCATCGAAGCGAAAGGCTTCGGGGCCCAGTTTGGTATCTAGACAAAAATCACACACGTGCAATAATCACTTTGAGGAGAAGGAAAGACTGTCCACGTGTTTTTATACTGCTCAGGCTGCCAATGTGTACTTAAGGCTTGCGTGAGCAGAGCAGTCATGCTTGTCTATCAGATCAACCTCAAGCTGATGTCTAAACAGGGGCAGCTCCACAGAGTGCACAAGCTGTGCCCACTGCCAGGCGTTGCTCATGCTGTGGTATGTGGGTACTATCTAGGTGAGGATGAAGTATTTCTGAAGGTGGAAAAACCCACAAACTTGGACCAGATTTGAGCATGCAGAGGGCAGGCACAAATCTACCCCATGTCCTGGCACTTTTGCTAGGCTGGTATTTGCTCCTAGGAATTGCACAGCCCCTGATCCTGAGAGCAGAGTTTGTCACTAAAGACAAACTCAGAACCCAGATGAGACATAACAGAGAGGCAGATCCTGTTGTAAAGCCTCAAAGAGAAAATACATTCAAAGAAAAACCATGCAGCTGACCCGCCATCACACAGGTACTGACACAATGATCACTGCTCCCAGGCAGGGGGTTATCTCACAAGTATCTGTCCACCAGACTGAGCTGTTCTGCCTGCACTGCAGCAAGGAAGCTGTAAGAAGCGGTATCTGGGACCTGCAATCACTTCTTCTTGCCTTTCCCCTGGTCCATTAGCAGCCTCTTTGAGAAGGAGAACATCGGGATGATGGGGAAGGCTTCATTGATTTCACTGGGATTTTATAGATAAAACATTCAAAGTACCTTGGTCTTTTGGAGTTTCCCTTACGTAAGAATCTCAGTCTCTTGCAAGCATTAGCTAGCACTCTGATCCCTACTTCCAACACCAACCCTCTCCCTATTCAAAAAACAGCGAAACTGAGCAGAGAGGTTGATTGAGAGGGTGCTGAGGCGCTGGCACAGGGTGCCCAGAGAAGTGATAAATGCCCCATCCCTGGCAGTGTTCAAGGCCAGGTTGGACAGAGCCTTGGGCGACATGGTCTGGTGTGAGGAGTCCCTGCCCGTGGCAGGGGGCTGGAACTGGATGATCTTAAGGTCCTTTCTAACCCAAACCAGTCTGTGACTGTGATCATGCCACAGTGTTTCTCTTGCTGTTCCCATGTGTCTACCACAAGGCTGTGTTTCAGGGAGTCATTTCTTTTCTCCAGCTATGTTGCACACCTTCCCCCGGGCGCTCCTGTCTGCATGGGGATCTAACAGTGCTCCCAAGCTGGGCCGTCTGCTGAGAGCCAGGGTGACATGCACAGACGTTCTCTATAAAACAATGAGCTTGCTGAACTGACAGCACTGTCACCAGTGTGGGCAGCTTGCTACTGTCCTTTCTATGCTGATGGATATTGCTGAAGGCGAAAATTAGCTCCAGGCACTCACAACCAGAGGGTTATTAGTTTGGGTGGCTTGTTTTAGTTCTGGAAGTGCTGGGGGGAAAAAAAAGAGTTATTTGCAAACATTTCAGGTTAGCTTTAAGGTTATTGGGCAAACGCGCTGGACACTGGCTGCCAGTGTGGGCTTGCTAATGTGGTGAAGGTGTGAAACAACCTTTGGGAACAGTTTGAGTAGACAGACCTGCGCTTGACAAGGTCCCGGAAAGCAGACTGCTGCTTCGCTGCCTGCAGCCTCAGAAGAGCTACACAGATGCCTACAAAGGAAGGAGTGGTGTCCAAAGCAAGCCCCCCTTGCTGAAAGCCCTGTAGGCAGAGAACTAACCCAGACTCTCATTCATCATGTCACTGCTCACCCAAAGCCCTCACTGATAAGCACGCTGGGTGGTGAAACTAATTTTCCAGGCCTTGGGAAACAGAAAGATTTAGCCAGCCTCTGTTCAACAGCAGGAGACACTAACTTCATTTGTCTTGTTCCTACCAGCAGCTGCAGGTCTCCCACACTCTGCTGCTGGGCTTCTCAGCTGCTCTGCTCCATCGAGTGGGATGCTTTGCAATTAATCTGTTAATCTCCCCTTTTTATCTGCAAAGGGATGTGAAAAGATAGACTCAAACTGTAGTCTAGTTGGGAGAAGGCCGGTTCTGTAACTTGGAGGTGGGACTAGGATTCAGCTGTGGGTTCATTTCCCAGCTCTGCCACAGGAGCTCCCATCTGCCTGTCCCTCTGCTCCAGCTGTAAACCAGACTGCTTTCTCTTCTAGATAGGCCAGAAAAGACAAGTGAAAATCACACACAGGGATGCAAACCTCTGCCACACAAAAGCTGAGCCTCCTAAGGCTGTACGTGATCCCTTACTAACACTTTCTAGGCAGCCCACAGGTTTACCTGAGCGTGCATAAGACTCATGACATGTGGTTGTTATTTCCGCAGCGAGATCCATGTAATGTTGCTTCCTCTCTTCTCCAGCGTGTTCGGCTCCAAGGGCTATCATGCCCCCCGAGAAACAAGCCAAGTGGCCCATTTTGTGATCCAAGACACCACCCCTCCATTCAGCGATGTAGGTCAATCCTCCAGCAGACTTTTTGACCAAATGCTTTTCTATTGCCTAAAGGGATGAAATCCAGGATTTTAAGATACTTAGTGGACAGAAACTCACTTACTAAGTATTTACTTAGTGGGCAGGAGTGGAGTAAATACCACAGAAACCCAAAGATCTAGGATACCTTTGCCTGAAACATTCTGATGACCAATGTCCGCCTCCCCCAAAAAACAGAGCAGCAATTTGCTCCTTACCTCTAGTGCATCATCATACATCTTTTTAGCTTCGGAGTCTTTCTTGTCCGACATCAGCCAAGATTTGATGAGATATTCATAAAAGCTGTCCCCAAGCCCCCCAATGGAGACGTGGTCTGTAGTGGGAAAGCCAGAAGAGAACTTCAGCTTCATGATATACAATGAGCAGTTGCTTTACAAAGAACAACCAACCATGTCTTGTTTTATGCCCTTGTTCTCTCCTTCTTCTTTCCAGTTTCCTGGGGAGAGCTTGCAGCATTTCTTTTTCAAAAAGGAAGAAAGGTGGAAGGTGCAATCAGAAGAAAAATGTTCTGTCATTTTACAAAGCATTAGTATCCCTTACCAAAACTATTCAGAGTTCTTACTTTGCAACTTATTTATACTGCAACTTGAAGATGCTTCCTATTTATGAAGCAATCATCATAAATTCCAGCCTCATAAACCAAAAGCAGTGGCAGGTATTGATAGATCTCTACCTATATGAAGCCACTGGATGCTGCCTCCCTGCCTCAGGAAAGGAAAAAAGCATGCTGGATCACACAGACCTGCCAGCAAGGGGCTGCTGTAGGGACTTCTCGATCATGCCATTTGTATTCCTGGCTCATGGTGGGACTCTGTGCCCTGGGGAAGGCTGGGGCTGTCGGCATATTAAAATGATAAAGTCAGGTCCAAGGATGTGCACTGAATACTTTCCTCTGCAGAGATCGGATTTTCAAGGCTATCTGCTGAGAGCACACAGTGCTGTGACCTTACAGGAGGATGCTAAAGAACTGCACTGTGAAATGGGCATGGCAGCTGCAGGATTCTGCCTGGGCAAAATGCTGGCTGATTTCTACCTGCAAACTATACCACAGGGGGAAAGGCAGCATTCAGTCTTTCAAGCAGGCAAGCTCTTCCCTTTTTAGAAGAGCAAGACAAATTACCCACCATGGACTGAACTATCCCTGCTAAGGAACAGTGTCCACCTCTGGGTGTGCATCCTCATTGCCAATGAAGCAGATGCAGCAGGGTTTGGAGTTAGCTGGTCAGATTTGTATTTTCCCTATCACTGTATGTTTATAAAGTCCCGAGGCTTATTCTAAATGGTAAATCCTACCAAAAGAAGAGATCAACAGCCATGACATCCTGACCTGAAGAGCAAATATTGCTGATACAGTGTGTCCAATGATCCAGGAATAATCCATAGCAAAACAACGAGATTAGACGCATGAATCGAACAAAACAGAGGACAGACTATTTGCAAACATGGGCTGCACAGCCTGTCTTAACAGAGAAGCTCTGTGATTCTAAGTGTGTCATTCATAAAATCACCAAAGCAGGAGCTCTGGTACATAATTGTTTTCCATATGGCATCAGCTTTGCCAGCATTTGCCTCCAAGGCACTGCATAAACAAATTCTTGATTTCAGCAGGGGACTGCGCTTTAGTTCTCTCCAGGTAAGGACTGTGCTCAGGAGAGGTGCAGCACTGCCTCTTCATTTGGAAGATGTGCTCATTCAGCCAGGTCAAAGATACACCTTTTAAGAAAATCACAGCAATTCCAAGAAAAATGGGTTCCTGCAAAGAGCTTTAATGACAAGAGAGAAAATGAGAGCCTGGCACCTACAGGGGACATCTCTGTGACAGGCTGCAGCTGCCTCCCTGCTTTGGTCCTAATCTCTTTCTCACCATTGGACATGCAAAAGAGGCTGATCAGACTTTTCCCTCACTGGAATATGGATTCAGACCACAAGGCCATATTATGAACCGCTGCCACAAACAGCCTGCCCCATGAGCTGCCCTCATGATGTGGAGCTGTAGGAGAACTCCTAGGCAGCCATGAATAGGCAGAACTAATGTTGTGTCTGGTAAAATGTGCAGTGTGGCTGCCAGTTGGGAATAACCTAAGGAAAATGGCACCTCAGGGTGTGGGGGATTTGCTTTCCAAGTGGAACATACTGCAGCAACTCTGCAGAGACCAGTGTGGAGGAGCAGCTAAACTGCTTACAAAGGGATTGGATAACTTCGAACATCAGTGAATGGGACAAACACAGAAGCCTATTTTCTTTCCTCATGGCACCAAAGGACAGCTCTGGTTTAATGGGACAACTGCAACCATCCAAGATGCTTTGTTGGGATACCTTTCAAGCCAAACCCTGTCAATTAGCATTAGAGGTGCTGCTGTGCAGTGAAAGGCCAGAGCTTGCTCAGGGTTAGAGCTCCCACTCTGTCTCATGCAACTGCCTGTCAGCTACAATCAGAGCCATTAGCACAGTAGTTAGAAAGGGCTGGAGCAGAGCAAACAGGGAAAGACATGGGAACACCAGGTAATGCAATGACTCAAAAGAGATCTTAAACAAGATAAACAGAACCCGCTGACAGGTTAAAAACAGCTCCTGAAAAAAAGCCAAAAAAAGACTTTTCTTTCCTTTGACAGAGAAACAGGAAACCCAGCAACCAAAACAAGCAAATCCCCAACAGAGAGCTCACAGATGTGGGGCACAGCAGCAGAAGTAGCCTTTCATGTGCCTACCAGAAGGCAAGCTTCTGCCCTTTGGTGGCACAAAAAGAGAGGTACAGTCTCTTCTCTGGGTAAGGAAGGGGCTGTGTGTGTAGAGCAGGGAAGTAAATAATCTTTCTCTAGTTACACTGCTTCTACTATTTCCTTGCTCTTTTCAAGTCCTTTCGTAGTTATTGCTCCTCTTTCATATCAGAGCAGCATCTATTTAATGTCCATATCTCCACTGCTGGCCAGTGCTGGGTTCCCAACAAGAGAGAATACATACTTGTTGCACCCTTGCACCAAACCGCACTACACAGAGGTATCATGGTAAGAGGTACACAGATGCACACAAGAGGATGCATCCCTAGATATTCAGGGGATGTGAGATTCCATAAGCCCTCTGCCTTTCCTGGTGGTTCCTTACTTGCTGCAGCACATTCGGGAAGGAAATCTTAACAGTGTTTCTGCTCACAGCCTTCACATGCAACTCCCAAATAGGTCTGTGGGCTACGTGATGCCTGCAGGATGAGGTCTTAAAGAGATGTGCTGCTTTCTAATATCTGCGTGACGAACCATGTACCATTATCCTCCCCCATGCAAGAGAGGCCCTATTTCTTTCTGGAGGTGAGACACTAAGGTGGGAACAAGCCTGATGGAATAAGTGTACAATTACTATATTGCATCTTACATATGGGGTTGTGTTATCTAATCATACGTATAACAGGCTGCCTGACAAGACATTTTCTTGGCGCGCAGCTCTGACAGTTGCTATTGCTTCCTAAAGAGTAGTGGAAAGACTGAAATGCTCCCGGCAGGAGTCTGAACGCAGAGTGATACCTACGCTGCACCCAGTTCCCTGTCACTGGGCTGAGGAAGTTGGGATAAAGGCCCTGTGGCTTCTCAACTCTGTTCAGGACCTTGCGGATGTTCATCACCTAGGAGAGATGAGAGACAAGAACTGTGTTACTTCTCTGCTGAAAAAGCCAATGGTCTTACGCTGCCACTGCGAGCTCTGCAGCTCCTCAGTGCTGGGCCCTGCTGAACAAGCACAGCAGCCTGTAACCCTGTGAGTCCTCGCACAGGCAGAACCCCATGACAAGGCTCTGCAATGAAGAAGCAGCTTTGACTTCTCAGCACAAGCTTTGTCCAGCTCTGTGGGGTTTTAGAAATGATTCTCCAAACCCTGCAAGGCCCCAGTTCAGCAAGCAGTGGGAACAGCTCGCTAACGGTGCTCCAGAATCAATCCTGAGCATTTGAGATCTGGGTGGAAATGTATGTGATTTTTTCTGTGATCCAAAGGAAAGGAGTGGCAGGGATGAGTGACTCACATAGTACTTAAATTCACCATGTGGTCACTTAACATGATAAATTGGGGCCTTTAATTTCAACAACAGACAGCTTCTTCAATATGCTAGAACAGCTCTAAAACCTCCCTTGGCTTCACCCCCATTAACTCCAATAGGCCTTTCCCATAGGGGGCAAAGTTAAACGGTACGCAGCATAAATATTCTATTATAACCTACAGAGCAGCTAATATACTCTAAACCTTTTATCAAATTAGAGAATTTGTACACCAAAAGCTGGCTACAGACTTAAGTTGGTGCTTCCAAGTCCTCATGCTGCAGAGTATTTACTGGAGTTCAGTAGTGTGGCATATTAATGACATGTTTGAATAAAAGACACAGATGGACTTTATTCCTGCTAAAATCACACAAATCCCAAGCTGCAAGTTAATGAGTTAATCTGTTCCTCTGAAGCAGCTTCCCAGGGGATGGGCTGATGGAGCCCACACCATCCTCTGTGTTCTCTCAGAGGCTGTCAGCATGAAGGCGATGACACGTTCTGTGGCACACACCAGGCACACTCTGCTCAGCAGAGTCCAGTAGAAAGGTTCTACCCTTACCCCTCCCTGGGCTTATAAGGCTGGGGACAAAGGCTTGACCCTGGCTCAAAATGCCACAGTTTGGCCCTAGAATATGGATCCAATTCCAGTTTCTAACAGAGCATCTTCTCACCCTTGTTATTCCAGTGCTCATCTTCTCCCCCCCCCCTTCATTTCCTTCACACACGTTTTCTTTCCATACCACTGTTCCCTTTACTAGTCTTTTCTCAGCTCCCCCCTTCCTCTGAGCAATCTGTCATTATCACTGTCCTC